>NC_052332.1:30387855-30757509 GCF_016432855.1 Salvelinus namaycush | reverse complement strand
CACACACACACATAAACGAAGTGTAAAGGTGTAAATGACACACTGCCTCTTCATACTCATCTTCCCTATCATGGCTATCTCTGTCAACTGGCCATAAGGAGCCCTGTTGTCAAGGGAACTGGCTTACATCAAAGTGATTGATAAGCAAATTAATCAGATTTTACGTGTCTAAACAAGCAATGATTTATGAAAAACGGAGCCAACCAAGCATTCTTTCCCCTTCTATAAATAAAACTGCGTTCGGGCTAGTGGTGAGAGTTCCTACATACAGAGAGCAAATACTGGACCACATTTCCCATAACAAAACTACAAGAGCCTGTCCAAGTTCATCCAGTGTGTGCATGAGATACCTCTCATCTGTCCCACAGTCCTTGTATTAGCATGGTTCACACACACTCCCACAGCCAGCATGCAGGAGCAGCTGCTAGGCTGTTTGAGTGTTTGTGACAGTGATTGTGTGTATGTTTGTGTGTGTGTAAGTGTGTGTGAAAACCCACCAGGATTCTCGACGAGAGGAGAGGAGGGGATATGAGAGTAGAGGGAGGAGAGGAGAGTGGAGGGGGGAGAGTAGGGGAAAGGAGGGGGAGAGAAGGAAAGTAGGGGCGAGAAGGGGAGGAAGAGGGGAGAGAAGGGGTGAGTAGGGAGAGAAGGGGGAGTAGGGAGAGGAGGAGGGGATGAGAAGAGGAGGGGGAGAGAAGAGAAGAGGAGAGGGACGGGGAGAGAAGAGGAGAGGAGAGTAGGGGAGAGAAGAGAAGAGGAGAGAGAAGAGGCGAGTAGTGGAGAGAAGGGAAGAGTAGGGAGAGAAGGGGAGAGTAGGGAGAGAAGAGGAGAGAAGAGGAGAGTAGGGGAGAGAAGGGAAGAGTAGGGGAAAGAAGATGAGAGTAGGGAGAGAAGAGGAGAGTAGGGAGAGAATAGGAGAGTAGGGGAGAGAAGAGGGGAGTAGGGGAGAGTAGGGAGAGTAGGGGAGAGTAGGGAGAGTAGGGGAGAGAAGGGGAGAGAAGGGGATATTAGGAGAGAAGGGGAGAGTAGGGAGAGAAGGGGAGAGTAGGGAGAGAAGAGGAGAGGAGAAGAGGGGAGAGAAGGGGAGAGTAGGGGAGAGTAGGGAGAGAAGGGGAGAGTAGGGTGGAGAAGGGGAGAGTAGGGAGAGAAGAGGAGAGTAGGCAGAGAAGGGGAAGAGTAGGGAGAGAAGAGGGAGAGAATAGGGAGAGAAGGGGAGAGAAGGGGAGAGTAGGGGAGAGAAGAGAAGAGTATGGGAGAGAAGAGGAGAGTAGGGGAGAGAAGACGAGAGTAGGCGAGAGAAAAGGAGAGTAGGGGAGAGAAGAGGAGAGTAGGGGAGAGAAGGGGAGAGTAGGGAGAGAAGAGGAGAGTAGGGGAGAGAAAAGGAGAGTATGGGAGAGAAAAGGAGAGTATGGGAGAGAAGAGGAGAGTAGGGAGAGAAGAGGAGAGTAGGGGAGACAAGAGGAGAGTAGGGGAGAGAAGAGGAGAGTATGGGAGAGAAGAGGAGAGTAGGGGAGAGAAGACGAGAGTAGGCGAGAGAAAAGGAGAGTAGGGGAGAGAAGAGGAGAGTAGGGGAGAGAAGGGGAGAGTAGGGAGAGAAGAGGAGAGTAGGGGAGAGAAAAGGAGAGTATGGGAGAGAAAAGGAGAGTATGGGAGAGAAGAGGAGAGTAGGGAGAGAAGAGGAGAGTAGGGGAGACAAGAGGAGAGTAGGGGAGAGAAGAGGAGAGTATGGGAGAGAAGAGAAGAGGAGAGTAGGGGAGAGGAGACGAGAGTAGGGGAGAGAAGAGGAGAGTAGGGGAGAGAAGTTGAGAGTAGGGAGAGAAGAGGAGAGTATGAAAGAGGAAAGGAGAGTATGGGAGAGAAGAGGAGAGTATGGAGAGAAGAGGAGAGAAGAGGAGAGTAGGGGAGAGAAAAGGAGAGTATGGGAGAGAAGAGGAGAGTAGGGAGAGAAGAGGAGAGTAGGGGAGAGAAAAGGAGAGAAGAGGAGAGTAGGGGAGAGAAGAGGAGAGTAGGGGAGAGAAGGGGAGAGAAGAGGAGAGGAGGGGACAGGAGAGAGAAGAGGAGAGTAGGGGAGAGAAGCGGAGAGTAGGGGAGAAAAGAGTAGGGGAGAGCAGAGGAGAGTAGGGGAGAGGAGAGGGGGGCAGAGGAGGGGACAGGAGAGATAAGAGGAGAGTAGGGAGAGAATAGGGAGAGAATTGGAGAGCAGGGAGAGAAGAGGAGAGTAGGCGAGAGAAAAGTAGAGTAGGGGAGAGAAGAGGAGAGTAGGGGAGAGAAGAGGAGAGTAGGGGAGAGAAGAGGAGAGTAGGGAGAGAAAAGGAGAGTACGGGAGAGAAAAGGAGAGTATGGGAGAGAAGAGGAGAGTAGGGAGAGAAGAGGAGAGTAGGGGAGAGAAGAGGAGAGTATGGGAGAGAAAAGGAGAGTATGGGAGAGAAGAGGAGAGTATGGGAGAGAAGAGGAGAGTAGGGAGAGAAGAGGAGAGTAGGGGAGACAAGAAGAGAGTAGGGGAGAGAAAAGGAGAGTATGGGAGAGAAGAGGAGAGTAGGGGAGAGAAGACGAGAGTAGGGGAGAGAAGAGGAGAGTAGGGGAGAGAAGGGGAGAGTAGGGAGAGAAGAGGAGAGTATGGGAGAGGAAAGGAGAGTAGGGGAGAGAAGAGGAGAGTATGGGAGAGAAGAGGAGAGTAGGGGAGAGAAGACGAGAGTAGGGGAGAGAAGAGGAGAGTAGGGGAGAGAAGGGGAGAGTAGGGAGAGAAGAGGAGAGTATGGGAGAGGAAAGGAGAGTATGGGAGAGAAGAGGAGAGTAGGGAGAGTAGGGGAGAGAAGAGGAGAGTAGGGGAGAGAAAAGGAGAGTATGGGAGAGAAGAGGAGAGTAGGGAGAGAAGAGGAGAGTAGGCGAGAGAAAAGGAGAGTAGGGGAGAGAAGAGGAGAGTATGGGAGAGAAAAGGAGAGTATGGGAGAGAAGAGGAGAGTAGGGAGAGAAGAGGACGGTAGGGGAGACAAGAGGAGAATAGGGGAGAGAAGAGGATAGTATGGAGAGAAGAGGAGAGTAGGGGAGAGAAGACGAGAGTAGGGGAGAGAAGAGGAGAGTAGGGGAGAGAAAAGGAGAGTAGGGGAGAGAAGAGGAGAGTAGGGGAGAGAAGGGGAGAGTAGGGAGAGAAGAGGAGAGTAGGGGAGAGAAAAGGAGAGTATGGGAGAGAAAAGGAGAGTATGGGAGAGAAGAGGAGAGTAGGGAGAGAAGAGGAGAGTAGGGGAGACAAGAGGAGAGTAGGGGAGAGAAGAGGAGAGTATGGGAGAGAAGAGAAGAGGAGAGTAGGGGAGAGGAGACGAGAGTAGGGGAGAGAAGAGGAGAGTAGGGGAGAGAAGTTGAGAGTAGGGAGAGAAGAGGAGAGTATGAAAGAGGAAAGGAGAGTATGGGAGAGAAGAGGAGAGTATGGAGAGAAGAGGAGAGAAGAGGAGAGTAGGGGAGAGAAAAGGAGAGTATGGGAGAGAAGAGGAGAGTAGGGAGAGAAGAGGAGAGTAGGGGAGAGAAAAGGAGAGAAGAGGAGAGTAGGGGAGAGAAGAGGAGAGTAGGGGAGAGAAGGGGAGAGAAGAGGAGAGGAGGGGACAGGAGAGAGAAGAGGAGAGTAGGGGAGAGAAGCGGAGAGTAGGGGAGAAAAGAGTAGGGGAGAGCAGAGGAGAGTAGGGGAGAGGAGAGGGGGGCAGAGGGGACAGGAGAGATAAGAGGAGAGTAGGGAGAGAATAGGGAGAGAATTGGAGAGCAGGGAGAGAAGAGGAGAGTAGGCGAGAGAAAAGGAGAGTAGGGGAGAGAAGAGGAGAGTAGGGGAGAGAAGGGGAGAGTAGGGAGAGAAGAGGAGAGTAGGGAGAGAAAAGGAGAGTACGGGAGAGAAAAGGAGAGTATGGGAGAGAAGAGGAGAGTAGGGAGAGAAGAGGAGAGTAGGGGAGAGAAGAGGAGAGTATGGGAGAGAAAAGGAGAGTATGGGAGAGAAGAGGAGAGTATGGGAGAGAAGAGGAGAGTAGGGAGAGAAGAGGAGAGTAAGGGAGAGGGGAGGAGGGCAGAGGAGGGGACAGGAGAGAGAAGAGGAGAGTAGCGGAGAGGAGAGGAGAGGAGAGGAGGGGAACGGTGAGAGCCTGGGACTGGGAGCAGGCTGAATAGTTGAGAGACAGGGCTTGGATGGAATTCCATAAACGCTCTCTCTCTGAGAGCCAATTTCACGACAGGGGCTGGCTGTGTGGAGCAGTCAGCCCCAGCATGTCACTGGCCTCGTGTGTGTGGTATAACATGTGTGTGTGTGAGGCTGTGGGAGCTCCCAGCTTGTGTGTGAGCTAGCTCCATGGCAGTGGTTGAGGTGAGAGTGAGGGTGTCTAAATGAGGAGGTTGAGGCATGCAGGGCGCCCAGGCCTGGTCCCATCTACTGACATCCTGGACCTTCCAACATGACACAATGACAGAATTAGCACCCCAACCTCAGGCCTATTCGCTAGCTCACTCACTCCTACAGCATCCTGCCATGCAGGTTAACCCACTCCCTGCTAGCTATCACACTCACACAGCCTCACACGGAGAGGGATATGGGGAGAGAAAGAAAGTGGGAGAAACAGAAATATAGAGAAAGACAGGGACAATGCTACTGACACACTAACACTCTCAGCCAGTGCAGTTCACTCTCAAGAAAAATATATTTATTTAACTGGTCAGATAAGGACAAATTCTTATTTATAATGACGGCCTAGGAACAGTGGGTTAACTGCCTTATTCAGGGGCAGAATTTTTACCTTGTCAGCTCGGAGATTCGATCTATCAACCTTTCGGTTCCCGGCCCAATGCTCTAACCACTAGGCTACTTGCCACCCCTATATAAGTAGCCAAAAGACCACAAAGAGCTAACAGGAGAGAAATAATGATCAAATATCCTATCTTTGCAAAGACATGCTGCCCTGTTACATTTACCGTTTAACCCAGACACAAAGAAAGGATGAGACAAAGCAGATAACACGAGGAGGTGATTACCCCCCCTCTCTCTCTCTCTCTCTCTCTCTCTCTCTCTCTCTCTCTCTCTCTCTCTCTCTCTCTCTCTCTCTCTCTCTCTCTCTCTCTCTCTCTCTCTCTCTCTCTCTCTCTCTCTCTCTCTCTCTCTCTCTCTCTCTCTCTCTCTCTCTCTCTCTCTCTCTCTCTCTCTCTCTCTCTCTCTCTCTCTCTCTCTCTCTCTCTGGAAGCAACGGCGGATCAGCTTACCTTTGTAGTCACAATGCAGAGGCAGTCCATGGTAGTGAGAACAAACAGGTGGGGTGTATCTCAACCCCCCACCCCCCCACAACAGAGGGCTGAGACCCCACACCCCTCGCCCCAGCCTGCCCCACTCCTGCTCTCTCTCGTCCTGCCTTTCCCCCTTTTTCTTTGCTTCCGTGTATCTCTTTCTTTACTTACTGAACCAGCGAGGGAAAGAGAGGATGGAGGGAGGGGGAAACGTAAAGAGGGAAGGGGAGGGACACAGGGAAAGAGAGAGAAAGAGCAAGAGAGAGAAAGAAAGCGAGAGAGGGTGGGCTCCGAATCTGTATGAGGGAGAGGGAGAGGGAGAGAGAGAGGGGGAGGGAGAGGGGGAACTCTTCTATAAGAGGAGAAGAGGAAGAGAGGAAGAGGAGAAGCAGGGATGAATATGAAAGGAAATGGACAGAGGGGGAAGGAAGTAGAAAGGAGAGGTGGTATGGGAAAAAGGGGAGTTTCGCTCTGCAAGAGAAAGCGAGAGAGAGAGAAAGAGAGAGAGGATTAGACAGCGAAACAGCAGAGGATGGAGAGGAAGAGCCGAGGGAGGGGACAGCGAAGGAGAAAGAGAGAGTCAGTGTATGTGGTGTGTATGTGAAAACAGAAGGAATTAGACTGAAATAAAATGTGTAGAGGGGGAGAGAGAATTACATATGCATCACAGAAAATGGAAACGCATACGACAATCAGAGTGACAAAAACAACCCGAACATAAACTAGAGGAAACCATGACAGAAGGTGAAAAAGCGTGAAGGGTTTTCTGCTTGTTGTGGTGCTCTGCAGCTGTTGCCTTAGCAATGGTGCAATTGTTGCCATGGCAATAGGAAGGGTTGTTGTTATCATGTAGCCGTTGCCGTGGTGCTGGGGTCTGTGTGAATGGTTGTATGTGCGTCTTCACTGAGTGTGTGTGTGTGTGTGTGTGTGTGTGTGTGTGTGTGTGTGTGTGTGTGTGTGTGTGTGTGTGTGTGTGTGTGTGTGTGTGTGTGTGAGAGAGAGAGAGAGAGAGAGAGAGAGAGAGAGAGAGAGAGAGAGAGAGAGAGAGAGAGAGAGAGAGAGAGAGAGAGAGAGAGAGAGAGAGAGAGAGAGAGAGAGAGAGAGAGAGAGAGAGAGAGAGAGAGAGAGAGAGAGAGAGAGAGAGAGAGAGGTAAAGGGGGTATAAGGATTTTAAGTTAAAAATTAAGAAGCATACATGGAGGGTGTTTTGGGTGTAAAGCCATGCCATTCTCATATTTCTCTTTGTGACTATATGTTTCTACAGTTAGCTGGGGGTGTTCCTTCTATGACTGAGTAATGTCAATGCAGTGAATTTGGACTGGAACCTTTGTTCAAATGCATTGCAGTAAAATTAATAGAATCATGTGTGCATCTTAGGGGTACACTTTGCCTTTAAGAGTACAGACCGCACCACTAAAGCCTGGTTTACGGGGAAATGTGTGCTTCGTGTCTTTTTTGATTTTATTTTTATTTCACCTTTATTTAACCAGGTAGGCTAGTTGAGAACAAGTTCTCATTTACAACTGTGACATGGCCAAGATCTTTGCACCCTCAGCTTGGTAATTGTACAAAAGGCAGCATAACCCCCCTCCCCTCTGCCAGCTCCCCACAATGCAGGAGCAATGGTGCAGCAATAATGCCATTCTAAATTATGAACACACACATACAGTTGAAATCGGAAGTTTAAAAAACACCTTAGCCAAATACATTTGAACTCAGTTTTTTTTTTTTTCCTGACTGATGTCTTGAGATGTTGCTTCAATATATCCACATAATTTTCCATCCTCATGAAGCTATCTATTTTGTGAAGTGCACCAGTCCCTCCTGCAGCAAAGCACCCCCACAACATGATGCTGCCACCCCCGTGCTTCATGGTTGGGATGGTGTTCTTTGGCTTGCAAGCCTCCCCCTTTTTGCTCCAAACATAACGATGGTCATTATAGCCAAACAGTTCTATTTTTGTTTCATCAGACCAGAGGACATTCCTCCAAAAAGTGCGATCTTTGTCCCCATGTGCAGTTGCAAACCGTAGTCTGGCTTTTTGATGGCGGTTTTTGAGCAGTGACTTTACTTTTGATACTTTTGTACCAGTTTCCTCCAGCATCTTCATAAGGTCCTTTGCTGTTGTTCTGGGATTGATTTGCACTTGCGCACCAAAATACGTTCCTCTCTACGAGACAGAACATGTCTCCTTCCTGAGCGGTATGATGGCTGAGTGGTCCCATGGTGTTTATACTTGCGTACTATTGTTTGTACAGATGAACGTGGTACCTTCAGGCATTTGGAAATTGCTCCCCTGAGTTTGAAGGTAGGCCTTGTAATACATCCACAGGTACACCTCCAATTGACTCAAATTATGTCAACTAGCCTATCAGAAGCTTCGAAAACCATGACATCATTTTCTGGAATTTTCCAAGCTGTTTAAAGGCACAGTCAACTTAGTGTATGTAAACTTCTGACCCACTGGAATTGTGATACATTGAATGATAAGTTAAATAATTAGTCTGTGAACAATTGTTGGAAAAATTACTTGTGTCATGCGCAAAGAAGATGTCCTAACCGACTTGCCAAAACTATAGTTTGTTAACAAGAAATTTGTGGAGTGGTTGAAGAACGAGTTTTAATGACACCAACCTAAGTGTATTTAAACTTCCGACTTCATCTGAATTCCCTGGGGTGGAGAGAGAGGCATAGATCCAACCTACAACACACACCCACACACATAGGTATGTGTGTACACATAGGCATACATCAATGGAGGCTCCTCAGAGGAGGAAGGGGAGGACCATCCTCCTCAGTGAATTTCATAAAAATAAATATAGTGAAACATTAAGTTATTATTTTTAGATAAAACTATACTAAATACTTTCACGTCACCAAATAATTTATTAAACACACTGTTTTGCAATGAAGGTCTACAGTAGCCTCAACAGCACTCTGTAGGGTAGCACCATGGTGTATCCGGAGGACAGCTAGCTTCCATCCTCCTCTTGGTACATTGACTTCAATACAAAACGTAGGAGGCTCATGGTTCTCACCCCCTTCCATAAACTTACACAGTAATTATGACAACTTCTGGAGGATGTCCTCCAACCTATCAGAGCTCTTGCAGCATGAACTGTCATGTTGTCCACCCAATCAAAGGATCAGAGAATGAATCTAGTACTGAAAGCATAAGCTAGCTACAGCTAGCTACAGAAGCACTGCAGTGCTTAAAATGTGGTGAGTAGTTGACTCAAAGGGAAAGACAATAGTTGAACAGTTTTGAACAAATACATTCCTTTAAAAATGAAGGAGAAGCAATGGCTATGGCTATCCAACACTGGAACTCTTCCAAGTCAAGGTAAGGTTTTGGTTTTATTAATTTATTGACACTGCTAATACTGCTTGCTGACTGTACACTGTACTGCATGATTGTAGCTGCTTTACTAATGCATTAGTTCTAGTAGCTACGACGAAGTAGGTAGGCTGCGTGTAGCGGTTTGCGGATAGGAAGGTTAGGAAAGTTGTTTTTGCCAGGTCACAGACAGCTGATGTGTTTCCACAAGCGAAGGGAAAAGGTGAGAGGAGGAGAGCTTGTAGATGAGCAAAATGATCATGCTGTTTGTATGTGGCTGCTATGGATGTGAACTGTGTTTTGCGTGTGATCAGGTGTGTATTCATTCCAACGATTCTGTTGAAAAATGTTTCTTAAACGGAAGCAAATGGAATGAAACGGGGATAAACATACCTGAATTTGTCCAATAGAAACTCTCATTTGCAACTGTTGGACTAATGATTACTTCCTAGATCAGCTAGATGCAGGCAAGAGTGTGCAAGGCGGTATTGAATGTGTCACTGTATGTCACCTGGATTACTCAAATTTTTCTCTTAACCTGTGCACCTACGTTGTAAACTTTCATTCATAGGCTAGGTTGTAGGAACCTCATGATGGGTATAGGGAGAATTAGAGTATCATGTAGTAGCTTAAACCTAGTGATGTTACATTGAGCTGAGTGAATGGAATATGAATGACAGTCATCCAATATGCTGTAATAGAAATAAGGCCATGCTCATCTTAAACATCACCAACTGCCACTAGCATACACGTATTTAACAACGTACACTCATGAATACACTAGCATACACGTATTTAACCACGCACACTCATGAATACACTAGCATACACATATTTAACCACGCACACTCATGAATACACTAGCATACACATATTTAACCACGCACACTCATGAATACACTAGCATACGCGTATTTAACCACGCACACTCATGAATACACTAGCATACACGTATTTAACCACGCACACTCATGAATACACTAGCATACGCGTATTTAACCACGCACACTCATGAATACACTAGCATACACGTATTTAACCACGCACACTCATGAATACACTAGCATACACATATTTAACCACGCACACTCATGAATACACTAGCATACACGTATTTAACCACGCACACTCATGAATACACTAGCATACACGTATTTAACCACGCACACTCATGAATACAGAAAAAAACACCAAGCAGAGTACTGTAACAGTGTGTATAGGAATGCTCCAGTCCCCCATCTGGGCACCCATCCACCTATTCACACAGCATAACCTGAACCAAACTACCTGAACTGGTCTGGAATTGCTCCCTTTAGGGAGAGGCAGGGGATTCCAGAGGGTTCCAGGGAGTTCCAGAGGGTTCCAGGGAGTTCCAGAGGGTTCCAGGGAGTTCCAGAGGGTTCCAGGGAGTTCCAGAGCCCACAGAGGAGACAGCATGGACCACAACTGACCAGACCCATATTGACCTCTAGAGAACATTGTCTTGATAACATCACATGCTGTACCATTCACCTAAATTCCATTAAATACAGTGTAAATATTTTGCAAGGTATGATTGAAAATACAATATGGAACCGCAGCCTGTGTTAAACGACAGTATTCAGCCAGGAGCTGACTATGACTACTGACTTAACAAAACTTCCTGAACATTCATGTTCTAAACCACATATAAAATATAAATCGTTACAAGATTGCATAGAGAGTGACAGAGAGAAAGTAGTATGTGTGTGTGAATAATGACAGATATACATGCACCCTCCTCACACAAAACAGAAGCTAACACATTCAAATTTAGCTTGCATGCCATTTCTCAGACCCTCTCTCTCTCTCTAGCATACACACATACACACACACAGACACACACACACACACACACATCTATGTAGGTTGTCCAACTAACCAATGGCTTTTGTCCACCTACTGATCTCCTGCTCGTTTTAACAGCATGCAGCTGGAGATTTGATACACAAACAACCCAGGAATTCATCTTAATAGAATGGCAGCCAGAAACAGAGCAAAACAAAGGATCCACACTGACAGACATCCATTACAGTAACACAACCACTTAACGATGCTCTTCAAGATATCCGAGACTGGAGAAAAACTCACTGAGAAGTATCTAGTCTCCATCCTCTAGTCCCGCTTTCCTCAAGACAATACTGTTCTGCTGGTCCTGAAGATGCCTCAGCTCAGTTTGACTGGAAGTAGACCAAGGCCAGGCTCTGGTCAGCTAAATGGAACCCAGGAGGAACATGTGGACGATGAGGAGGCTGCCCGAGGATCACATTTATTTTAGATATTTGACAAATCTCACAGCTGTGACTTGAACTAGGTCACAAAATGACATCACAACCAGGGATGTCAGGACTTTTCTTGTTCACATACAACACTTAGTATAAGCAAAACTCAGCAAAAGTGCAAATAGTCAAATTCAAACAGTTGAATTCTAATTACAGTATTCAATTAGGCTACTTGTTTTTTGGTTTTGATGATCTGACTACTTACCCCAGTTTCTGGGCTCCTGGTTTTGGTTTGAGCCGGAGAAGAAAATGTCAGAACATTTCAGACATTTCATGGAGTGTTATGCCACCCAGTGGTACTATAATGGACTACAACAAAGTAACTATAATAACACAGATGAAGAACACTAGCAATTGTTTGTAATTTCCCCAGATGTTTTATTTCCAAAGACCATATTGCTATGAGGACTCAACAGCCCAAACACCTTGTGCCACAACATCTTTGTAACAGTGGTTTCCAACCCTGGGGGGCGGGACATTTTCATTAGGGTCTACTAGCATCAACCCGGCCTTTTTAGCAGTAGATCATTTAAAATGCATAATTTGATTCTTCCCCCGCTCCTGCAAATAAAACATGATTATCTGTTTAACTTGTCGGTTCCTGGATATGCCGCTAATATTCTCAACTCTGGAGCATTTATGAAACTCCTATTTCCTTGGGGATCATGGCACTTGCTCATGTTTTTGACATAGGCCTATCATTAACCCTTGTTATCCATATTAAAACAGTAATGTATGGTAGGCTAGGGCTGGCTACAAATTGTTCTGTTCTGGATGTCCGATGCACACAGCCTCATGAGCTTAGTTCAACTGCCGTACCCCATCAAAACCCCAAATAGAAGTTTGTTTTACCCCTTTGTAAACCATGTAATTGTAAACTAGCACTGTGTAACCTCAAAACAGTTAATACTAGGTTTATGTAATGGATGGTCAGTTCTTGCATCCAAAGCTCTGTCAAGGAATTGTTACATTTCTCCAGCCCCATTCCTCAGCTTTTTTACCAAACCAGTGGTCGCTTTGTTCTTGTTTGAACTGCAGACTGCTACTTTATGTACGGAGAGCTCGCTTTCATTCGGTTTGTGCATTAGTTCGTCTTCCTTCCGCTCTTCCTGTCTGTTGACCTTCTCCTTCCTCTCCTAGTCCATCAGTCTTCTCATCCCCTGAGGCTCGCTGGGCCTCCTGGACCTGCAGCTCTGACAGGTAGTGTCTGCTGTTCTATGATTGACAACCTTATTGAAATGTTACTTTAGATCTTACTGCACTGTTGGAGCTAGAAACACAAGCATTTCGCTGCACCTGCAATAACATCTGCTAAACGTATGTATGTGACCAATACAATTTGATGTGACCCCCCCCCCCCGGCAATAATTAGCCCAAACCTCCAGAATACAGATTTTCAGATGACATTAACATTATGGACTTTGTATAAATGACAATTGATAGTAAATGCCTCTCATATCAGTGCAAATTCAGATTGAGAAGATTTGTTGCAACATACCTGTAGCAAATCTCTCATGCAGATTCCTTTGATCAAGCATTCACATGACTAGTGATAACTCAACCACACATACATCAGCGCTGGCATTCCAAGGGTAGTCAAATATATAACAGATTAAAACTTTATATAAAAGTCATAAATGGGTGGTTACAATTCTGCACAACATCAACAGAAAAATGATTAATAGAAGTGACTCTTTTCATCAAGCCATTTTGCTCCCCATAACGTTTCCCTATGTCTAGGATCTTATGGAGAAGGCTGAGATGAATAGATTGGTTTGGGTTTGACCCTGTGAATCAGATTTGTTTAGTGCCTGTGGATGTCTTAGGGCCTGTAGATTGGAGGCATCTGTAGAATGACTAATGAGCACTGACTGCATTTCAATTGATTTGTTTATTAAAAACAAAAACATTTCAACAAAATCAGAACTAAACCAGCACCTGGTGCGAGTAAACAAAATATTAAGCATAAGAATTGAGTAAAGCATAAACATTTCATTATGATGAAGTGATTTGGGTTAAAGTGAGCTGGATTAACATATAGGTTACATATGATACATTGGCAGCCAACCTTTGTTTGGACACATGACAAGAAGAATCCATTGAAAGAAAATGAAAAAAAGAACACGAGTCAAATAAAAGAACAAGCAATCATTCTTATAACAGTCAAAGAAAAAACATTGATCCTCCCTCACATCTCACCATAGCAACTCCACCTGACTGACAGTTGTTGAATCAGCTACCAATAGAAAGACAGGAACAGTCCCCAGAGAGGCAGTAAGATATCTAGAGAAAAAGCACTCCGGGTCAGGAGCAGGCTGAAGACAGGCCACACTTATCCAGAGTCAAACTGCTTTTCCTGGTCAGTCAGTTAGGCCACAGAGAACTCAGTGAGGACTTATGTTAAGCAGAACAGTCTTAAAATTGAAGACGCTCTGATCCTATAAAAAGTGTGAGAAATGTCCCTAGATTAGTTCTATTTGGACATTACATGGGAGTACATTTTATGCAAAGGATTCAAATGAGGTTTTGGTTGTCCATTCTGCTTCAAAAGTTGATCTATTGATGAACGGCGATATTAAAATGTGAAAAAAATACAATCCTTGACTGAACAAGAGTACGAACAGTAATAAAAAGATATGGAACAATGCCTGTGCATAGGGAGCAACCAGCCCAAAGAGTCATGATTGAGTTCACCCTGTCCCAATGCTTTTCTTCTCATCATCTAGACTGGAGTTGTGTGTAGAGAACCCATCAGATAGTCCTTCTATAGAATCAAGTCTCATGTTTTGGTCTCCTAAGCTACCGTCTGAACACAGCATCACAAACAAGTAGACAGCTCTGATTGGGGTTGACCTATATGCTTACAGACTGGAGATGAAGGCAGATCTTTGAGCAGGTGGCTTGTTTTGTGTCTCATGGTGGTTTGGTTTCTCCTGCTCCAACCCACTTCCTGGCAGATTATGTTCCTTTATGAAACAAGTAGATTGGCCTCTGAAAACCTGTGGAAGACATACAAATCCATTAGTTTGAGAAACAGAATAGAAAAGGACACGTGAAAGAATCAGAGATGATATCGGTATCTAATGAACCAGTGACATACCTCTTGATGAACTGTTAGGCGTCCCGATCAACTCGTAGCTGGAGAATCCCACCTCAGATGTCAGGTATGTGGAGAAGTGCTCTGGTTTGAGGCGGATGCTGTGGTAATTCTTAAAGATGCTATCCTGCAACAGTGAGAGCGGAAAGTCAGACACGATTCCGTCTCAGCGCTGAGCAAAGCAACACATACTTTCATGTCTATAACAAAGAAACAGGCCACTTGTAATATGTTTTAGTTATTGTTTTGGCTATATACTGCATTTATGCACATCTACAGTAGCAGATCACACCATTGGTCCTTGCAACACTAAGCTTTCTCCTCATCTCACCGTCAGTTTCTTCCTCTTGCCGTAGGTGATCCAGGGCTGTGGCTCCAGGACGAACAGGCCTCCAGGACGCAGGTGTCTGAACACTCTGTGAAAGAGGCGCTTCAGGCCATCGTCTCCCCAGTTCAGGTGGACCCACTTGGTAACGCTGAAGCATAGGATGACGTCGTACTCTGGCCGCTGGGTCAGCAGCAGAGCATCACTCTCCAGGACATAATTCCCCTACGGAGGAGAAAGATGACGACAGGGGATGAGTTGTAAACAATGTGGGACGTTTCTCTGTGAGGATCAAGTAGAAAGAGAAGCAACAAATGATTCATCATAATATTCTTAATTTCCACCTTAATATTATGAATAATGATTATTAAAATGGAAACACATTAAAAGGCTGCAGTGCATACACCTACCTTGACAAAGGAGACATTGGAGGGGAAGTTACCAGGAGGCATGGTGGGTGTGTCAGGGAGTGGGGGTGCTGCTATGGGCCCCCTGGAGATCCGTAAGGAGACAGGGAAGGAGCTGGTTCCCAGTTCAACAGCAGGTGCGCCAGAGTCCTCCATCTCCTCAGCCCCCCTCTCCTGAGCTCTTCTCTCTGCGTGACGTGACAACACCACGCCACCCGCTGCCTCTGCAGGGACCTGCTTTTCAGCGTTTCCATTTTCTGCCCTACTGGGCTGTCTTTCATTCTGTTTGTGCGTTAGTCCTCCTGAGTGTGACTCGTCTTCCCGTCTGTTGGCCTTCTCCCTTTCCTCTCCTGGTCCATTGGTCTTCTCCTTCTCATCCCCTGCGGCTCGCCGGGCCTCCTGGGCCAGCAGCTCTGACAGGTAGTGTCTGATGTTCTGGCGGGCCGCGTGCACCAGACCCCCATCAATGTCCAACCCCAATATGCGGGCGGGCTGCAACTTCTTAGCAATACACAGAGTCAGGTGGCCCGTGTTGCAGCCCAGGTCCAGTACTGCTTTACCATGGAACCACTCCGGACGTAGACAACGGAACCGTGGGTCCTCGGCACAGCCTGGATTGCGGTAGCCATAGTACTTGTTGTAGTTCCCATACTGGAACTTCTTGTTGCCTTGGTGCTGTTGTTTGTGCTGGTTGTGAAGATGCGGTTGCCGACCCCCTGGTACCTGGGAGGACCCCCTGGGACCTCCCACTGGGGTGTGGAAGGAGGACTGTGCGTCTCTCCCGGGCCCAGCTCCACGGCCCCTCTCCTCCGTCCCCGACCTGGCCATAAGAGTAGATTGGACCATAGGAGGCTCTGTTTTACCAGAGTTGCGTCTGCGTTTGCGTTGCCGGCTAGAGAGATGGTTTGGGCCTCCGGCCGTGGCTGCTGAGGAGTCTTCCTGGGCTCGAGGCTTAGCCTGGGGGGCCGATACAGTGAGCATGGCTTCATGCCTGCAGTTGGATGGGTTGATCTCATTACCATTAGCATCCTGGGGGTCCAGGACAGCTGGGACACTGGGTGCTTCTAGAACAGAGGTAGACGCAGCACTAGCAGATGCCAGGTTAGACAGAGAAGAAGTGGTGTTGGTCACTTCACCACTTCTCTCTGAATCTGACAGGTCCAACACAGAGACTGTGGAACCCCCACCTCCTCCTCCATGGTGTCTGTTACGGTGTCTCCTCCTGCCGCCACTCTTGAAGGGCGACACCAGGAGGCTCCTACCTCCCATCCTGCTGTTGAGGTTGAGAGGGTCAGTGATGTCCCTGGGAATGAGTATCTCCACAGGGTCGCGGTTCTTGGCAGGAAGAGGGGAGGACTTGGGCGTCTCAGCGTTCAGGGCCCTGTTCACCTCCTCGTCCTGCAGGCTGTTGAGGTTCAGCGGGTCAAATATGTTTCCTCCCAGCAGGAAGTTGGTGGGCAGAACCGAGTCGCTCTCTGAGTTTACCCGTCGTCGTCGCTTACCTGCTGGATGCTTGAACCCTGCAATCATTGTGCTGCGACGCTTTGAGAGTTTCTGCTGCTGCGGTTGTTTGGGTTGCTGAAAGCCATTTTTAGGGTTAACATGCTGCTCAGTCAACATGGCCTCCTGCTCAACACACTTTGTCTGGTCGTGGGGGTCAGTCGTGCTGCTTTGCTTGGTTTGGGCACCACTGTCTGGCATGGGGCAGGTAGCAGCACCATCAGTGCTGTCTGAGTTGGCCAGGGTGACCTCTAGCACTTTGGGGGCATTGTTGCAGCTTCCAGTGCATTCTGAGAGTTTCTGGGGTGGCACTGGGTCCACTTTCATACTTCTGGTTGGAACAGTCTCTTTATCAACAGACATCTCTATCATCTTCCACTCAATTGTTTTGGTGCTGACATGGGACAACTGATCTGGAAACACATCAAAATAGATTAGAATAATGACCACCGAACCCAATAAATCATAAGATGTATTATTTAAACCCCAGCTATAACTGGACAAGATTACAATAGTGCTCAGTCCCCAGTTGCTGCTTTCCCAGCTATTTAGTAAAGCACTTATTTGTTGACAACTGAAAGTAACTTGATGATTTGTGCCTGCATGTCATTCTATAAGACCCAAGGTGCATGCATGCCACTGGATAGTATACATCCATTATATTGGAGGCAAACGTTGAGTGAACGTCTACAGTGAAGACATTGAACCCATCATCAATGCCAGCTGCTGCGCGTGAACCAATACCAATGGTTCCCCAATACTGTTACGCTAGCTAGCGCTCTATAAATGCCGATATTTTGCAAGAATCCACCACTTTGCGTTCATTAATAAATGCGACTAAGTAAGATACAAAAATAAGTAAACTAGCCATCTAGCTACAGCATGAGGCAACTGTATGTTCATCAACAACAACAGTCTCAGCTCACCGTTCTACCCGCCTTCTAGGGAAGCTGAACTGTCACTGCCACACTCCCTCCCGAGTTACTGACGTTGCTGCATCATCAGCTTCGTTGATAGCTTGATTGTTCGATAATATTATTTTCACTGGTGAGATGAATCAATAATGTTTGGAAAACAAGCCTCTCTAAAAATAATAAAACAACCAGTGTGGTGGTAACTGTGCGATTGTGAGCTCGCTGTACACTCCAAACTCCAATCGCTAACTTCTAGCTCAACAGCTCAACCTCACGCAGATTGGAAGGTTCCAATCGTTGTTTGTTTTATCTTTTGCCAGAGCCTAAACCCTGAAACAGACAGGCATCGGAACCAATAAGGTGACGGTTTTTAGGCAGTCTTCATGAAATCGACCAATTACAGACGTGTAGGGGTTGAGCAATACACGTCGACCTAGTTTTGCACACAAATAGGTATCCCATAATTTGCCTTTCTGAATTTGTATTTGTTATTCCCCCGCCATTTGGCGAAATTAAATATTTAAGAATATATTGTAAATCTGTATACGGTCTATACGCATCATTTTGTTAACACATTTTACATCAAGGTAAGGTTGGAGAGGCAAAACAAAACAACAGATTACAACGCTCCCACCCCCTTCTCATTCACTGACATGTGGTAGGGCGGGCAATTGAGAATTGTCATTGGGATTTGTAGTTTTTATCCAACAATGTCCTGGATCTTCGAGAAGGGTGCAATTGTGGGGCGTTCCTGTATGTGGTCATTCCTGCATATGCAAGAACCCTCTTTATACTTCTATTGGTCAATTTTTCAATAAGGACAGGCCGGGGGCAGGGGCAGGGGCACTCCAGTACCATGGATGATGTTCATGCGCAATAACATTGGATGCCAGCCACCTATAAACCCCACAGAAGAAGGGTAGACCCCTAGGTAGCTAGCCGTACACCTGTAGACAGTGTCCTTTGCCCCCGCCTGTCAGGTACTGTTTTCCTGCAGTTCTGTTAAATACGGCGATGAAAGAGTACTCTGGTACACGGGAGGCAGGGGAAACACTGTGAGTTAGCTAACTAGCTAGCAAGCTGTGTACCAGAACTATCACACAGCGGGAGGTCGGGAACAACCAGTAGATAGTGTCCTTCGCCCCCGCCTGTCGAGCACAGTTTTCTCCGATACACAGCAGGTGGGGGCAACACCATGTGCTAGCTAACTAGTGTGTTGCCCCACAGTGTCGCCTCGTCTTCTGCCTGCTGTGCTAGCGGGAGGAAGGGACGACCAGTATAAAGGTGTCCTTCGCCACCGCCTGTCGGGCACGGTTTTCTCCGGTACACAGCAAGTTGGAGGCAGGTGTGACACCGTGTGCTAGCTAACTAACTAGCAAGCTAGCACACGGTGTCACCAGCTAACTAACTAGCAAGCTAGCACACGGTGTCGCCAAAGAGTTGTATAACTAACCCAAGGTAGACCAGAGCCTGTCATTTCCAATGGGAGCAAATTGATCATAGTGGGCAGAACAAGCATGGAAGTGGGCAGAGCCAAGCACAAGCTACTGAGAGCCTATTGGTGCATTCTAGCATTTATTTGCATATTTCCGTTAGGGATGGCCTAATCTGTGAAGGACACGTGCAATAACTCAATTCGCCCTTGCACTCCTTCTAAACAATGCAATTTTTAAAAACTTGGGCAAAGGGTAATGTCTACAAAAAGCAGTCCACTCTGTTTGTTATAGATTATAGTTTTGGAAACAGAAAACTGTAAGGAGATCAAATGTTTTATTGCTGAAAAAAATTGCAGAATGTCGACCAAAATCCATCTCGATCCACCTTCTCTCACTGCCGGCCACTGGGATTCCTCTCATCACCATATTTGGTAGTGAGTGGAAACCCTAAGTGGATGCTTCACATTTATACATCCGGTGAAATATCTGTCTCAATGTTCTATCTGTGGTGTCAACTAGCCTCCTGCTAGTCTGCTGTGTTAGCCAGAGGCGGGGATGACTGGTAGACAGTGTCCTTCACCCCCACCAATCGTGCACAGTTTTCTCAGGTACACAGCGGGTGGAAAGCGGGGGTGAAACCATCTGCTAGCTAGCTAACTAAGAAGCTAGCACATGGTGTTGCTAACTAGCAAGATAGCTAGTTAGCTAGCACACAGTGTCGCCCCAGCCTTCCGCCTGCTGTGCTAGCAGGAGGCAGGGGCAACCAGAAGACAGTGTCCTTCATCGATGCCTGTCGGGCATTGTTTTCCCATAGTTCTGTTAACGATGGTGAGGGCAGGAACCAATGGGATGGGGGTGGTGTTCATGTAGGCAGCACTGGGATGCTCGAGGGGGAGCCATTCCTGCAAATGCAGATGCAAGAAATGCCAACAACGAACAGTGAGCCTTTGTACTCATGTATAAAAAAACAAATGATGAAAGAAAAGCATTGCAAATTTGAATTTTAGTGTGGAAGAGGTGGATTGTTATCGATCAATAATGTCAAACCTCCTGGCATTGACAACTTAGATGGAAAGCTACTGAGAATGGTAGCTGACTCTACAGCCACTCCTATCTGTCATATCTTTAATGTGAGCCTATAGGAAAGTCTTTGTCCTCAGGCCTGGAGGGAAGCTAAAGTCATTCCGCTACCCAAGAGTGGTAAATCCGCCTTTACTGGTTCTAACAGCAGACCTATCAGCTTGCTGCCAGCACTTAGCAAAATGTTGAGCTATCTATCTATTATGTTGAAAGCTATCTATCTATTATAACTCAGAGGGTTTTCTTTAATGGAAGCTTCTCTAATGTCAAATATGTAAACTGTGGTGTACCGCAGGGCAGCTCTCTAAGCCCTCTACTGTTTTCTATTTTTACCAATGACACTGGCATTGAACAAAGCATGTGTATCAATGTATGCTGACGATTCAACCATATTGTCACGTTCCTGACCTGCTTTCCCTTGTTTTTGTATTTGTTTAGTATGGTCAGGGCGTGAGTTGGGGTGGGCATTCTATGTTGTGTGTCTAGTTTGTCTGTTTCTGTGTTCAGCCTAATATGGTTCTCAATCAGAGGCAGCTGTCAATCGTTGTCCCTGATTGAGAATCATATATAGGTGGCTTGTTTTGTGTTGGGGATTGTGGGTGGTTGTTTCCTGTCTCTGTGTTTGTGTTCTGCACCAGATAGGACTGTCTCGGTTTTCACGTTTGTTGTTTTGTATTGTTGTAAGTGTTCACAGTTCGTTATATTAAACATGTTGAACACTAACTGCGCTGCATTTTGGTCCTCTCCTTCATCCCAGGAAGAAAGCCGTGACACATATACGCATCAGCAATCAAACTAATGAAGTCACTGAAACCCTTAACAAAGAGTTGCAGTCTGTTTTTGAATTGGGTGGCCAGTAATAAACTGGTCTGAACATCTCTAAAACTATGAACATTGTATCTGGTACAAATCATTCCCTAAATTATAGACCTCAGCTGAATTTGGTAATGAATGGTGTGGCTGTTTAACAAGTTGAGGAGACTAAATGACTTGGTGTTACCTTAGATTGTAAACTGTCATGGTCAAAACTTATAGGTTCAATGTTTGTAAATAAGAATTTGTTCTTAACTGACTCGCCTAGTTAAATAAAGGTTACACATTGTAAAGCTGGGGAGAGGTCTGTCTGTAATAAAGAGATAATCTGCTTTTTCGACACCACACTCCACAAAGCAAGTCCTGCAGGCTCTAGTTTTATCTTATCTTGATTATTGTCCAGTCATATGGTCAAGTGCTGTAAAGAAAGATCTAGTTAAGCAACAGTTGGTCCAGAACAGAGCGGCACGTCTTGCTCTTCATTGTAATCAGAGGGCTAATATTAATATTATGCATGCCAGTCTCTCTTGGCTAAGAGTTGAGGAAAGACTGACTTCATCACTTCTTGTTTTTATAAGAAACCTCAATGTGTTGGAAATTCCAAATTGTTTGCATAGTCAACTTACACGCAGCACTGACACACATACTTACCCCACCAGACATGCCACCAATGTCTTTCCAGGTCCAGAACAAATTCAAGGAAATGTACAGTATTACACAGAGCCATGAGTGCATGGAACTCCCTTCCATCTAATATAGTGCAAGTGAACAGCAAACCTGGTTTCAAAAAACAAATAAAGCAACACCTCACAGCACAACGCCTCTCCCCCATGTGACTTACTTGCTTGTGTATGTACTGACATGTACAGTATGTGTAACTAATAGATGCACACACACACTACATGTTAATGTTTTTAAATGTTTGTAAATTGTAAAGTATTTTGTCTGTAATGTCTTCTTCGTTATGTCGGACCCCAGTCAGACTAGCTGTTGCCATTGGCGTCGGGTAACAGGGATCGTAATTAATTAAATCAAATCTCCTGTAACCCTTTTAAAAATGTTTATTTTAGGCTATAGATGTCAGGACAGTGATGTTTTGCTAACCCTAGAGGGGTTGGTTGTTTAGCAACGAAACCTACACGTGCTTAACTATGAGGCAAAACAGATGGTGTTGGCTTAGATTGTTGACAACATGTAAACAATATTTAGTCTCCAATGTTTATTGAAAACATAAATGCAATTGCACAATGAGCATGTGTTGTCTCTGAGATACATTGTTACATGTGTTGGTTAACTAGCTAGTGAATTTTATCCATATTAGCAGTGATATGAAATCAGTGGAAACACCTCAAAACAACACATGGTATCAAGAACAACATGAAACTAGCTGAAATAAATGATGATTCCCCACATGACAGTTTCTTGTCATTGTTGATAGCTATCTGGCCATCCAGAATCACAACAACTCACAGACTTCTGCCCCATTGAAGCATGCACATTGTTTTTGTGACGTTGTCAGCTAACCCATTTATATTGCCCAGAGAAACTGTTTTGATTCAATTATAATCTCAGGTGAATTTATTAACCTTACATGAAAGTCGTAGCTTTACATGAAAGTCTCAACTAACATCAAGGCGGTGACCCGTTCCTGTAGGTTCATGCTCTACAACATTCGCAGAGTACGACCCTGCCTCACACAGGAAGCGGCGCAGGTCCTAATCCAGGCACTTGTCATCTCCCGTCTGGATTACTGCAACTCGCTGTTGGCTGGGCTCCCTGCCTGTGCCATTAAACCCCTACAACTCATCCAGAACGCCGCAGCCCGTCTGGTGTTCAACCTTCCCAAGTTCTCTCACGTCACCCCGCTCCTCCGCTCTCTCCACTGGCTTCCAGTTGAAGCTCGCATCCGCTACAAGACCATGGTGCTTGCCTACGGAGCTGCGAGGGGAACGGCACCTCCGTACCTTCAAGCTCTGATCAGGCCCTACACCCAAACAAGGGCACTGCGTTCATCCACCTCTGGCCTGCTCGCCTCCCTACCTCTGAGGAAGTACAGTTCCCGCTCAGCCCAGTCAAAACTGTTCGCTGCTCTGGCACCCCAATGGTGGAACAAACTCCCTCACGACGCCAGGTCAGCGGAGTCAATCACCACCTTCCGGAGACACCTGAAACCCCACCTCTTTAAGGAATACCTAGGATAGGATAAAGTAATCCTTCTAACCCCCCCCCTTAAAAGAGTTAGATGCACTATTGTAAAGTGGTTGTTCCACTGGATATCATAAGGTGAATGCACCAATTTGTAAGTCGCTCTGGATAAGAGCGTCTGCTAAATGACTTAAATGTAAATGTAAATGTAGCTGGCCTAGAGGCATGTTGTTGTTGTTGCCTCTGGGTGAGCATTTGATTACTTTGCTATTGCATCATAATATTGGCTCCGTGCCACCTGGTTGGGGATTTATTTAAAAAAGTTAATGTTTTTTAGCTAGACGATATCCAACATCAATAGGCATATACAGTGGCTTGCGAAAGTATTCACCCCCTTGGCATTTTTCCTATTTTGTTGCCTTACAACCTGGAATTAAAAATTATTTTGGTGGGTTTGTATCATTTGATTTACACAACATGCCTACCACGTTGAAGATGCAAAATATATTTTATTGTGAAACAAACAAGAAATAAGACAAAAAAAACAGAAAACTGGAGCGTGCATAACTATTCACCCCCCCAAAGTCAATACTTTGTAGAGCCACCTTTTGCAGCAATTACAGCTGAAAGTCTCTTGGGGTATGTATCTATAAGCTTGGCACATCTAGCCACTGGGATTTTTGTCCATTCTTCAGGGCAAAACTGCTCCAGCTCCTTCAAGTTGGATGGGTTCTGCTGGTGTAGAGCAATCTTTAAGTCATACCACAGATTTCTCAATTGGATTGAGGTCTGGGCTTTGACTAGGCCATTCCAAGACATTTAAGTGTTTCCCCTTAAACCACTCAAGTGTTGTTTTAGCAGTATGCTTAGGGTCATTGCCCTGCTGGAAGGGGAACCTCCGTCCCAGTCTCAAATCTCTGGAAGACTGAAACAGGTTTCCCTCAAGAATTTCCCTGTATTTAGCGCCATCCATCATTCCTTCAATTCTGACCAGTTTTCCAGTCCCTGCCGATGGAAAAACATCCCCACAGCATGATGCTGCCACCACCACCATGCCTTACTGTGGGGATGGTGTTCTCGGGGTGATGAGAGGTGTTGGGTTTGTGCCAGACATAGCGTTTTCCTTGATGGCCAAAAAGCTCCATTTTAGTCTCATCTGACCAGAGTACCTTCTTCCATATGTTTGGGGAGTCTCCCACATGCCGTTTGGCGAACACCAAATGTGTTTGCTTATTTTTTTCTTTAAGCAATGGCTTTTTTTCTGGACACTCTTCCGTAAAGCCCAGCTCTGTGGAGTGTACGGCTTAAATTGGTCCTATATTCCAATCTCCGCTGTGGAGCTTTGCAGCTGCTTCAGGGTTATCTTTGGTCTCTTTGTTGCCTCTCTGATAAATGCCCTCCTTGCCTGGTCTGTGAGTTTTGGTGGGCGGCCCTCTCTTGGCAGGTTTGTTGTGGTGCCATATTCTTTCCATTTTTTAATAATGGATTTAATGGCGCTCCGTGGGATGTTCAAAATGTTTGATATTTTTTATAACTCAACCCTGATCTGTACTTCTCCACAATTTTGTCCCTGACCTCTTTGGAGAGCTCCTTGGTCTTAATGGTGCTGCTTGCTTGGTGGTTCCCCTTGCTTAGTGGTGTTGCAGACTCTGGGGCCTTTCAGAACAGGTGTATATATACTGTGATCATATGACAGATCATGTGACACTTAGATTGCACATAGGTGGACTTTATTTAACTAAATATGTGACTTCTGAAGGTAATTGGTTGCACCAGACATTATTTAGGGGCTTCATACCACTTTTCCGCAATTTTTTTTTAAACAAGTCATTTTTTAAATTTCACTTCACCCATTTGGACTATTTTGTGTCCATTATATGAAATCCAAATAAAAATCTATTTAAATTACAGGTTGTTATGCAACAAAATAGGGAAAAAACGCCAAGGGCGATGAATACTTTAGCAAGGCACTGAAAAGTCCAGGGTTGTTCATGTTCATTGGAGACATAAATAATAGATTATGGCTTTGGATACCATCTACAAAAATGTTAAACCATGACAAATATCTCAACCATACTTATAGCCTAACTAGCAGTTAATCTGGCACTTAAACCATACTCGTGTTATTATCATGATTTTGATAATTAGCTCCTTACAGTGATTACATTTCTAATGCATTAATTTAAAAAAAATGTAATCCAGTTTTATTCAGTTTAAATGTTCTACTGAGTTGGTTACATTAGCACTGACAGGCAGTGAGACAAGTTGGAAATGAAGCAAGTTAACAAAATAAGAACTTTATTCTCATGAGTTTATTTACAATACTTTTTACATGATAAAACATAAATATATTTACAATACTTTACATGATTTATAATGTAGGAAAGAACCGGGGACAGGGAATAACTGTATAGGAATGTAAAAGAAGAAATTCATTGTTCACGACAAGAAAATAAAGAGGAGCTCCAGGAACTCTGAAGAGAATGTCATAAAACAGAGAATTCTTCAGTCTGTTAAACAGGCCTTCTAAAGTGACAGGTTTTCAGAAAACGTTTGATTGTCCTTGACCTCCACATCTTTTTCTCTTAGCCGGTCCTCACCACACGCTGCTTGATAGGAAAGATGAATGTTGTCCTGAACGTGTCCCATGATGATCTGGGTGGCTAGGTTTCCGTAAAGATTCTCTCAGAACACAGATTGTGGACACGTGTGTGTGTGTGTCCTGTGTGGATTTCCACATATCAGGACCAGGGCCTCCATACTACCTGGGGCTGGATCTGAAATAGTGACCGCCTCAGAGTCCGTGTTGGGCCTACGGGCTCAGGGCCAGAGAGACTTAGAAGGGTGGGGGGACTGGACACCAGGGGAGGATGGGCTGGTACCAGAGGCACCACGGGCCGAGGTGTAGAGTGAGAGGGGGATGACAAGGAATCTGATGGACGACGAGAGGGGGAAGGAGGGAAGGGGAAGTGGCATGGCATGGAGAGGTATGGAGAGGTAGTGGTGAAAGGTGGCGAGGAGTTTGAGTAACAGGGGGAGGGGGGGGGTGAGAGGGAGTAAGGGGGAGATGGGTATGGGTGTGAGAGGTGTTGGGTAGGGTGGGGGTGGGGGTGGTGAAGCACAAAGGTGTTGGGATAGATGGGAAGAGAGGTGTTGATATAAGGGAAAGTGGCCTCCCTGCTGGCTCGTTGATGCCCCATCACTGTGCTCCCCTTCCTGTTTTTTACTCTGCCCAGGAAGCATGGTCTTTCTGCTGCAGGGCCCCAGGGCTGGAAGTCCAGGGGGAAGGTCTGGCTCTGCACCTTCCCCAGAGGGCAGGCACTGTGGGTATCAAGGTGGTCCCTAAGTCCCTGGACAAAGCTCTCTCTCTGGGATGGGTCCACGCTGTCGATGTAGTTGCCCAGGCGGGAGATGCACTCTGTGAAACCTGCACTATAGACAGGGTTGGGTAATGGCGGTGTTTGCTCGTGTATGGGGTCTGTCCATTGGGAACTCACAGCACTAGTCACTGGAGCAGAGGACTCTTTCATGGAATTTTCTGTGAAGGCTAGTGTTGGTCAATAGTGAGAGCCAGGCAGTACAGGGAGTAAATGAGAAGGAGAAGAGAGGACAGAAAGAGGAGAGAGGACAGAAAGAGAAGAGAGAACAGAAAGAGAAGAGAGAACAGAAAGAGAAGAGAGAACAGAAAGAGAAGAGAGGACAGAAAGAGGAGAGAGGACAGAAAGAGAAGAGAGAACAGAAAGAGAAGAGAGAAGAGAGGACAGAAAGAGAAGAGGACAGAAAGAGAAGAGGACAGAAAGAGAAGAGGACAGAAAGAGAAGAGGACAGAAAGAGAAGAGAGAAGAGAGAAGAGAGAAGAGAGAAGAGAGAACAGAGAACAGAGAACAGAGAACAGAGAACAGAAAGAGAAGAGAGGACAGAAAGAGAAGTGAGGACAGAAAGAGAAGAGAGAACAGAAAGCAGAGAGGAAGATGAGCAGGTGATAAAAGATCATTCAAAAGTGGACAGAGAGAGAACAGTATGGAGAAGCAGGATATAAATCAATGGGAGAGTCAAAACAATTAGCAAAAGCCAATGGTGTGTGTGTGTGTGTGTGTGTGTGTGTGTGTGTGTGTGTGTGTGTGTGTGTGTGTGTGTGTGTGTGTGTGTGTGTGTGTGTGTGTGTGTGTGTGTGTGTGTGTGTGTGTGTGTGTGTGTGTGTGTGTGTGTGTGTGTGTGTGTGTGTTTGTAGGTGAGATATAGGGAGGTTTTGGGGAGAGAGAAAAAAATTATTAGCACTCACGTTAATATCAACAATGTTGTGTCTATATCAGCAATTTGGGGGCGTATTACCATATTTACCATTTCTGAAATAAATTAAATAACAAACCCACACCAGAAAACTTTTTTTTTAATGGATTGATAGATACCTTTGCTGTCATTTCCATTTGATTTTCTTCGTATGTAATCGACGGTCAACTCTAAAATTTCAGCTTTTTCTAATTTTGGATTTTTCAGCCGCTGTGAGAGAGAAAGAATAATCCTACTGAACATGGCATAATACACAGCCATTGCGCACAATATTTCACATTTTAATTTTGAAGGACTCATTTTGGTATGGAAGTAATTATGATTTTATGGTCAAATCTTATGTTTTTAAGACAAATTTAAACAACATATATGCCACAGAGGTGCCTATCAAGTCCCGTTTTCAAGTCCCGTTTTCAATTCCATTCAATTGAGGACATAGATTAGGATACGTGCGTAAAACTCGAAGTTTCGCGCAACACCATTTCTCCATATCATTCCCAAGAGTCTGGTTTGTTTGTGGTTTTATGGGCTATTTGAAATGTCATTAATAAGTTGACAACGTCTATTATTAATATACAACTTATCGGTTCCCTGCTGTTTATTATTTCCCCCCTCCCACTGGGCACACACTGGTTGAATCAACGTTGTTTCCACGTCATTTCAATAACTATAGGTTGAACCAACGTGGAATTGACGTCTGTGTCCAGTGGGCTCATTCATACAAGAGGGACACACAAGGAGCTGATTTCAGACGCAACTAGAAAAGCTGTGGCCAACTCCGCTCACCATGTCAGAAGTTTTGCTTAGCAGAATAGTCCTTAGCTCATCCAAGCCTTGATTTATCCTATCTCGCCTCTTCTTTTCAATCACCGGTTTTAGAACCTAGAAAATAATAATTATAATCAGTTATTTCAACAAAACCAAATCCAAAACCAATTCACGGACACCAAAATATATAGATGAACTAGTTGAAAGATACATTTTACGCAGGGTCTGAACTTACCCTCTTTAAGGCTTTACGATTATCCATGTTTGATCTCTCGAACTTTACTCGATGAAGAAGAGTAGACCTATATTAATAAAGACGACTTTTCCAAAAAGAAAACGATAAATTCATCCAATCCGGCCAGGTCAAGCTGAAAAGAAAGTATCCACACTCGCTCGGGACTGGTTTATTATCATTTGAGCCCGCAGGCTATTTATAAGGTCAAGCAGACCGATTGTCATTGGTTGAAAGGTGACAATGGCGTTCACGACCTTATGCTAACTGCACTTACCCCTTCTTGATACTCCAAAAATGATTATATGTTCAAAGATATGGAGAAAATAAATCTATTGGCAAAACATTAGCTGTTTTCTGCTACTGTAATCTAGCTTCATTTCAGTAAATCAATGTGCCTCCTTGGAATGGTCTAATATATGTATATATATATATATATATATATATATATATATATATATATATATATATATATATATATATATATATATATATATATATACAATACAGCATAAACATTTAGAATGAGAGTAGAGTCCATATAGCCCATAACTTGTAGATATGGCTGACGAAGAAGAGTAGGCTGTGTGATTCGGTGCATTATTATTATTATTATTATTATTTTTACAAAAATGTATATAAAATGACCCCCCCCCCCCCCCCCATAAGACGCAGCCATTTGCTATACAGTATTATGTTATGACGTGTAAATGCCCGGGTTAGACTTCTTTGACCTTTATTTGGCATTGACAATAATACGTTTATGACATTATTGGCGCAATTGACCAGTAAAGCAGTGATTGTTTTATGTAAATATAGGACCAATTTGGTACAAAATGTGTCTATAGCTGGAATACTATATTGAGTTGGTTGGAGTGTCTTCACACTCAATGCATCATAGGGGGTATTTTGACTATCCATAGCAGTATAGCATAACTTCATATGTATGTGCCAAATTGTCCTTTTAGACAAGAGTGCCCTGGGAACGTTGGTTTTCTCGTGGGAACAGAGAAATACTGTTGGTGAAAAAGTGTCAGAATGAACACAATCACACCAACTCGAACACACTCGCCTTTATGATGTATACATTCCATGTAAGTGCCAATTTAGGCTTTACAATAGCCGCACCTTGTGTGAGCGTGCCATACTAACCATCTGCTGCAGGTGAGGTTGCGTTATTAATCAACATGAAATACACATATGAGCCGTGGGAAATTTGACATGCACAAGAATCGAGAATAGCACTTCCATCTATGGTTACGGTCCTGCGTAAAAAATAAAAAAAATAAAAAAAATATCCTCCGTGTACAACGTAAAACACCAAATAATGCATGCAGAGCAGAATTATACCCGCTAATTATCAAAATCCAGAAAAGAGCCATTATATTCTACATCCACCTTAAAGGAAACGATTCCCAAACCCTTAACAAAGCCATCATCTACAGAGAGATGAACCTGGAGAAGAGTCCCCTAAGCAAGCTGATCCTGGGGCTCTGTTCACAAACACAAACAGACCCCACAGAGCCCCAGGACATCAACACAATTAGACCCAACCAAATCATGAGAAAATAAAATATATTTACTTGATACATTGGAAAGAATTAACAAAAAAAAAGAGCAAACTAGAATGCTATTTGGCCCTAAACAGAGAGTACACAGTGCCAGAATACCTGACCACTGTGACTGACCAAACGTAAGGAAAGCTTTGACTACTGTATGTACAGACTCAGTGAGCATAGCCATGCTATTGAGAAAGGCTGCCGTAGGCAGACCTGGCTCTCAAAAGACAGGCTATATGTTTACACTGCACACAAATGAGGTGGAAACTGAGCTGCATCTCCTGACAAATGTATGACCATATCAGAGACACATATTTCCCTTAGATTACACAGACCCACAAATAATTCGAAAACAAACCAAATTTTGATAAACTTTGGAGGTGCATGACCGCGCGTAACAGCAGTGAATGAACAAATGCACAAGTGGGAAGTCTGGACAGAGGTGCAAATTTGCCACGGGCATACCCTGGGAAAAGGCTATTAACTGGGAGAAGGCTATAAACACAAGTGATGCACAGTAAGTTTGAAATAACAGTATAACATACATGCTAAAACTATTAAAAGCAATGTTTCCAAGATGGGATGTCAAATATCTTCTCGATGATATTCCGTTACATCCTGTTAATTGTTTGTGTCGACGTTTCATCGGAACATTTCGCACAAATGACCATGCCTGGAAAAATGTCAACAATCTCCCTCTTTTTTTATTTAACTGGCAAGTCATTTAAGAACAAATTCTTATTTACAATGACGGCCTAGGAACAGTGGGTTAAAAGAGCACGACAGATGTTTACCTTGTCAGCTTGTGGATTCGATCTAGCAACCGGGTTACTGACCCAACGCTCTAACCACTGGGCTACCTGCCGCCCACTCTCTCATGTGAAAGGGCAGGAGTTGTGGTTTATTACCTGTTAGAATATGTACATTATTCAGTGAGAGGTCATTTAAGGGACCCTGAGTGGCGCAGCGTCACTACAGGCCCGGGTTCGATCGCGGGCTGTATCACAACCGGCCGTGATCGCGAGTCCCATAGGGCAGCGGACAATTGGCCCAGGTTCGGGTTGTCTAGGGTAGGCCGTCATTTGTAAATAAGAATTTGTTCTTAACTGACTTGCCTAGTTAAATACATTTTCATAAAAAGTAAAATAATATGATATCAAAGTGCTGCCGCTAACGTTCTGATAGGTGTGTTTGTTCCCACACGCACATGTCGACCCTCTGACCCTGGAATCAAATGTCCTGACACAACTCACACAATAAGTTCAATTAACACCCATTCAACATATAGTTGGAATAGCTTATTGAATTTTGCGCAGAATGCCATAATATATCTGTCCGTTCTGCCTTGTCAGTCTGGGGGTCACATTTAATGTCAAACTCAGAAGTTGAAGTTGTTTTTCACACACACGTGCCTGGGTTGTTGTGTTTGTATCTTTATTTAACCAGGCAAGTCAGTTAAGAACCTATTCTTATTTACAATGACGGCCTACCGCGGACAAACACTAACGACGCTGGGCCAATTGTTCTTCGCCCTATGGGACTCCCAATCACCGCCGGTTGTGATACAGCCTGGAAGCCAATTAGATCTGTGTGGACCCCTCTAGCACTGAGATGCAGTGCCTAAAACTGCTCCGCCACTCGGGAGCAATGAGATAGGCCCGTTCTTTCTAAGGTGAGTCGACCAAATTCATTTTGCTGTTCTAATGTCACAGACTGGGAAAATGTGCCTCAGCCCTTTCCCTTGGGAAAAACTATAGGATTTACACATTTGTTTATGAGCCTACCTGTTAGAATTTGTACATAATTTAGAAGACAAGTGTCGCCAATGACTGAGGTGCGATGTTTCCCACAGCACACATTGTCCTCTTAAATGTAGGCTAAACATAACGTTAGCATATTATTACATACAAAATGTAGCCTATCACAAAGTTACATATTAAGTCAATATTCATCCTGTCTGAATTGGTCAAAATCGAAAAGCTTAAGCTATTGAATCTGAGCGTATTTGGAATGCGTAATACCATTTGGTGCTGCGTGTGCCGTCGAGACTGATGGTCGACTCTCGCCAATCATCTCACTTCTCAACTGTCACCAACACCTCTCCCGTACGCACGACATTTGTCTATCACACACACGTGCCAGGGTTGGTTTGTTTAGGACAGCGCGTGCCTCAGATCCATGAGGTTGCTTTGATCCTCAAGTTATTAGCGACAGCGCAAGAGGGCGGTATGAACACTTGAGAGATCAATGGCGATCCCTCAACAAGATCTTATAGCACAAAAATAGATTAATGTGAACAATTGCAATATTAGTTTTTCTCAATATAATGGGCAAACTCTTGAAATTAGATTAATTAATATTTGTTTGGTTTTTAGTTCCAGATTGTCAAGCATGTCACTCATCACAGCGTTCACTGTATGTTTTGCGCATTTTGCTGTGGTTGTTTAATGCATTCAGTTGCTATGTTAGGCCTGTACTTTAGAACATTGACCAAATTCACTTTGCTGTTCGCAGATGTGACAGTCTGGGAAAATGTCACTCAACCCTTTCCCTTGGGAAAGTTTTGGGTTTAACACATTACCTGTTAGAATTTGTACATCATTTAGCGATGACGTGTTGCCACTGGAAGTGCGATGGTTGCCACAGCACACGTTTCCCTTTAAATGTAAATTAAGGTTAAATATAATTACATCTGAATAGAATTATTTATCACATACACTCCTCTACGTATTTATTTGGACAGTGAAGCTAAAACTTTCTGTACTCCAGATTTTTGATTTTAGAACAGTGCAGAATGTCATTTTCACACCTGTTTTACCATTTAGAAATTAAATAATCTCATCCCCCCATTTGAAGGTGTCATAAATATTTGGATAAATTCACTGATTTGTATTAATATAGGCTATGTGTATTAAAGTAGTCTAAAGTTTTGTATTTGGTCCCATATTCATAGCATGCAATGACTACCAAGATTGTGACTCTACAAACTTCTTGGATGCATTTTCAGTTTGTCTTGGTTGTGTTTCAAATTATGTTGTGACCAATATAAATGAATGGTAAAGAATGTATTGTGTCATTTTGGAGTCACTTTTATTGTAAATAAGAATATAATATGTTTCTGAACACTTCTACAGTCATGTGGATTCTACCATGATTATGGATACTTATTAATCGTTAATAGTCGTTATTAATAAGGGGAGATCAATAAGGGGAGATCAAGCTGATACTAACTGTTATAGGCCTATTTCTATTTTGCCCTGTTTATCAAAAGTGTTGGAAAAACCTGTCAATAATCAACTGACTGGTTTCTGATGGGTCTTTGGTCTGGTTTGCTAACTACCTCTCTCAAAGAGTGCAGTGTATAAAGTCAGAACATCTGCTGTCACAGCCACTCGCCTGTACCCCAAGCTCGATCCTAGGCCCCACGCTCAATTTACATCAACAACATAGCTCAGGCAGTAGGAAGCTCTCTCATCCATTTATATGCAGATGATACAGTCTTATACTCAGCTGCCCCCCCCCCCCCCCCCCCCCCGGATTTTGTGTTAAACGCTCTACAACAAAGCTTTCTTAGTGTTCAACAAGCTTTTTCTGCCCTTAACCTTGTTCTGAACACCTCCAAAACAAAGGTAATGTGGTTTGGTAAGAAGAATGCCCCTCTCCCCACAGGTGTGATTACTACCTCTGAGGGTTTAGAGGTAGTCACCTCATACAAGTACTTGGGAGAATGGCTAGACATACACTGTCCTTCTCTCAGCACATATCAAAGCTGCAGGCTAAATTTAAATCTAGACTTTGTTTCCTCTATCGTAATTGCTCCTCTTTCATCCCAGCTGCCAAACTAACCCTGATTCAGATGACCATCCTACCCATGCTAGACTACGGAGACATCATTTGTAGATCAGCAGGTAAGGGTGCCCTCGAGCGGCTAGATGTTCTTTACCATTCGGCCATCAGATTTGCCACCAATGCTCCTTATAGGACATATCACTGCACTCTATACTCTTCTGTAAATTGGTCATCTCTGTATACCCATCGCAAGAACCACTGGTTGATGCTTATTTATAAAACACTCTTAGGCCTCACTCCCCCCTATCTGAGATATCTACTGCAGCCCTCATCCTCCACATACAACACCCGTTCTGCCAGTCACATTCTGTTAAAGGTCCCCAAAGCACACACATCCCTGGGTCACTCGTCATTTCAGTTCGCTGCAGCTAGAGACTGGAACGAGCTGCAACAAACACTCAAACTGGACAGTTTTATCTCAATCTCTTCATTCAAAGACTCAATCATGGACACTTACTGACAGTTGTGGCTGCTTTGCGTTATGTATTGTTGTCTCTACCTTCTTGCCCTTTGTGCTGTTGTCTGTGCCCAATAATGTTTGTACCATGTTTTGTGCTGCTACCATGTTGTGCTGCTGCCATGTTGTGTTGCTACCATGTTGTTGTCATGTTGTGTTTCTACCATGCTGTGTTGTCATTTGTTGCTGCCTTGTTATGTTATTGTCTTAGGTCTCTCCTTATGTAATGTTGTGTTGTCTCTCATGTCGTGATGTGTGTTTTATCCTATATTTTTATTTATTTTATTTTTAATCCCAGCCCCCAGGGCCTTTTAATAATGTGTTCTTAACTGACTTGCCTAGTTAAATAAAATAAAATGTTACAGTGTTTGCATTCAAGGGCAGATTTTTAAATAAGGGTATTAGCTTAAATCAGTAAAATCACTTGAAAGTGATATCCAGAGTGCGAATTATACTGTGACATTCGGGATTCTCTATTTATGTATGCACGCGCACGATCTACTGTCGCTTTATATGGGCTTTATAGTAAAGGCATGTCATTTAACTGTAAAAATGTAATACCTTTTAATGTGTCCTGAACACAACCAGTCATGATGTTTTCATTTGATTGTCAATAAAATGTATTCCAAAATAAGTTTAGCATCCATTTGAATGGAAAAGGACATATATTATTAACACCATTAGTGTAATGACATTCAGCCTACAAAGTGGCTTGTATTCATGGATGCCAAGGGAAGCCAGGCTTCCCCCCAAAAATTACCATAAAAAAGAAACAAACTTATACAATTATTTCTCGTTCATGTCTATCAGTGTTTAATAATTTCCCTTCAATTCGCAAGAGGCTGAATCTATTTCACCAGAAAAAGCATCCGAGCAAGGCAAACATTTCTCTGTCTTAGTATCTGTAGCCCGTGTAGTTAATGCTGTTTGGCCAACAAATATGACATGATTGATGCTGTCGGTGAGTGTCTTGGTCAAAATGATCTATAGGCTATATTCAGAGACGACCTATCAGATCTCCGAATTTCTGGGGGGTCACGGATATATGTGGAGCAGTGGCCACCCTGTGTCATCTCCTGGATATGCCACTGCTCACCATTACCAATAAAAGGGGAGTTTAGTATTTTTTTGGGGGGGGTATGCTATTCATGCCTCTGTAACTTTCTCACTCATCATTATTCATGATTCATTCATGATTATTCGTAACTATGGTAGCACCCATTAATGTACAACTGTTCAGAAACATATTCTATTCTTATTTTAAATAAAAAGTGACTCCAAAATTACACAATACATGATTTACCATTCATTGCGCACAACTAAAATGCATACGCATGCAACAAGTTTGTAGAGTCAAAAGCTTGATGTCGTCATTGTGAGCTATAACATATGGGACAAAATACTAAACGTTTGATTAAATGTAATATACTATAAGATAATTTGTCCAAATACTTATGACACCTTCAAATGAGGAGACTAGATACATAAAGTGCTTTCATTTCTAAACAGATATGTATGAAAATATCCTCAAATAAAAGGTGACATTCCACAGGCTCTACTGTCGCTTCATATTAAACATTTGATGTGAAATCCAAAATGCTGGAGAATAGAGCCACATAATAAGTTTTAGCTTCACTTTCCAAATAAATACGTAGGTGAGTGTAGTTAGCTACGTATGTGAAGTCAACAAATAAGTCCGAAAAGGTCTGTACAAATAAGTCAGAAAAGGTCTGTGCATAGAATGTTGTGCCAATTGGAATAGGCCATTGTGGCTGCGCGTGTGCCTGTCTGTATTTAAGAGACGGAGGTGTCACTTAATTCATTTGTAAATCCGTGTCACACTGGAGACTGGTCGATTCTCACCTACACCTCCATTGTTATAAATACAATACGCGTGCCATTTCTTAGTGCTTTCATACACGTGCCCACTGGTGTTACTGCGGATGTGATGGCTTGTAGCGAAGTGCCATGAGGTCCTCTTTGGGTCTCTTACACAAGTTGTTAAACGTGGGACAGCGTGAGAAAGCGCGACAATGATCCGTGTCGAAATAATTTTAACCAACAGCTCTCTTCACTTCACTGGGTAACATTGGCCATCAGTCCGTTTCAATCGGCCTAAATTTGCACACCCCATTATACTATTTATCCTCCTTATGACTATCCTGACATCTTCTATGAATTCACTTTGTATTACATTTCTAACTTGTGCAGGCTACTCTACTGTATTTCAACAGTACAAGGCGCGTACCGCGAAGCTCATCGATTGGCTACCGGTGGCAATGGGAGGAGTGTAAAGTCACCTCGTATTCCTAAGGATTTAAAAGTCGTCCAGAGACAGAAACGCCATATTGAGATTCTTCTTCACAGCACAGCACAGACACAGCACAGAGAAATACTACTGTTCTTGATTATTTACATCTGCACATTCTCTGACCTCTGGATGAATATGCTCTTTAAGCGTAAAGCAGCTTGTTGATTAACAAAGATGAAACCACTTGAAGGAAAAGAGAACAGGAAAATTGACAGAATGGTGAGATTTGAACCTTTGAAGTGATTATATTCATCAGTATATCTGTAATACCTATTAGTCAATCAAAATCGATTTCAACTAAAACACGTAGGCCTATTTTGTTCTTAGCTTTTTATTGAAATTGGAATAACAATGTGTTCCTAAAATGTACCTAAGGAGCTAGTCCTACCATGTAAATAGATTTAGGTTTTAGGAGCCCTTACTTTAGTACAAAGTGACTGTTTCAGACACACTGGTTTAGCAGAGACACTGGTCTAATCTCCCTGGTCTGATCTCCTTTCATCTTCCTCTTGTAGCTCCTCAAGCCTCAGGTGGAGAGACGTCGGAGAGAGAGATTGAACCACAGTCTGGAGAGTCTGAGAACCCTGCTGCTGCAGGGACCACTACATCAAGTATGAAGTTCACCTCTAACTTGACTCTGCTCTAAATGCAGCTTCTACAGGTGTCAGCTCCTCTGAGAAGAGTAGCATGACTGTGCATTAATCGGCACCCTCTTTCTCTCCAACAGGGTGTGGCTCAGCGTAGAGTGGAGAAAGCTGAGATCCTGGAACACACTGTTCTCTTTCTCCAGAACACTGGAGATGGGGACAGGAAGAAAGGTGAAGATGGAGAAAAGCAACATCCCTTCCAGGATGGCTTCTCAGGCTGCCTGCAGAGAGCTGCACACTTCCTGGGGCAGGAAGGGGAGGGCCTGCAGCTGGAGGCAGCACTGAACTCTACTTTCTCTGCTCGTCTGAACAGCTATGCCTGTATGAACACCGAAGTTCCGGCTAAAGCCCACTCTTCCAACTCTCTGCCCAATACAACGTGCCACCAGTCCTCACACCTGATGAAGATACAGGAGTCCCACTACAGACAACAGCTTTGTGAAGTCTACAGGAGACATCTGTCTCATGCTCACAGAGCTCCACTCCGACATGGAGATCCCAAACCTCCCCAGCTGCCCCACAGACACGCTGCCAAAGAAGCCCAATCTCAGAACTTCCCAGGCAGCCAGTCTGTGTGGCGGCCTTGGCCCTGATCTAGCACAGGAGCCTGAATTGGGATATTGAACTGTAAAACAACTCTAATATCCTATGAACTGATAACCAGGATGCCACATCCTTTGCTGCTGAGGTTGCTATGGTGTTTAAATGCATACAGTGTTGTAAACACTGGACTCAGGGACTCCATAGATTTGCAGTGATATGACAGTGTTGTACTGCAAAGCAAATATAAATTCTAAATATTGTACAATTACTCTATACTGTAGTATTATAACATGTACTATGTATAAGTTGAGGTACTCTGATATCTTGTCTATTTTGCACATTAATTTATTCTGGGACTTGTTCCTATGATTTTCAGATAGGCCAGTATGTTGAAATACAATTAAAAAACATTCCTTTAAAAACATTGTCTCAATGGTATCTTAATCCGTAATGTATAGCAGTATAACCTGTGTTTTTAGTTATGCTTATCATCTGCTAATGTAGTGGCACTTTCCAGCACGATCCAGCACGTTCCGATGCCAGTTAAAAGTATTGCAAAGTTATCATAGATCTGCATTTCATTGATAGCTGGCACGTGTGTGTTTAGGTCAAAGGTGCGTAGAGACCACGCGCTTTGAAACCTCATGTTGTGCGGACCCGGGCATGAACATCAAAGTGCTACGTGACAGCAACCTTCAATCACACCTCAAATTCAACGGAAGATTTTTGGGGCCTTTCTATAACCCGAGAGGATGCCATCTACCGGAAACAAGGAGCTTCTCTTGACATTCTCAAATATAGAAAAATGATGTCCTCGTCTCGTTGGGTTATTGAAAAGGATAATTCATTCACAGTCATTTGTTCAGAGGTTAATGAGACAATATTAGCTTTTCTTAACAGATTTGTTTTATTTCATAGAGCTATGGTATGTAGGCTTTATAACAAATTATTCCTAAACCAGCAGGGGGAAATCCTTGGTTTAAGGAGAGTTTACATATATTGATCGATTTACTCTCAAATATCAAAACTAGCCTAAAAGCAACTTCCAACGTAATTAACATTCATTAATATTAGTAAGTCTAAGATAGAAATGTTTAACAAATGTGGTTGATCATCAGTACACTTACAATGTGTGGTTATTAAATTTGCTCTGATGAGATCCAATGAATTTATGAGTGGGATAATGGTTGGGTTAATAGAAATGTTCTGTGAGGAAACTTCCAAAGTTCAGTCATCTAGCAGACGCTCTTATCCACAGCGACGTACAGTAGTGAGTACATTCATATTTGCTCATACTGGTCTGCGGTGAGAATCGACCAAACAACACCCGCATTGCAGCTGCCATTCTCTACCAACTGAGCCACACGTGACCACAATCACTTCCAATAATACTATTAAATCACATTACCTTTATCAGACGAAGTACCCTTTACAGCATGTGGCTCAATATAGGCCCCATTTTTTTATAATGATTATCCTGAAATAGTTCTATTGACATGCCAAGAAAATGGGGAGATCAAAATCATATATGGTCCCTGATGTGATACACTGGGAAATTGTCCTGAGATTTTTCCCTTGGGAAAAGGTGTAGGATAGACAGCAGTTTGTTCTTTATTACCTGTTAGAATTTGTACATCATTTAGCAAATACCGCCACCGACTGTCTGGTGGAGCATTCCCAGGTTCCCAGTTCTCACTGGCACACATCGACATCTGAAATGTTAATTAACATAGGCTAATATAACAATATAATTCAATCTAAATAATAGTATCTATGTAATAGTGAATTGTATTAAAGCAACATTCATCTACGAGCGACAGGTAGCCTAGTGGTTAGAGCGTTGGGCCGCTAACCGGAAGGTTGCTGGATTAAATTCCCGAACTGACTAGGTACAAATCTGTCGTTCTGAACAAGGCATTTACTCCCATGTAGGTTGTCATTGTAAATAAGAACTTATTTTTTAACTGACTTGCCGTGTTAAAGAAAGGTTATATTTTTAAAAACAAAGTAAAAAACACGTGTTGGGTCTGTGCGTAAAATTCTGTGGCAACTGGAATGGGCAGTACCTTTTGGCTATGCGTGTGTGCCTCTCCGTGTTTGAGAGGCTGAGGTGTCACTTAATTCATTTGTAAATCCGTGTCACACTGGAGACTGGTCGACTCTCGCCTACACCTCTCTTGTAATTACAATACGCGTGCCATTTGTTAGCGCTTTCGAACACATGCCCACGGGTGTTACTGCGGATGTGATGGCTTGTACCGAAGTGCCATGAGGTCCTCTTTGATACACAAGCTGTTAAACGTGGGACAGCGTCCGAAAGGAAGACAATGAGCTATGTCGAAATAATTTCAACCAACTGCTCTCTTCACTTCATTCACTGTGTTACATTGGCTATCAGCCTGTTTCAATAGGCCTACAGATTTTTACACCCCATTATACTATTTATCCTCCTTATGACTATCCTGACATCTTCTATGAATTCACTTTGTATTACATTTCTAACTTGCACAGGCTACTCTATTGTATTTCAACAGTACAAGGCGCAGGGAAGCTCAGGGATTGGCTACCGGCGGCAATGGGAGGAGCACAAAGTCACCTCGTATTCCTATGGACTTAAAAGTCGTTCAGAGACAGAATGCCAGATTCAGTGACACAGCACAGAGAAATACTACTGTTCTTTTTGATTATTTACATCTGGACATTCTCTGACCTCTTGAAAAATACACTATTTAAGGACATCAGTAGCTTGTTGATTAACAAAGATGAAACCACTTGGGGGAACAGAGAACAGGAAAACTGACAGAAAGGTAAAATTTGAACCTTTGAAGTGATTATATTCATCAGTATATCTGTAATACCTATTAGTCAATCAAAATCGATTTTAACTAAAACATGTAGGCCTTTTTTGTTCTTAGCTTTATCTCAGGTTGTTGACAGATATTGGAAAAACAGTGTGCTCCTAAAATGTACCTATGGAGCAAGTCCAACCATGTAAATATATTTAGCCCATACTGTAGTACAAAGTGACTGTTTCAGAGACACTGGTTTACCAGAGACACTGGTCTAATCTCCCTGGTCTGATCTCCTTTCATCTTCCTCTTGTAGCTCCTCAAGCCTCAGGTGGAGAGACGTCGGAGAGAGAGATTGAACCACAGTCTGGAGAGTCTGAGAACCCTGCTGCTGCAGGGACCACTACATCAAGTATGAAGTTCACCTCTAACTTGACTCTGCTCTAAATGCAGCTTCTACAGGTGTCAGCTCCTCTGAGAAGTGTAGCATGACTGTGCATTAATCTGCACCCTCTTTCTCTCCAACAGGGTGTGACTCAGCGTAGAGTGGAGAAAGCTGAGATCCTGGAACACACTGTTCTCTTTCTCCAGAACACTGGAGATGGGGACAGGAAGAAAGGTGAAGATGGAGAAAAGCAACATCCCTTCCAGGATGGCTTCTCAGGCTGCCTGCAGAGAGCTGCACACTTCCTGGGGCAGGAAGGGGAGGGCCTACAGCTGGAGGCAGCACTGAACTCTCCTTTCTCTGCTCGTCTGAACAGCTATGCCTGTATGAACACCGAAGTCCCGGCTAAAGCCCACTCTTCCACATCTCTGCCCAATACAATGTGCCACCAGTCCTCACACCTGATGAAGATACAGGAGTCCCACTACAGACAACAGCTTTGTGAAGTCTACAGGAGACATCTGTCTCATGCTCACAGAGCTCCACTCCGACATGGAGATCCCAAACCTCCCCAGCTGCCCCACAGACACGCTGCCAAAGAAGCCCAATCTCAGAACCTCCTGGCCATCCAGCCTGTGTGGCGGCCTTGGCCCTGATCTAGCACAGGAGCCTAAATTGGGATATTGAACTGTAAAACAACTCTAATATCCTATGAACTGATAACCAGGATGCCACATCCTTTGCTGCTGAGGTTGCTATGGTGTTTAAATGCATACAGTGTTGTAAACACTGGACTCAGGGACTCCATAGATTTGCAGTGATATGACAGTGTTGTACTGCAAAGAAAATATAAATTCGAAATATTGTACAATTTCTCAATACTTTAGTATTACAACATGTACTATGTATAAGTTGTAGTACTCTGATATCTTGTCTATTTTTGCACATTAATTTATTATGGGACTTGTTCCTATGTTTTTCCAGATATATAGGCCAGTATGTTGAAATACAAATAAAACACATTCCTTTAAAAACATTGTCTCAATGGTATCTTAATCCATAATGTATTAAAGTGTCAAATTTGTTTTTGGTTATTGTTGTCATCTGCTTTCTCAGCCAGACATTCAATAATTAAATGACTTATTTACCATTCAACTTACTCAAGGTGTCTAGGCACGTTCCGACGCCAGTTAAAAGTACTGCAAAGTTTTCATAGATTTTCATTTCATTGATAGCTGGCATGTGTGTGTTTAAGTCAAAGGTGCGAAGAGAGCACGCGCTTTAACACCTGTTACGTCCCGGTCAAGAAGAGCAAACGGTTCAGGGACAGCGACCTCCAATCACACTTCAAACTCCAACGAAGGTTTTTAGGGCCTTTTTGTAACCGAGAGAATGCGGAATGACGGAAACAAGGAGTTTCTCTCGACTTAGAAAAATGATGTCCTCTACTTCTTGGAATATAGGAATGGATCATTCATTCACAGTATTTTGTTCAGAGGTTCATGGTAAAATATTTCATTTTCCTTAACTGAAAAAAAAAGTAGTTTTTCCCCCCAAAATATATTTGATATAGGCTTTATAACAAAGTATGCCTAAAACAGCAGTGAGACAGCCTTGGTGTAAGGAACGTTTACAACTATAGAACGATTTACTCTTAAATATCGAGAGTAACCTATAGTCTGAAAGCAAATTCCAACGTAATTAACATTCATTAATATTAGTAAGTCTGAGCTAATAATATTTAACAAATGTGGTTCATCATCAGTACAATTACAATGTGTGGCAATTATAAAAAGTCTGACTTGATCCGATTAATTTAAGTCTGGGACGGAAGACATATTTCTTAGACAGGATATATATTTATCAATATCACCATATTATTCGGTTATTAGAATGTTATGTGATGGAATCTCAACTACTTCCAATAATATTATAAATTCACACTACCTTTATCAGACAAAGTACCTTTTACAGCATGTGGCTCAATATAGGCCCAATTTTTTATAAGATTAACCTGAAATAGTTATATTGACAAGCCAAGAAAATGAGGAGACCAAAATCATATATGGTCCCTGATGTGATGCACTGGGAAATTGTCCTGAGATTTTTCCCTTGGGAAAAGATGTAGGAAAGACAGCAGTTTGTTCTTTATTACCTGTTAAAATTTGTACATAATTTAGCAAATACCGCCACCGACTATCTGGTGGAGCATTCCCAGGTTCCCAGTTCTCACGCGCACACATTGACCTCTGAAATGTTAATTAACATAGGCTAATATAACAATATAATTAAATCAAAATAATAGTGTAATAGTCAATTGTATTAAAGCAATATTCATCCACTAACAAAGTCAGAAGCGCGTGTTGGTTCTGTGCGTAAAATGTTGTGCAGATTGGAATGGGCAAAACCTTGTGGCTGTGCGTGTGCCTGTCTGTATTTGAGAGGCTGAGGTGTCACTTAATTCATTTGCAAATCCGTGTCACACTGGAGACTCGTCGACTCTTGCCAATTATTGTTATAATTACAATACGCGTGGCTTTTGTTAGCGCACACGTGCCCAGGGGTTTTACTGCGGATGTGATGGATTCTACGGAAGCACCATGAGGTCCTATTTGATATACAAGTTGTTAAACCTGGGACACCGTGAGAAAGCACGACAATGATCTGTGTCAAACTAACTTGAACCAACTACTTTCATCACTTCACTGGGTTACATTGGCCATCAGCCTGTTTCAATAGGCCTACAGATTTGTACAACCCATTATGCTATTTATCCTCCTTATGACTATCCTGACATCTTCTATGAATTCACTTTGTATTACATTTCTAACTTGTGCAGGCTACTCTACTGTATTTCAACAGTACAAGACGTGTGCCTGGAAGCTCAGGGTTCGGCTACCGGTGGCAATGGGAGGAGTGTAAAGTCACCTCGTATTCCTATGGACTCAAAAGTCGTTCAGAGACAGAATGCCAGATTCAGTGACACAGCACAGAGAAATACTACTGTTCTTGATTATTTACATCTGAACATTCTCTGACCTCTGGATGAAGGACAACAGCAGCTTGTTGATTAACAAAGATGAAACCACTTGGGGAAAAAGAGAACAGGAAAATTGACAGAATGGTGAGATTTGAACCTTTGAAGTGATTATATTCATCAGTATATCTGTAATACCTATTAGTCAATCAAAATCGATTTCAACTGAAACATGTAGGCCTATTTTGTTCTTAGCTTTTTATTGAAATTAGAATAACAATGTGTTCCTAAAATGTACCTACGGAGCTAGTCCTACCATGTAAATAGATTTAGGTTTTAGGAGCCCTTACTTTAGTACAAAGTGACTGTTTCAGACACACTGGTTTAGCAGAGACACTGGTCTAATCTCCCTGGTCTGATCTCCTTTCATCTTCCTCTTGTAGCTCCTCAAGCCTCAGGTGGAGAGACGTCGGAGAGAGAGAATGAACCACAGTCTGGAGAGCCTGAGAACCCTGCTGCTGCAGGGACCACTACATCAAGTATGAAGTTCACCTCTAACTTGACTCTGCTCTAAATGCAGCTTCTACAGGTGTCAGCTCCTCTGAGAAGTGTAGCATGACTGTGCATTAATCTGCACCCTCTTTCTCTCCAACAGGGTGTGACTCAGCGTAGAGTGGAGAAAGCTGAGATCCTGGAACACACTGTTCTCTTTCTCCAGAACACTGGAGATGGGGACAGGAAGAAAGGTGAAGATGGAGAAAAGCAACATCCCTTCCAGGATGGCTTCTCAGGCTGCCTGCAGAGAGCTGCACACTTCCTGGGGCAGGAAGGGGAGGGCCTACAGCTGGAGGCAGCACTGAACTCTTCTTTCCCTGCTTGTCTGAACAGCTATACCTGTATGAACACCGAAGTCCCGGCTAAAGCCCACTTTTCCAACTCTCTGCCCAGCACAACGTGCCACCAGTCCTCACACCTGATGAAGATACAGGAGTCCCACTACAGACAACAGCTTTGTGAAGTCTACAGGAGACATCTGTCTCATGCTCACAGAGCTCCACTCCGACATGGAGATCCCAAACCTCCCCAGCTGCTCCACAGACACGCTGCCAAAGAAGCCCAATCTCAGAACCTCTCAGGCAGTTAGTCTGTGTGGAGGCCTTGGCCCTGATCTAGCAGAGGAGCCTGAATTGGGTTATTGAACTGTAAAACAAATGTAATATCCCATGAACTGATAACCAGGATGCCAGATCCTTTGCTGCTGAGGTTGCTGTGGATCTAATAATTTATTCAGTGTTGTGAACACTGGACTCAGGGACTCCATAGATTTGCAGTGATATGACAATGTTGTACTGCAAAGAAAATATAAATTCGAAATATTGTACAATTACACTATGCTTTAGTATTACATAATGTACTATGTATAACTTGTTTTATTCTGATATCTTGTCTATTTTTGCACATTAATTTATTATGGGACTTGTTCCTATGTTTTTCCAGATATATAGGCCTGTATGTTGAAATACAAATAAAACACATTCCTTTAAAAACATTGTCTCAATGGTATCTTAATCCATAATGTATTAAAGTGTCAAATTTGTTTTTGGTTATTTTTGTCATCTGCTTTCTCAGCCAGATATTCAATATTTAAATGACTTATTTACCATTCAACTTACTCAAGGTGTCTAGGCACGTTCCGATGCCAGTTAAAAGTACTGCAAAGTTTTCGTAGATCTGCATTTCATTGATAGCTGGCATGTGTGTTTTTGAGTCAAAGGTGCGAAGAGACCACGCGCTTTGACACCTCAACTTGTTAAGTCGCGTGCAAGAAAATCAAAGTGCTACGTGACAGCAACCTTCAATCACACCTCAAATTCAAAGGATGATTTTTAGGGCCTTTCTATAACCGGAGAGGATGCCATCTGTCGGAAACAAGGAGCTTCTCTTGACATTCTCAAATATACAAAAATTATGCATTCGTCTTCTCCTTGGGGTATTGGAACGGATCATTAATTCACAGTAATTTGTTCAGAGGTTCATGGTAGAATATTAGATTTCTCTTAACATGTTTTTTTTCTTCTTTCATAGGGCTATAGTATGCAGGCTTTATAACAAATTATTCCTAAACCAGCAGGGGGACAGACTTGGTTTCAGGAGAGTTTACGACTTGCTGAGCGACTTGCTGTCAAAAATCGAGACTAGCCTACAGTCTAAAAGCATCTTCCAATGTAATTAACATACATAAATATTAGTAAGCCTACGCTAATAATATTTAACAAATGTGGTTCATCATCAGTATAATAACAATGTGTGCCTATTAAAAGTGGTAAAAAATAAGTAATCTGACCAGATCTTATTAATTTAAGTCTGGGACAGAAGGCACATTTCTTAGACAGGATAGCTAGTTATTTATATCACCAAATTATTCGGCTATTAGAAATGTTCTGTGATGGAATTTACATTGAGCCAACACTCATATCCACAGCGACTTACAATAGTGAGTGAATACATTTTCATATTTTTGAACACAATTCCCCCGTGAGAATCGAACCAGCAAACCTCGCATTGCGAATGCCATTCTCTATCAACTTAGCCACACGTGACCACAATACCGTCCAAAAATATTATTCATTAACTCTAACTTTATAAGACGAAGTACCATTTACAGCACGTGGCTCAATATAGTCCCCATTTTTTATAACTATTAACCTGAAATAGTTCTATTGACATGCCAAGAAAATGAGGAGACCAAATGAATCTTTGGTCCCTGATGTGAAACGCTGGGAAATTGTCCTGCGCTTTTTCTCTTGGGAAAAGGGATTAGATAGACAACAGTTTGTTCTTCATTACCTATTATAATTTGTACATCATTTAATGAAAGCCGCCATCGACTGTCTAGTGCATTCCCAGGCTCCCAAGTTCTCACGCGCACATGTTGACTTCCGAAATGTTAATTAACATAGGCTAATATTACAATATAATTAAATCAAAATAATATTATCTATGTAATAGTCAATTGTATTAAAGCAATATTGATCCACTAACAAGTCAGAAACGCCTGTTGAATCTGTGCGTAAAATGTTGTCACAATTGGAATGTGCAATTTATTTTGGCTGTGCGTGTGCCTGTCTGTGTTTGAGAGGCTTAGGTGTCACTTCATTCGTTTGAAAATCCGTGTCACACTGGAGACTGGTCGACTCTCGCCTACACCTCACTTGTAATAATTACAACTTTTGTTAGCGCTTTCAAACACATGCCCGCGGGTGTTACTGCGGATGTGATGGATTGTACCCAAGCGCCATGAGGTCTTCTTTGATATACTGATTGTTAAACCTGGGAAAGCACGACAATGAGCTGTGTCGAAATAATTTTAACCAACAGCTCTCTTCACTTCACTGGTTAACATTGGCCATCAGTCCGTTTCAATCGGCCTAAATTTTTACACCCCATTATACTATTTATCCTCCTTATGACTATCCTGACATCTTCTATGAATTCACTTTGTATGACATTTCTAACTTGTGCAGGCTACTCTACTGTATTTCAACAGTACAAGGCGCGTACCGCGAAGCTCATGGATTGGCTACCGGTGGCAATGGGAGGAGTGTAAAGTCACCTCGTATTCCTAAGGATTTAAAAGTCGTCCAGAGACAGAAATGCCATATTGAGATTCTTCTTCAGAGACACAGCACAGAGAAATACTACTGTTCTTGATTATTTACATCTGCACATTCTCTGACCTCTGGATGAATATGCTTTTAAAGCAGCTTGTTGATTAACAAAGATGAAACCACTTGAAGAAAAAAAGAACAGGAAAATTGACAGAATGGTGAGATTTTAACCTTTGAAGTGATTATATTCATCAGTATATCTGTAATACCTATTAGTCAATCAAAATCGATTTGAACTGAAACATGTAGGCCTATTTTGTTCTTAGCTTGTTGACTGATATTGTAATAACAATGTGGTCCTAAAATGTACCTACAGAGCTAGTCCTAACATGTAAATAGATTTAGGTTTTAGGAGCCCTTACTTTAGTACAAAGTGACTGTTTCAGACACACTGGTTTAGCAGAGACACTGGTCTAATCTCCCTGGTCTGATCTCCTTTCATCTTCCTCTTGTAGCTCCTCAAGCCTCAGGTGGAGAGACGTCGGAGAGAGAGATTGAACCACAGTCTGGAGAGCCTGAGAACCCTGCTGCTGCAGGGACCACTACATAAAGTATGAAATTCACCTCTAACTTGACTCTGCTCTAAATGCAGTTCATACAGGTGTCAGCTCCTCTGAGAAGTGTAGCATGACTGTGCATTAATCTGCACTCTTTCTCTCCAACAGGGTGTGACTCAGCGTAGAGTGGAGAAAGCTGAGATCCTGGAACACACTGTTCTCTTTCTCCAGAACACTGGAGATGGGGACAGGAAGAAAGGTGAAGATGGAGAAAAGCAACATCCCTTCCAGGATGGCTTCTCAGGCTGCCTGCAGAGAGCTGCACACTTCCTGGGGCAGGAAGGGGAAGGCCTGCAGCTGGAGGCAGCACTGAACTCTACTTTCTCTGCTCGTCTGAACAGCTATGCCTGTATGAACACCGAAGTTCCGGCTAAAGCCCACTCTTCCAACTCTCTGCCCAGCACAATGTGCCACCAGTCCTCACACCTGATGAAGATACAGGAGTCCCACTACAGACAACAGCTTTGTGAAGTCTACAGGAGACATCTGTCTCATGCTCACAGAGCTCCACTCCGACATGGAGATCTCAAACCTCCCCAGCTGCCCCACAGACACGCTGCCAAAGAAGCCCAATCTCAGAACCTCCCAGGCAGCCAGTCTGTGTGGCGGCCTTGGCCCTGATCTAGCACAGGAGCCTGAATTGGGATATTGAACTGTAAAACAACTCTAATATCCTATGAACTGATAACCAGGATGCCACATCCTTTGCTGCTGAGGTTGCTATGGTGTTTAAATGCATACAGTGTTGTAAACACTGGACTCAGGTACTCCATAGATTTGCAGTGATATGACAGTGTTGTACTGCAAAGCAAATATAAATTCTAAATATTGTACAATTACTCTATACTGTAGTATTATAACATGTACTATGTATAAGTTGAGGTACTCTGATATCTTGTCTATTTTGCACATTAATTTATTCTGGGACTTGTTCCTATGTTTTTCAGATAGGCCTGTATGTTGAAATACAATTAAAAAACATTCCTTTAAAAACATTGTCTCAATGGTATCTTAATCCATAATGTATAGCAGTATAACCTGTGTTTTTAGTTATGCTTATCATCTGCTAATGTAGTGGCACTTTCCAGCACGATCCAGCACGTTCCGATGCCAGTTAAAAGTATTGCAAAGTTATCATAGATCTGCATTTCATTGATAGCTGGCACGTGTGTGTTTAGGTCAAAGGTGCGTAGAGACCACGCGCTTTGAAACCTCATGTTGTGCGGACCCGGGCATGAACATCAAAGTGCTACGTGACAGCAACCTTCAATCACACCTCAAATTCAACGGAAGATTTTTGGGGCCTTTCTATAACCTGAGAGGATGCCATCTACCGGAAACAAGGAGCTTCTCTTGACATTCTCAAATATACAAAAATTATGTCCTCGTCTCGTTGGGTTATTGAAAAGGATAATACATTCACAGTCATTTGTTCAGAGGTTAATGAGACAATATTAGCTTTTCTTAACAGATTTGTTTTATTTCATAGAGCTATGGTATGTAGGCTTTATAACAAATTATTCCTAAACCAGCAGGGAGAAATCCTTGGTTTAAGGAGAGTTTACATATATTGATCGATTTACTCTCAAATATCAAAACTAGCCTAAAAGCAACTTCCAACGTAATTAACATTCATTAATATTAGTAAGTCTAAGATAGAAATGTTTAACAAATGTGGTTGATCATCAGTACACTTACAATGTGTGGTTATTAAATTTGCTCTGATGAGATCCAATGAATTTATGAGTGGGATAATGGTTGGGTTAATAGAAATGTTCTGTGAGGAAACTTCCAAAGTTCAGTCATCTAGCAGACGCTCTTATCCACAGCGACGTACAGTAGTGAGTACATTCATATTTGCTCATACTGGTCTGCGGTGAGAATCGACCAAACAACACCCGCATTGCAGCTGCCATTCTCTACCAACTGAGCCACACGTGATCACAATCACTTCCAATAATACTATTAAATCACATTACCTTTATCAGACGAAGTACCCTTTACAGCATGTGGCTCAATATAGGCCCCATTTTAAAAAAAAGGATTATCCTGAAATAGTTCTATTGACATGCCAAGAAAATGGGGAGATCAAAATCATATATGGTCCCTGATGTGATGCACTGGGAAATTGTCCTGAGATTTTTCCCTTGGGAAAAGGTGTAGGATAGACAGCAGTTTGTTCTTTATTACCTGTTAGAATTTGTACATCATTTAGCAAATACCGCCACCGACTGTCTGGTGGAGCATTCCCAGGTTCCCAGTTCTCACCGGCACACATCGGCATCTGAAATGTTAATTAACATAGGCTAATATAACAATATAATTCAATCTAAATAATAGTATCTATGTAATAGTGAATTGTATTAAAGCAACATTCATCTACGAGCGACAGGTAGCCTAGTGGTTAGAGTTTTGGGCCGATAACCGGAAGGTTGCTGGATTGAATTCCCGAACTGACTAGGTACAAATCTGTCGTTCTGAACAAGGCATTTACTCCCCTGTAGGTTGTCATTGTAAATAAGAACTTATTTTTTAACTGACTTGCCGTGTTAAATAAAGGTTATATTTTTTAAAAACAAAGTAAAAAACACGTGTTGGGTCTGTGCGTAAAATTCTGTGGCAACTGGAATGGGCAGTACCTTTTGGCTATGCGTGTGTGCCTGTCCGTGTTTGAGAGGCTGAGGTGTCACTTAATTCATTTGTAAATCCGTGTCACACTGGAGACTGGTCGACTCTCGCCTACACCTCTCTTGTAATTACAATACGCGTGCCATTTGTTAGCGCTTTCGAACACATGCCCACGGGTGTTACTGCGGATGTGATGGCTTGTACCGAAGTGCCATGAGGTCCTCTTTGATACACAAGTTGTTAAACGTGGGACAGCGTCCGAAAGGAAGACAATGAGCTATGTCGAAATAATTTCAACCAACTGCTCTCTTCACTTCATTCACTGTGTTACATTGGCTATCAGCCTGTTTCAATCGGCCTACAGATTTTTACACCCCATTATACTATTTATCCTCCTTATGACTATCTTGACTTCCACGAATTCACTTTGTATGACATTTCTAACTTGCACAGGCTACTCTATTGTATTTCAACAGTATAAGGCGCAGGGAAGCTCAGGGATTGGCTACCGGTGGCAATGGGAGGAGTACAAAGTCACCTCGTATTCCTATGGACTTAAAAGTCGTTCAGAGACAGAAATGCCAGATTCAGTGACACAGCACAGAGAAATACTACTGTTCTTTTTGATTATTTACATCTGGACATTCTCTGACCTCTGGATGAAGGACAACAGCAGCTTGTTGATTAACAAAGATGAAACCACTTGAGGGAACAGAGAACAGGAAAACTGACAGAAAGGTAAAATTTGAACCTTTGAAGTGATTATATTCATCAGTATATCTGTAATACCTATTAGTCAATAAAAATCGATTTCAACTAAAACATGTAGGCCTATTTTGTTGTTAGCTTTATCTCATGTTGTTGACAGATATTGGAAAAACAGTGTGCTCCTAAAATGTACCTATGGAGCAAGTCCAACCATGTAAATATATTTAGCCCATACTGTAGTACAAAGTGACTGTTTCAGAGACACTGGTTTACCAGAGACACTGGTCTAATCTCCCTGGTCTGATCTCCTTTCATCTTCCTCTTGTAGCTCCTCAAGCCTCAGGTGGAGAGACGTCGGAGACAGAGAATGAACCACAGTCTGGAGAGTCTGAGAACCCTGCTGCTGCAGGGACCACTACATCAAGTATGAAGTTCACCTCTAACTTGACTCTGCTCTAAATGCAGCTCATACAGGTGTCAGCTCCTCTGAGAAGTGTAGTATGACTGTGCATTAATCTGCACTCTTTCTCTCCAACAGGGTGTGACTCAGCGTAGAGTGGAGAAAGCTGAGATCCTGGAACACACTGTTCTCTTTCTCCAGAACACTGGAGATGGGGACAGGAAGAAAGGTGAAGATGGAGAAAAGCAACATCCCTTCCAGGATGGCTTCTCAGGCTGCCTGCAGAGAGCTGCACACTTCCTGGGGCAGGAAGGGGAGGGCCTGCAGCTGGAGGCAGCACTGAACTCTACTTTCTCTGCTCGTCTGAACAGCTATGCCTGTATGAACACCGAAGTTCCGGCTAAAGCCCACTCTTCCAACTCTCTGCCCAATACAACGTGCCACCAGTCCTCACACCTGATGAAGATACAGGAGTCCCACTACAGACAACAGCTTTGTGAAGTCTACAGGAGACATCTGTCTCATGCTCACAGAGCTCCACTCCGACATGGAGATCCCAAACCTCCCCAGCAGCCCCACAGACACGCTGCCAAAGAAGCCCAATCTCAGAACCTCCCAGCCAGCCAGTCTGTGTGGCGGCCTTGGCCCTGATCTAGCAGAGGAGCCTGAATTGGGATATTGAACTGTAAAACAACTCCAATATCCTATGAACTGATAACCAGGATGCCACATCCTTTGCTGCTGAGGTTGCTATGGTGTTTAAATGCATACAGTGTTGTAAACACTGGACTCAGGGACTCCATAGATTTGCAGTGATATGACAATGTTGTACTGCAAAGAAAATATAAATATTGTACAATTTCTCTATACTTTAGTATTACAACATGTACTATGTATAAGTTGTAGTACTCTGATATCTTGTCTATTTTTGCACATTAACTTATTATGGGACTTGTTCCTATGTTTTTCCAGATATATAGGCCTGTATGTTGAAATACAAATAAAACACATTCCTTTAAAAACATTGTCTCAATGGTATCTTAATCCATAATGTATTAAAGTGTCAAATTTGTTTTTGGTTATTGTTGTCATCTGCTTTCTCAGCCAGACATTCAATATTTAAATGACTTATTTACCATTCAACTTACTCAAGGTGTCTAGGCACGTTCCGATGCCAGTTAAAAGTACTGCAAAGTTTTCATAGATTTTCATTTCATTGATAGCTGGCATGTGTGTGTTTAAGTCAAAGGTGCGAAGAGACCGCGCGCTTTAACACCTGTTACGTCCCGGTCAAGAAGAGCAAACGGTTCAGGGACAGCGACCTCCAATCACACTTCAAACTCAAACGAAGGTTTTTAGGGCCTTTTTATAACCGAGAGAATGCGGAATGACGGAAACAAGGAGTTTCTCTCGACTTAGAAAAATGATGTCCTCCTTCTCCTTCTTCTTTGTCACGCTCGTCGTAAAGATGAGACCAAGGCTCAGCGTGAGTAGAGTTCCACATATTTTTAATCAACTGAAACTCACCAAACAAAACAACCAACCAAACGAACCGTGACGCTACAGGTGCGCGTGCACTCAGGCAACTCAATGTAGACAAGATCCCACAACACAAACGAGGAAAATGGCTACCTAAATATGATCCCCAATCAGAGACAACGTTAAACAGCTGTCTCTGATTGGGAACCATATCAGGCCAACATAGACATACAAAACCCCTAGACATACGAAACTCAAGACATACAAAAACCCTTGACATACAAAAACCCTAGACATACAAAAACCCTAGACATACAAAACCCTAGACATACAAAACCCCTAGACATACAAAAACCCTAGACATACAAAAACCCTAGACATACAAAACCCTAGACATACAAAACTAGCGTACCCACCCTAGTCACACCCTGACCTAACCAAAATATATAGAAAAACAGAGATATCTAAGGTCAGGGCGTGACATTCTTGGAATATAGGAATGAATCATTCATTCACAGTATTTTGTTCAGAGGTTCATGGTAAAATATTTCATTTTCCTTAATTGAAAAAAACGTTATTTTTTCTCCAAAGTATATTTTATATAGGCTTTATAACAAATTATGCCTAAAACAGCAGTGGGACAGCCTTGGTGTAAGGAACGTTTACAACTATAGAACGATTTACTCTAAAATATCGAGAGTAACCTATAGTCTGAAAGCAAATTCCAACGTAATTAACATTCATTAATATTAGTAAGTCTGAGCTAATAATATTTAACAAATGTGGTTCATCATCAGTACAATTACAATGTGTGGCAATTATAAAAAGTCTGACTTGATCCGATTAATTTAAGTCTGGGACGGAAGACATATTTCTTAGACAGGATATATATTTATCAATATCACCATATTATTCGGTTATTAGAATGTTATGTGATGGAATCTCAACTACTTCCAATAATATTATAAATTCACACTACCTTTATCAGACAAAGTACCTTTTACAGCATGTGGCTCAATATAGGCCCAATTTTTTATAAGATTAACCTGAAATAGTTATATTGACAAGCCAAGAAAATGAGGAGACCAAAATCATATATGGTCCCTGATGTGATACACTGGGAAATTGTCCTGAGATTTTTCCCTTGGGAAAAGATGTAGGAAAGACAGCAGTTTCTTCTTTATTACCTGTTAGAATTTGTACATAATTTAGCAAATACCGCCACCGACTATCTAATGGAGCATTCCCAGGTTCCCAGTTCTCACGCGCACACATTGACCTCTGAAATGTTAATTAACATAGGCTAATATAACAATATAATTAAATCAAAATAATAGTGTAATAGTCAATTGTATTAAAGCAATATTCATCCACTAACAAAGTCAGAAGCGCGTGTTGGTTCTGTGCGTAAAATGTTGTGCAGATTGGAATGGACAAAACCTTGTGGCTGTGCGTGTGCCTGTCTGTGTTTGAGAGGCTGAGGTGTCACTTAATTCATTTGCAAATCCGTGTCACACTGGAGACTCGTCGACACTCGCCTACACCTCCATTGTTATAATTACAATACGCGTGGCTTTTGTTAGCGCACACGTGCCCAGGGGTTTTACTGCGGATGTGATGGATTCTACGGAAGCACCATGAGGTCCTATTTGATATACAAGTTGTTAAACCTGGGACACCATGAGAAAGCACGACAATGATCTGTGTCAAACTAACTTGAACCAACTACTTTCATCACTTCACTGGGTTACATTGGCCATCAGTCCGTTTCAATCGGCCTACAGATTTGTACAACCCATTATGCTATTTATCCTCCTTATGACTATCCTGACATCTTCTATGAATTCACTTTGTATTACATTTCTAACTTGTGCAGGCTACTCTACTGTATTTCAACAGTACAAGGCGCGTACCGCGAAGCTCAGGGTTCGGCTACCGGTGGCAATGGGAGGAGTACAAAGTCACCTCGTATTCCTATGGACTCAAAAGTCGTTCAGAGACAGAATGCCAGATTCAGTGACACAGCACAGAGAAATACTACTGTTCTTCTTGATTATTTACATCTGGACATTCTCTGACCTCTGGATGAAGGACAACAGCAGCTTGTTGATTAACAAAGACGAAACCACTTGGGAAAAAAGAGAACAGGAAAATTGACAGAATGGTGAGATTTTAACCTTTGAAGTGATTATATTCATCAGTATATCTGTAATACCTATTAGTCAATCAAAATCGATTTCAACTAAAACACGTAGGCCTATTTTGTTCTTAGCTTTTTATTGAAATTGGAATAACAATGTGTTCCTAAAATGTACCTAAGGAGCTAGTCCTACCATGTAAATAGATTTAGGTTTTAGGAGCCCTTACTTTAGTACAAAGTGACTGTTTCAGACACACTGGTTTAGCAGAGACACTGGTCTAATCTCCCTGGTCTGATCTCCTTTCATCTTCCTCTTGTAGCTCCTCAAGCCTCAGGTGGAGAGACGTCGGAGAGAGAATGAACCACAGTCTGGAGAGCCTGAGAACCCTGCTGCTGCAGGGACCACTACATCAAGTATGAAGTTCACCTCTAACTTGACTCTGCTCTAAATGCAGCTCATACAGGTGTCAGCTCCTCTGAGAAGTGTAGTATGACTGTGCATTAATCTGCACTCTCTTTCTCTCCAACAGGGTGTGACTCAGCGTAGAGTGGAGAAAGCTGAGATCCTGGAACACACTGTTCTCTTTCTCCAGAACACTGGAGATGGGGACAGGAAAAAAGGTGAAGATGGAGAAAAGCAACATCCCTTCCAGGATGGCTTCTCAGGCTGCCTGCAGAGAGCTGCACACTTCCTGGGGCAGGAAGGGGAGGGCCTGCAGCTGGAGGCAGCACTGAACTCTACTTTCTCTGCTCGTCTGAACAGCTATGCTTGTATGAACACCGAAGTTCCGGCTAAAGCCCACTCTTCCAACTCTCTGCCCAGCACAATGTGCCACCAGTCCTCACACCTGATGAAGATACAGGAGTCCCACTACAGACAACAGCTTTGTGAAGTCTACAGGAGACATCTGTCTCATGCTCACAGAGCTTCACTCCGACATGGAGATCCCAAACCTCCCCAGCTGCCCCACAGACACGCTGCCAAAGAAGCCCAATCTCAGAACCTTCCAGCCAGCCAGTCTGTGTGGCGGCCTTGGCCCTGATCTAGCACAAGAGCAAATGTACATTCTGTAAATATTACACAATTACTGTGACTCCACCATCACAATATGTACTATGTATAAGTTATATTATTCTGTCATATTTATCTAGTCTATTTTGCACATTAATTTATTTTTAGAGTATTTTCCTATTATATTACAAAATAAAAAACATTCCTTGATTAAATATTTACCAGTATGTCAGTTTGTTTTATTGATGTTCAACAGAAAAACTTGGACCTACGGTGCAACTTAAAATGCTATAATCTTGTTATCTTCATATGGTCACATATGTTGAACAAGTAAGTCTAGTTGAATTTGTTTATGCTTTATTTAATTACTGCATGTCAGTTAATGGACAAATTGTTTTTTACAATGACGGCCTACACCGGCAAAACCAGGAAGACGCTAGGCCCTATGGGCCGCAATCGCCCGGTTTTATTACAGCCTGGAATCGAACTAGGGTGTCTGTAGTGACTTCACTAGCACTGAGATGCAGTGCCTTTGACCGATCCGCCACTCCGGAGCCAGAAGAAAGAAAAGCCTAACTTAGTCTCATTAAGTTGTGTTGATTTGCCTCCAATGCTTTCACAGTTAAATTCAGTCATACTCACAATGAAGGCTTAGGTAAGATATTCGAAACATTTTAGGCCATTTTAAGTTGCACCGTAGGTCTAGGTGGAGTTGCTGGCAAATGGCACGCGTCCACAAACGTTAAGTGTTTAATTGCCACGCGTTCTGACATTTATTTGGCTGTTGTGAGAAAATTCAAAGGGTAAATTCAAAGGATTCAGGGTGCAGACGCTTTTTATTTTTGCACCTAGTCCTATAGGTGAAATTATCATTTGCAAGCTCATGCAACTTGGAGTCGCGGACCTGTCCCCATCCTGGTCCCAAGACAATACAACAACGACAGGTAATGTAGGATGCATTTGGCCTTCTTATTTGTTGTCTGTCAAGGGATGTTTTAACTTGTTTGGTACAGGAGGGGCAATCTCACATGGAGTTATAGGTAACTGGTCCCATGGTACATAGGTGACGCGTCGCGTAATGAACTCACCTTAACCTGTGGCAGTGTCTTATTTTAAAAGTTGAAATAGTTGAAATATTTGCCCAACAAATGTTTGCCGGATTTTCTGCTCTCAGCTTATTGTTATAGGTGCGCGAAAATATTTATGTGGGTAGGCCTATAAGGTCATTGGTAGCCTATAGCCTAGTTCTAGGGCTAACCTTGAAAATCGATTAGCATACTATTGACTTAAACGATATGGGAACAAATGGAAATAGTAACGTCGCCAAATCGTACACTTGTGACATGAAGGTGAGAAGTGTCTCTGGATTGGATTTGCTTTGATGTCCCCCTCCACGCTGCTGTAGACTAGAGCTAACAGGTGGTTGAGCCAAGGGTGAGCTTTGCATCGCAAAGTCAACACCTTTTTCAGTCGGAATTTTGACCAGAACGTGACCTCAATAAATCATCGTTTCTCGCCTGAGATTCGTGTTTCCATGGCAATGAGCGGCTTTGATCTCCGGAAAAAGGCCACTGAGACATAGGTGAGTAGAAGTTGCTTTGGCACGTGCTTTTCAACCCGGTTAAAAATGCAATTGGCAACTTTTCCAGAGAAAAATGCCACTTATAAACTTGACTATGGACCATGGATATAGGTCTAAATGGTTTCATAACATGAAATTGTTTATTTACTAATAAGTTTATATTCCAATGGAATGTTTTTTTTAATGAATAACCATTTTTACAAAAATATCATTGCATTCACAACTAAAGTCTTACCCAAGCTGAGACCATTGTGTAGAGATTGTTTTGGAGTCTGTGAGAGCTGGTATGGTATATCTACAGCCTCTATTGAGTACCTGGATAGATAAATAATAAATGTCATAGCATTCTCATCTCTAATTGTAAATGAACAGATAGAGGAAAAGCCCACTTGTGACACCGGTGTAGTGAATTCAATAGTTAGCCCAAATGGGATTCGAACCTGTCACTGTCAGTCCAGTAACACCCTCAGGCCTCTACAGTGTCTTCAGAAAGTATTCACACCCCTCGACTTTTTTCACATGTTCTTGTGTTACAGCCTGAATTTAAAATGGATTAAATAGAGATTTTGTGTCACTGGCCTACCCCATTCTGCTTTTAGAACATTTATTAACATTCCCTCCGTCATAATCACCAAACGTCCTGCCCACCGGCACACTAAATTGAAATTTCCTTTGATTTAACTTCTGGCTTCTCATGGACTGTTTTTGTGCAACACAAATGGGCTACAATAGGGAGCAACGCTAGTGTATTACATACACCCGCGTTGCTAAAAGCAGTTTTGATCCCACCATTCCATGTGATGGTGTTCGTTTGTTATATTTATTAGATGCGAATGTCAAGCGAACATCGAACTTCAAGACAACTTCACAGCAGTGTTGTTCATAAATCAGCATCCATGGGGACAACACACTGGTTGTTATCCTAAATTAACACAGGGGGGAGACAAAACTCTACAAGGATCAGAAAAGCATTCTATCTTTGAGTTTTGTTTCTTCAATAATGTGCATAGGTTGAATGAGCCTGTATGTATGGCTGCGTTTACAAAGGCAGCCCAATTTTGATCTTTTGCACAATTACTGGCAAAAGAGCTGATCTGATTGGACAAAAAAACAATTTGTGAAAAAAGATCATAATTGAGCTGCCTGTGTAAACGCAGGCATAGGCTGGTATTTCATAGTGATTTCAGCTCATTCCAGAGCCTCAAACCAAACTGCTTTATTGGTGGTACACACATTGTAATCCCCAGCAAAATATGTCAACACCCCAGGCCATGACCCCTGTTGGCTTGAGAGCTCTTTATCCCATTAACAGTCAGTTAGAGCTGGGCAGCTCTGTGAGAAAAGTGAGGTCACTTTTAATACCGATTTCATGTCAGGTCAAAGAGCCTACATGTTGATAGTGTGATGTGCTGTGCTCTGCAGTATGAAGTTGTTGATATGATATGAGCCATTGACATCATCACACTTTGTATAGTATCCTCTTTGCTTTATGAGCTTGAAGAATCACATGATAAGTAAATTATTCTTGTGAAATAAGGGCATTTAAAAATGTATTTTAGTGAAAATGATTGAAGTTAGTAATTGCATTAAATGTCAGTTGCATCTGGTATTGGGCTGTGCTCCAATCAGGAAGGAGGCTGGACTCTCTGGCTCTCCTTTCTACTGCTTTGAGTTTTGTTATGAATGGCGTGTATCTCACACGTGTCAACAGCTTGACACCATGTCTTCCTTTGTGCTCCAATTTACTGCAGCACAACAGAGTCTGTTGGGTTAGAAGAGGGTCCCCCCGGTCTATAACAGAGGGAAATAGAGGGGAAAGGGTACCTGTCCCCTCTCTCTCTGGTTCTCTTTCTCATGCTAATGCACTGCTGGACCTGGGGCACCATCTGCCCTCCCTGAGGGCTGGGGCCCCAACCACTCCAGACGGGCCCTTTTTGTTGCTGTGAGTCCAGGCAGAACCTGCCTGCAGGTAACTATACATCAGGTGACTGAGACAGGGGGGCGCTCTAAAACTGAAGAGAGGACAGCCAACTCGCGTGCATGCCCCTGTTCTAAGGGCAACAGTTTTCCTTTCATTCACTGCTTTGCTTTATGATTTTGTAGTGCAGAGCCGTGCGGGAGCCATTCACCGTCCGTCCTCATCCATTTTATGTGAAGTAGCATAGTAGCTACTAGGAAACACTGGAGTGGCATCTAGTTGCAGAGCACTAAATGCTCAGCATTGTTGAAATAATCTTTTTGGTATGTTTCATAGATAAATCATGTTAGTACTATCATTTGGATGGGTCAGCTGTAATGATCTATTCTATCACTATATCGTAGCTATGTCCAGTGTCATGGCTTGCTACTGCTTTGACTGGTCAAAATGAGATAGATGTTTATATTATGTTCATGCTCACACTCAAAGAAGACATTCAAAGCTTTCGTGGCCAATTTGTCCAAATCAATTTATTTAAGTGATTACCTTAACTTTTCCCCATCTCCTCTATTTCATTTCCTGTCGTTGGTGTGTGTCGTTGGTGTGTCTCGTTGGTGTGTGCCGTTGGTGTGTGCCGTTGGTGTGTGCCGTTGGTGTGTCTCGTTGGTGTGTGTCGTTGGTGCGTGTCGTTGGTGCGTGTCGTTGGTGCGTGTCGTTGGTGCGTGCCGTTGGTGCGTGCCGTTGGTGCGTGCCGTTATTGCGTCTCGTTGGTGCGTCTCGTTGGTGCGTGTCGTTGGTGCGTCTCGTTGGTGCGTGTCGTTGGTGCGTGCCGTTGGTGCGTCTCGTTGGTGCGTGTCTTTGGTGCGTGTCGTTGGTGCGTCTCGTTGGTGCGTGTCGTTGGTGCGTGTCGTTGGTGCGTCTCGTTGGTGCGTGTCGTTGGTGCGTGTCGTTGGTGCGTGTCGTTGGTGCGTCTCGTTGGTGCGTCCCGTTGGTGCGTGTCGTTGGTGCGTCTCGTTGGTGCGTCTCAAACGTCTCGTTGGTGCGTGTCGTTGGTGCGTCTCGTTGGTGCGTGTCGTTGGTGCGTCTCGTTGGTGCGTGTCGTTGGTGCGTGTCGTTGGTGCGTGTCGTTGGTGCATCTCGTTGGTGCATCTCGTTGGTGCGTGTCGTTGGTGCGTGTCGTTGGTGCGTGCCGTTGGTGCGTCTCGTTGGTGCGTCTCGTTGGTGCGTGTCGTTGGTGCGTGTCGTTGGTGCGTCTCGTTGGTGCGTGTCGTTGGTGCGTGTCGTTGGTGCGTCTCGTTGGTGCGTCTCGTTGGTGCGTGTCGTTGGTGCGTCTCGTTGGTGCGTGTCGTTGGTGCGTCTCGTTGGTGCGTCTCGTTGGTGCGTCTCGTTGGTGCGTGTCGTTGATGCGTCTCGTTGGTGCGTGTCGTTGGTGCGTTTCGTTGGTGCGTCTCGTTGGTGCGTGTCGTTGGTGCGTGTCGTTGGTGCATCTCGTTGGTGCATCTCGTTGGTGCGTGTCGTTGGTGCGTGTCGTTGGTGCGTGCCGTTGGTGCGTGCCGTTGGTGCGTCTCGTTGGTGCGTCTCGTTGGTGCGTCTCGTTGGTGCGTCTCGTTGGTGCGTCTCGTTGGTGCGTCTCGCTGGTGCGTGTCGTTGGTGCGTCTCGTTGGTGCGTGCCGTTGGTGCGTGCCGTTGGTGCGTCTCGTTGGTGCGTCTCGTTGGTGCGTGCCGTTGGTGCGTCTCGTTGGTGCGTGTCGTTGGTGCGTCTCGTTGGTGCGTGTCGTTGGTGCGTGTCGTTGGTGCGTGTCGTTGGTGCGTCTCGTTGGTGCGTGTCGTTGGTGCGTCTCGTTGGTGCGTGTCGTTGGTGCGTGTCGTTGGTGCGTCTCGTTGGTGCGTCTCGTTGGTGCGTGTCGTTGGTGCGTCTCATTGGTGCGTGTCGTTGGTGCGTCTCGTTGGTGCGTGCCGTTGGTGCGTCTCATTGGTGCGTGTCGTTGGTGCGTCTCATTGGTGCGTGCCGTTGGTGCGTATCGTTGGTGCGTGCCGTTGGTGCGTCTCGTTGGTGCGTGTCGTTGGTGCGTGTCGTTGGTGCGTGTCGTTGGTGCGTCTCGTTGGTGCGTGTCGTTGGTGCGTCTCATTGGTGCGTGTCGTTGGTGCGTCTCATTGGTGCGTGCCATTGGTGCGTCTCGTTGGTGCGTGCTGTTGGTGCGTCTCGTTGGTGCGTGCCGTTGGTGCGTCTCATTGGTGCGTGTCGTTGGTGCGTGTCGTTGGTGCGTCTCGTTGGTGCGTGTCGTTGGTGCGTCTCGTTGGTGCGTGCCGTTGGTGCGTCTCGTTGGTGCGTGTCGTTGGTGCGTCTCGTTGGTGCGTGTCGTTGGTGCGTCTCGTTGGTGCGTGCCGTTGGTGCGTCTCGTTGGTGCGTGCCGTTGGTGCGTCTCGTTGGTGCGTGTCGTTGGTGCATATAGTTGGCGTCTCTCTCTTCCATTTCTTGTTCGTGTGTCTCCACCTCTTGTCCCGTCTCTGTGAGGGCAGTGCTCCAGCAGGTGCGGCAGAGAGAGAGCGTCTCTGAGAGAAAGGTCCCAGCTGGCAACATTAATTAATCACCCCTCTGTTGATCAGCCTCTGATTGGGGATGTTGGTCACACTCTGTCACTGTCTCACTTTGAACTTCCTCAAGCTTATGTGCTGTGTTATGTTAGTCCTCATGCTTTTGCTGTTTGGAAAAAAGATTTGAACATATTAACACAAAATCTGCACAACATTAGACTCAATCTTTTGTTTCTCTGTATGCTATTCTGTTGGATTGTGCTTGAGAGACAAATATAAATATATTATGTTAGAAAAAATGATAATGAATTATGACAGATCATGACCAATCTAGATGGTGTGCGTTTTCATAGGGAGCTCCTGTGTATTTGTTTAAGCAGGCCTCCAGACCAGATGGACAGGCCTCCAGACCAGATGGACAGGCCTCCAGACCAGATGGACAGGCCTCCAGACCAGATGGACAGGCCTCCAGACCAGATGGACAGGCCTCCAGACCAGATGGACAGGCCTCCAGACCAGATGGAACCAGTGAACTTGTTATTGTACCCATGCACAGCTCTATGGCGAGCAGATTATGCATTGCCGTTGGATCTGAAAGCATTGCCATGTTCATTTGCAAAACTTCCATTGAAAAAGTTGCTGCTGGCTGCATTGAGAGTTAGTTATTGAACTGGCTTACCATAAGGAAACAAGGCAGCTTCAGTGAAAGCACACAATAGGCCAGCTGTCAAGGGGAGGGGCTTCCTTAGGCCAGATCCATCATGGATAGGGCCTTGGTGTTGGGCCCTGTGTGCTGATAGGTGCACCGTATGAATTTATGCACCTCTATGCTAGCAGGCACACCACGGGCTGATTAATATTGACACACGGCTTGATTGAGGGCAGGCAAGTGAGCAGCGGGGTGGAGGGGTGCAGCTGGGTACATTCAACACATAAATGAAGGCTTGAGAAAAGAGACAGGGAGGAGCATCTTATAGTGTAGTATTTCATTCTTAAGTCTAGTCTTCAACTCAGCAGAGTTTGTAATATGAGGATACACATCTGGAGATGAATGTCTCTCCTATCATAGTTACTGCCTCTAGAGATATGGTACTGTTTGCTGATGTAATGAAATAATGGCATAGGCCTATATATTGGAAACCTACAGTACCATCGGAAAGTATTCAGACCCCTTGACTTTTTCCACATTTTGCGAGGTTACAGCCTTATTTTGAAATTTATTACATAAAAAAAAAAAACATCAATCAAATCATATCAGGTGTCATGCTTACAGTGAAATGCTTACTTACAAGCCCTTAACCAACAATGCAGTTTTAATAAAAAATACTTAAAAAAAATAATTAAAAGTAACAAATAATTATTTTTATTTTTATTTTTATTTCACCTTTATTTAACCAGGTAGGCCAGTTGAGAACAAGTTCTCATTTACAACTGCGACCTGGCCAAGATAAAGAAAAGCAGTGCGACAAAAACAACAACACAGAGTTACACATGGGATAAACAAACGTACAGTCAATAATACAATAGAAAAATCTGTATATAGTGCGTGAAAATTAAGTTTGGAAGGAGAGTTTAAAGTCTAGCCAGACACCTAGGTATTTATAGTTGTCCACATATTCTTTGTCAGAACCGTCCAGAGTAGTGATGCTAGCCGGGCGGGCAGGTGTGGGCAGCGATCGGTTGAAGAGCATGCATTTAGTTTTACTAGCATTTAAGAGCAGTTGGAGGCCACGGAAGGAGTGTTGTTGAAGCTCGTTTGGAGGTTCGTTAACACAGTGTCCAAAGAAGGGCCAGATGTATACAGAATGGCGTCGTCTGCGTAGAGGTGGATCAAAGAATCACCCGCAGCAGTAAAATAACAATAGCGAGGCTATATACAGGGGGTACCGGTACAGAGTCAATGTGCGGGGGCACCGGTTAGTCAAGGTAATTGAGGTAATATGTACATGTAGGTAGAGTTATTAAAGTGACTATGCATAGATAATAACAGAGAGTAGCAACAGCGTAAAAGGGGGGGAAATGCAAATAGTCTGGGTAGCCATTTGATTAGATGTTCAGGAGTCTTATGGCTTGGGGGTGGAAGCTGTTTAGAAGCCTCTTGGACCTAGACTTGGCGCTCCGGTACTGCTTGCTGTGCGGTAGCAGAGAGAACAGTCTATGACTAGGGTGGCTGGAGTCTTTGACAATTTTATGGCCTTCCTCTGACACCGCCTGGTATAGAGGTCCTGGATGGCAGGAAGCTTGGCCCCAGTGATTTACTGGACCGTACGCATTACCCTCTGTAGTGCTTTGCGGTCGGAGGCAGAGCAGTTGCCATGCCAGGCAGTGATGCAACCCGTCAGGATGCTCTCGATGGTGCAGCTGTAGAACCTTTTGAGGATCTGAGGACCCATGCCAAATCTTTTCAGTCTCCTGAGGGGAATAGGTTTTGTCGTGCCCTCTTCACGACTGTCTTGGTGTGCTTGGACCATGTTAGTTTGTTGGTGATGTGGACGCCAAAGAACTTGAAGCTCTCAACCTGCTCCACTACAGCCCCGTCGATGAAAATGGGGGACGTGCTCAAGTCCTCCTTTTCCTCTAGTCCACAATCATCTCCTTTGTCTTGATCACGTTGAGGGAGAGATTGTTGTCCTTGCACAACACAGTCAGGTCTCTGACCTCTTCCCTAGGCTGTCTCATCATTGTTGGTGATCAGGCCTACCACTGTTGTGTCATCTGCAAACTTAATAATGGTGTTGGAGTCGTGCCTGGCCATGCAGTCTTGAGTGAACAGGGAGTACAGGAGGGGACAAAGCATGCACCCCTGAGGGGCCCCAGTGTTGAGGATCAGCGTGGCGGATGTGTTGTTACCTACCCTTACCACCAGGGGGCGGCCCGTCAGGAAGTCCAGGATCCAGTTGCAGAGGGAGGTGTTTAGTCCCAGGGTCCCTAACTTAGTGATGAGCTTTGAGGGCACTATGGTGTTGAACGCTGAGCTGTAGTCAATGAATAGCATTCTCACATAGGTGTTCCTTTTGTCCAGATGTGAAAGGGCAGTGTGGAGTGCAATAGAGATTGCATCATCTGTGGATCTTTTTGGGTGGTATGCAAATTGGAGTGGGTCTAGGGTTTTTGGGATAATGGTGTTGATTTGAGCCATAACCAGCCTTTGAAAGCACTTCATGGCTACAGACGTGAGTGCTACGGGTTGGTAGTCGTTTAGGAAGGTTACCTTTGTGTTCTTGGGCACAGGGACTATTTTGGTCTGCTTGAAACATGTTGGTATTACAGACTCAGACAGGGAGAGGTTGAAAATGTCAGTGAAGACACTTGTCAGTTGGTCAGTGCATGCTTGGAGTACACGTCCTGGTAATCCGTCTGGCCAGGCGGCCTTGTGAATGTTGACCTGTTTAAAGGTCTTACTCACATCGGCTGCGGAGAGCGTGATCACACAGTCGTCTGGAACTGCCGATGCTCTCATGCATGTTGGAGTGTTACTTAACTCGACGCGAGCAAAGAAGTAATTTAGCTTGTCTGGTAGGCTCGTGTCACTGGGCAGCTCTCGGCTGTGCTTCCCTTTGTAGTCTGTAATAGTTTGCAAGCCCTGCCACATCCTACGAGCGTCAGAGCCGGTGTAGTACGATTCGATCTTAGTCCTGTGTTGACGCTTTGCCTGTTTGATGGTTCGTTGGAGGGCACACAATACCCATATTGACAAAGCAAAAACTGGTTTCTAGAAATTGTTGCTAATATATATATTTAAAAAAAAAAAGGAAATATAACATTTACATAAGTATTCAGACCCTTTACTCGACTACAGCCTTGAGTCTTCTTGGGTATGACGCTACATGCTTGGCACACCTGTTTTTGGGGAGGTTGGATTGGGAGCGTCGCAACACAGCTATTTTAAGGTCTCTCCAGAGATGTTTGATCGGGTTCAAGTCCAGGCTCTGGTTGGGCCACTCAAGGACATTCCGAGACTTGTCCCGAAGCCACTCCTCTTGGCTGTGTGCTTAGTGCCGTGATCTTTTGCCCCAGTCTGAGGTCCTGAGCGCTCTGTAGCAACTTTTCATCAAGGATCTCTCTGTATTTTACTCCGTTCATCTTTCCCTCGATCCTGACTAGTCTTCCAGTCCCTGCCGCTGAAAAACATCCCCACAGCTTGATGCTGCCACCACCATGCTTCACCGTAGGGATGGTAACAGGTTTCCTACAGATGTGATGCCTGGCATTGAGGTCAAATAGTTCAATCTTGGTTTCATCAGACCAGAGAATCTTGTTTCCCATGGCCTGAGAGTCTTTAGGGGCCTTTTGGCAAACTCCAAGTGGCCTGTCATGTGCCATTTACTGAGGAGTGGCTTCCGTCTGGCTACTCTACCATAAAGGCCTGATTGGGGGAGTGCTGCAGAGATGGTTGTCCTTCTGGAAGGTTCTCCCATCTCGACAGAGGAACTCTAGAACTCTGTCAGAGTGACCATCGGGTTCTTGGTCACCTCCCTGACCAAGGCCCTTCTCCCCCGATTGCTCAATTTTGCCAGGTGGCCAGCTCTCGGAAGAGTCTTGGTGGTTCCAAACTTCTTCCATTTAAGAATGATGGAGGCCACTGTGTTCTTGGGGACCTTCAATGCTGCAAAAATGTTTTGGTACCCTTCCCCAGATCTGTGCCTGGACACAATCCTGTGTCGGAGCTCTACGGGCAATTCCTTTGACTTCATGGCTTGGTTTTTGCACTGACATGCACTGTCAACTGTAGGACCTTATTTAGACAGGTGTGTGCCTTTCAAATTCATGTCCAATCAATTGAATTTACCAAAGATGGACTCCAATCAAGTTGTAGAAACATTTCAAGGATGATCAATGGAAACAGGATGCACCTGAGCTCAATTTTGAGTCTCATAGCAAAGGGGCTGAATACATATGTAAATAATGTATTTCTGTTTTGGTGTTTTCATAAATTTGCAGAAAATGTCTACAAACGTTTTTTTGTCATTATGGGGTATTGTGTGTAGATTGATGAGGATTTTTAAAAATCAATTAAACAATAAGGCTGTGATGTAACACAATGTGGAAAAAGTCAAAGGGTCTGAATCCTTTGCAAAGGCGCTGTATCTCCAAAGTATATTACATTTTCAGAGCAGAGAAATTAAACACAGTAACAACAACAACAACAACAACAAATATCACACTTATTCATAATTGCATGCTCTTCAGTAGAATGTATTTTTCTTATTATTATACATTTTTTGTACTGTATTTCCCCAATTTTGTGATATCCAATTACAATCTTGTCTCATCACTACAACAATGGGCCCGGGAGAGGTCAAGTCATGTGTCCTCCGACACATGACGCACCAAACAACACTTCTTAACACCCGCCCGCTTAACCCGGAAGTCCACTGCCCAAATGTGTCAGCGGAAACACTTTTCAACTGACAACTGAAGTCAGCCTTCAGGTCCCTGGCCCACCACAAGGAGTCACTAGAGCACAATGAGCCAAGTAAACCTAACCCGGACAACATTGGGCTAATTGTGCGCTGCCCTTTGGGACTCACAGTCGTGGCACAGCCTGGGATCAAACCTGGGTCTGTAGTGTGGTCTCAAGCAATGAGATGCATTGCGTTAGTCCACTGCGCCACTCTGGAGGCCCAGTAGAATATCTTTTGACATAGTTTGATTTCAGTTGTTGAATATGTAAACTATGGATGCTATAATGATAGTGGTGCCGTCAACTAGGTTATACATCTACTGTATTTAAGCAGTCCGATTGTGGCATATGTGCTCAATAGTCTTTTGACAGAGATAATAGTTTTTAGTTGGTCTATATTACTGTCTGTTTTGTGTTTGCTGTCACAATGCCAGACAAATCCTAAACATCTGTTCAACATGTATGGAGAGTGTCTCTCTAAACAGTAATTCTGCAGCTGGATTATGAAAATGGATGTTTTCAACCGTCTTATTTGAATCAGTTTGGAGGGTATTTCATCTTTAGACATCAGATGTACAAGAGAGCAGATCAAGAAGCAGTTCATGTTTTCTGTTTAGAGATGGATGTCCAATCACATACTTGTCAGAGGGGATTTCAGTTTGCAGTTCTTCTCATAATGCCACATATGGTGTTGACGTGACATAGTGCTCTCTCTCTCTCTCTCTCTCTCTCTCTCTCTCTCTCTCTCTCTCTCTCTCTCTCTCTCTCTCTCTCTCTCTCTCTCTCTCTCTCTCTCTCTCTCTCTCTCTCTCTCTCTCTCTCTCTCTCTCTCTCTCTCTCTCTCTCTCTCTCTCTCTCTCTCTCTCTCTCTCTCTCTCTCTCTCTCTCTCTCTCATACACACACACACACACACACACACTCACTCACACAGTTGCATACACACCCCTCCCCCCGGGTCCCAAGTGTCCACTCAACAACTCCCCCATCCCTACTTTACATTCAAAGGTGCGTCTCATAACCACCCTCTGAGCAGCACTTGAGATCTCCTTGTTGAACGAACCGTATTGCAGTAGGATATGCAACTACCCACCACACCAGTGATCCATTTCTAATACATTGTTTGGTACTAGGCTTGACTGATGTCTGCTCTGGCTGATGAAGTAGACTTTGTCTGTTACTGACAACAAACTACGTTCAAAGCTGCCTGGTTAGACTTTGAAAAGGTAATATGCACTAGAATCTCGTCTACTTATGTCACCAAAGGCCAAATATTCCCCTTGAATAGAATGACATGAAATTAAAAGGTCCCCATTGTTTTATGAGAAACATTGTCTTAGTCTAAAGCTGGATTTACACTCAATTCAGTTTGCAAGGTGGATTATGATGTTGATGATTGCCTAGAGTTATTGCTTGAGAATTTCCTTTGCAAGTAGAGGGAACAGCAACGAGTGACCAGGGTACATTAGAATTGGGGGGAAATCTTATGAGGCGTCCTGCCTAGGCTGTAGTTAGCATTCTCCTCTATGCCTTCCATAAAAGACAGAACAGAGGACTGGTGGTGTGAGTCCCCAGGGCCTGGAGCGGTGGGCAGAAGGACAGCTCTGTTGACTCTGGTAACGTTGGGCTGGCTGAATTATTCGGGCATCACAGCGGGCAGCCTTGTGAAGAGCAGGTGTTATCTCCATCACTAAACTCCAGGACCATGCAGGAGAAGCTCATCCCTCTCCTAGTCTCTAGGCCTCATTGTAGGCATATGTACAGTTGAAGTCGGAAGTTTACATACACCTTAGCCAAATACATTTAAACTCAGTTTTTCAACAATTCCTGACGTTTAATCCTAGTAAAAAGTCCATGTCTTAGGTCAGTTAGGATCACCACTTTATTTTAATAATGTGAAATGTCAGAATAATAGTAGAGAGAATGATTTATTTCAGCTTTTATTTCTTTCATCACATTCCCAGTGGGTCAGAAGTTTGCATAGACTCAATTAGTATTTGGTAGCATTGCCTTTAAATTGCTTAATTTGGGTCAAAAGTTTCGGGTAGCCTTCCACAAGTTTCCCACTATAAGTTGGGTGAATTTTGGCCCATTCCTCCTGACAGAGCTGGTATAACTGAGTCAGGTTTGTAGGCCTCCTTGCTTGCACACGCTTTTTCAGTTCTGCCCACAGAATTTCTATAGGATTGAGGTCAGGGCTTTGTGTTTGCCACTCCAATACCTTGACTTTGTTGTCCTTAAGCCATTTTGCCACAACTTTGGAAGTATGCTTGGGGTCATTGTCCATTTGGCAGTCCCATTTGCGACCAAGCTTTAACTTCCTGACTGATGTCTTGAGATGTTGCTTCAATATATCCACATAATCTTCCTCCCACATGATGCCATCTACTTTGTGAAGTGTACCAGTCCCTCCTGCAGCAAAGCACCCCCACAACATGATGCTGCCACCCCCGTAATTCACGGTTGGGATGGTGTTCTTCAGCTTGCAAGCCTCCCTGTAACGGCTGTCGAAGTCGTTCTCCTCCTCAGACGAGGAGGAGCATGGATCGGACCAACACGCAGAGTGGAAAGTGGTCATTATTTAATGAACGTAAAACAGAACACTTACACATACAAAAACAACAAACGTGACAAAACCGAAAACAGTCCCGTGTGGTAACGAACACTGACACGAGAACAAACACCCACAAAACACACGTGAAACCCAGGCTGCCTAAGTATGATTCTCAATCAGGGACAACGATTGACAGCTGTCTCTGATTGAGAATCATACCCGGCCGAACACAAACATCCCAACATAGAAAATCAAACATAGACAAACCCACCCCAACTCACGCCCTGACCAACTAAATAAATACAAGAAAAGGAAAAACAGGTCAGGAACGTGACACTCCCCCTTTTTCCTCCAAACATAACGATGGTAATTATGGCCAAACAGTTCTATTTTTGTTTCATCAGACCAGAGGACATTTCTCCAAAAAGTACGATCTTTGTCCCCATGTGCAGTTGCAAACTGTAGTCTGGCTTTGTTATGGCGGTTTTGTAGCAGTGGCTTCTTCCTTGCTGAGCGTCCTTTCAGGTTATGTCGATATAGGACTCGTTTTACTGTGGATATAGATACTTTTGTACCTGTTTCCTCAAGCATCTTCACAAGGTCCTTTGCTGTTGTTCTGGGATTGATTTGCACTTTCCACTCCAAAGTACGTTCATCTCTAGGAGACCGAACGCATCTCCTTCCTGAGCGGTATGACGGCTGCGTGGTCCCATGGTGTTTAAACTTGCGTACTATTGTTTGTACAGATGAACGTGGTACCTTCAGGCATTTGGAAATTGCTCCCAAAGATGAACCAGACTTGTGGAGGTCTACAATTTTTTTTCTGAGGTTTTGGCTGATTTCTTTTCATTTTCCCATGATGTCAAGCAAAGAGGCACTGAGTTTGAAGGTAAGCCTTGAAATACATCCACAGGTACACCTCCAATTGACTCAAATGATGTCAATTAGCCTATCAGAAGCTTCTAAAGCCATGACATAATTTTCTGGAATTTTCCAAGCTGTTTAAAGGCACAGTCAACTTAGTGTATGTAAACTTCTGACCCACTGGAATTGTGATACAGTGAATTATAAGTGAAATAATCTGTCTGTAAACAATTGACGGAAAAATCACTTGTGTCATGCACAAAGTAGATGTCCTAACCGACGTAGGAGATTGCCTAAGGCTGTGCTTCATTAACATTAATTAATTCTCTCTCATTAAGCTGTAATTTTGCTCCATATTGTTGAGTTTACACCTTTATTCAGATATTCTGACTGTATGTCTTAAGGCCTGGTTTTGCCCAAGTGTAAAGTTCTCACCTGTTGCCCAGAGAGAGTAAGACATGCAACGTGGGAAGTAAGGATACAAATATGGAAGGGTTTTTCTGCAGTTGTGAATTGTTAATAAAAGTAACTTGTGTGAAACATTACTCCAAAAAGCCCTCAGATATATCAATCAAATGTATTTATAAAGCCCTTTTTACATCAGCAGATGTCACAAAGTGCTTATACAGATACTTAGCCTAAAACACCAAAGACCAAGCAATGCAGATGTAGAAGCTCAAAGTGACAAAAAACTTATCATGAAGTATCAGGTTTTCTATTGAAGATAAGATGTATTCCTTTTAGTTTGTGCACTTTAATGTGGATGTGTACATATAGAAAGAATATTACATGGAGTTTTTGGATAATTTAGGGATGACAGTGCTTTCAGAAAGTAGTCACAACCCTTGACCTGTTCCACATTTTGTTGTGTTACAGCCTGAATATAAAATGGATTACATTGAGATGTTGTGTCACTGGCCTACACACACAATACCCCATAATGTCACAAGGAATGACGCTGGAGAGACGAAGCAGGTATGGGGAGTAAAACATTTCATAAATAACAGACATGGAAGGAGACAGGAACAGCGTCAGCAAACTAATACTAAAGAATAAAACAATACAATGCAGCAGCAGGGAACAGAGCTGGGAACTGACACATATAGGAGAGGAAATGAACAGGTGATGAGTGAGTCCAGGTGAGTCCAGCAGCAGGGAACAGACACATATAGGAGAGGAAATAAACAGGTGATGAGTGAGTCCAGGTGAGTCCAGCAGCAGGGAACAGAGCTGGGAACTGACACATATAGGAGAGGAAATGAACAGGTGATGAGTGAGTCCAGGTGAGTCCAGCAGCGGGGAACAGAGCTGGGAACTGACACATATAGGAGAGGAAATAAACAGGTGATGAGTGAGTCCAGGTGAGTCCAGCAGCGGGGAACAGAGCTGGGAACTGACACATATAGGAGAGGAAATGAACAGGTGATGAGTGAGTCCAGGTGAGTCCAGCAGCAGGGAACAGAGCTGGGAACTGACACATATAGGAGAGGAAATAAACAGGTGATGAGTGAGTCCAGGTGAGTCCAGCAGCGGGGAACAGAGCTGGGAACTGACACATATAGGAGAGGAAATGAACAGGTGATGAGTGAGTCCAGGTGAGTCCAGCAGCGGGGAACAGAGCTGGGAACTGACACATATAGGAGAGGAAATGAACAGGTGATGAGTGAGTCCAGGTGAGTCCAGCAGCAGGGAACAGAGCTGGGAACTGACACATATAGGAGAGGAAATAAACAGGTGATGAGTGAGTCCAGGTGAGTCCAGCAGCGGGGAACAGAGCTGGGAACTGACACATATAGGAGAGGAAATAAACAGGTGATGAGTGAGTCCAGGTGAGTCCAGCAGCGGGGAACAGAGCTGGGAACTGACACATATAGGAGAGGAAATAAACAGGTGATGAGTGAGTCCAGGTGAGTCCAGCAGCGGGGAACAGAGCTGGGAACTGACACATATAGGAGAGGAAATAAACAGGTGATGAGTGAGTCCAGGTGAGTCCAGCAGCAGGGAACAGAGCTGGGAACTGACACATATAGGAGAGGAAATAAACAGGTGATGGGTGAGTCCAGGTGAGTCCAGCAGCGGGGAACAGAGCTGGGAACTGACACATATAGGAGAGGAAATAAACAGGTGATGAGTGAGTCCAGGTGAGTCCAGCAGCGGGGAACAGAGCTGGGAACTGACACATATAGGAGAGGAAATAAACAGGTGATGAGTGAGTCCAGGTGAGTCCAGCAGCGGGGAACAGAGCTGGGAACTGACAAATATAGGAGAGGAAATAAACAGGTGATGAGTGAGTCCAGGTGAGTCCAGCAGCGGGGAACAGAGCTGGGAACTGACACATATAGGAGAGGTAATAAACAGGTGATGAGTGAGTCCAGGTGAGTCCAATAAAGCTGATGCATGTAACGAGGGAAGGCAGGTGTATTTAATAGATGGCAGGAGTGCGTGATGCAGGGCAACCTGGCGCCCTCAAGCACCAGGGGCAGGGAAGAGCGGGAGCAGACGTGACACATAATGTCAGGACTAAAAATTTGCTTAACAAGTCACATAATAAGTTGCATGGACTCACTCTGTGTGCAATAATAGCATGTAACATGGATTATTTTTATGACTACCTCATCTCTGTACCCCACACATTCAATTATCTGTAAGGTCCATCAGTCGAGCAGTGAATTTCAAACACAGATTCAACCACAAAGACCAGGGAGGTTTTCCATCGCCTCGCGAAGAAGGGCACCTATTGGTAGATGGGCAAAAAAAATGTAAGCAGACATTGAATATCCCTTTGAGCATGGTGAAGTTATTAATTACGCTTTAGATGGTGAATCAATACACCCAGTCACTACAAAGACACAGGCACCTTTCTTGACTCTATTGCCAGTGAGGAAGGAAACTGCTCAGGGATTTCACAAAAGGGCCAATGAAGAGTTTAAAACAATTAAAGAGTTTAATGGCTGTGATAGGAGAAAACTGAGGATGGATCAACAACATTTTAGTTACTCCACAATACTAACGTAAATGGCAGAGTGAAAAGAAGGGAGCCTGTACAGAATAAAGGTACACTGCATTCTGAAATTATTCAGACCTCTTCACTTTTTTTTTGTTACCTTACAGCCTTATTCTTAAATTGATTAAGTTATGTTTTTTTCTCATCAATCTACACACAATACCCCATAATGACAAGTGAAAACAGTTCTTTTTTTTCAAATATATAAAAAAATAAAATGAAAGATCACGTTTACATACGTATTCAGACCCTTTGCTCAGTACTTTATTGAAACACCTTTGGCAGCGATTACAGCATCGAGACTTCATGTGTATGACACTACAAGCTTGGCACACCTTTATTTGGGGAGTTTCTCCCATTCATCTCTGCAGATCTTCTCAAGCTCTGTGAGGTTGGATGGGGAGCGTCGCTGCACAGCTATTTTCAGGTCTCTCCAGAGATGTTCAATCGGGTTCAAGTCCGGGTTCTGGCTAGGCCACTCAAAGACATTCAGAGACTTGTCCCGAAGCCACTCCTGCGTTGTCTTGGCTATGTGATTAGCGTCACTGTCCTGTTGGAAGGTGAACCTTGGCCGCATTCTAAGGTCCTGAGCACTCTGGAGCAGGTTTTCATCAAGGATCCCTCTGTACTTTGCTCCGTTCATCTTTCCCTCGATCCTGACTAGTCTCCCAGTCCCTGCCGCTGAAAAACATCCCCACAGCATGATGCTGCCACTGCCATGCTTCACCATAGGGATGGTGCTAGGTTTCCTCCAGATGTGACACTTGGCATTCAGGCCAAAGAGTTCAATCTTGGTTTCATTTGATTTCTCATGGTCTGAGAGTCCTTTAGGTGCCTTTTGGCAAACTCCAAGCGGGCTGTTAGTTGCCTTTTTACTGAGGAGTGGCTTCCGTCTGGCCAATTTTAGAATTAGGCTGTAACATAACAACATTTAGAAAATGTGAAGGGGTCTGAATACTTTCCGACTGCACTGTATTCCAAAAAATGCATCCTGTTTTCAACATGGCACTACATTAATACTGCAAAAACATTTTCTGACTTTTTGTCCTGAATTCAAAGTATTATGTTTGCAGCAAATCCATTACAACACATTACTGAGTACCACTCTCCATATTTTGAAGCATAGTGGTGGCTACATCATGTTATGGGTATGCTTGTAATCGTTAAGGATTGGGGAGTTTTTCAGTTTTTCAAAACACAAGGCCAAATATACACTGGAGTTGCTTACCAAGACGACACTAAATGTTCCTGAGTGGCCTAGTTACAGTTTTGATTTATATCAGCTTGAAAATCTAGGACAAGACTTGAAAATGGCTGTCTAGCAATGATCAACAACCAACTTGACAGAGTGTGAAGAATTTAAAAAATTTGCAAATATTTAACAATGTTTAAAATGTGCAAATATTTAACAACCCAGATGTGCAAAGCTCTTAGGGACTTACCCAGAAAAGACTCACAGTTGTAATCGCTGCCAAAGGTGATTCTAATATGTATTGACTCAGGGGTGTGACTACTTATGTAAATGAGATATTTGTGTAGTTCATTTTCAAGAAATTAGCATACATTTCCACAAACACGTTTTCACATTCACTATGGGGTATTGTGTGTAGATGGGTGAGAAAAACAATCCATTTAATCCTTTTTGAATTCAGGCTGTAACACAACAAGATGTGGAAATACTTTCTGAAGAGCTGACCTCATTTGACGCTTCGTGTGTAATCTCTTCAATACCCATACACACTGACAGAGGATATTTTGGTTCCCCTGCTAGTGACCATGGCTGCAGCATGGGTATCAGTCACATGTCAGCGTGACAACATTGTCTGTTACTGTAGATGGGTAAACCCAGACCACAGTTTGGGGATTTAATATGTAGTGTTAAAATACAGTATTAAAGCTTTAAAGACAAACTACTAAAATGTTATCCCCTATAATCTACTGTATAGACTATAGACTGATGGCTCCAGCCCTGACTGCCACTGACCACACCCTTCAGACCAGCTGGCCCGTAAAGTACAGCTTCTAGATATAGCATACAGTGTGTATATAGAGTAGATTGTATATAGAGTATGTCCATTATTGATATAGTCAATACTATTTATATTTAGTTATTATAGTCATTTTGTTATAGTTAATATACTGTAGTTTCTACATCAATTGGATAGATCCAAACATTTCACATTCAGTCTTTCTCACACCCCACCAACCACCTCCCCTCTCAGATCTGTGCTTCGGTCAGCCTTATATTTGGGTGAGTGGAGAAGTACCTTTATCAGTTGTGTCTCTATGATTGACTCCAAAATGGTTGTGAGATGGAGCTGAATGTCATATTGCTGTCACCAAACCACCCATTTACTCATCCTGGGTTAGACCAGTGAAACATTGACTCAAATCACACCGTGTAATGTATGAATTTTCCTGTCTCACTCGATTGAACCTATAATTGGCAGGGCCCAGTTTTTCAAAAGTTATCTATCTGGATTTCGGCTATCGGGTAGGATTAAATGCATAAAATAGTATTAATAGAACTGGAGTCCCCATTCAAGTCAGTGATTTGTCTGTTCTATGCAATCTATTTCTATCCGATAGTCGAAATCCTATCCGATAGTCGAAAACCATATAACTTTTGAAAAACTGGGCCCAGGTTATCATTATGTCCTACCTCATTAAACACATTTTAGACTGAACCATAATAAGTTGATTTACCACATTGAGATATTTAATTAAGCGGAAAGGCCGTGGGGGGGGGGGGGGGGGGGGGTATAGGGACAATATACCACGACTAAGGGCTGATCTTTCGCAAGGTGCAGCACGGAGTGCCTGGACAGCCCCGAGCCGTGGTATATTGGCCATATACCACAAACCCCAGAGGTGCCTTATTGCTATTATAAACTGGTTACCAACGTAATTAGAGCAGTAAAAATAAATGTTTTGTCATACCAATGGTATACGGTCTGATATACCATGGCTGTTCAGCCAATCAGCATTCAGGGCTTTAACCACCCAGTTTATAATTATAAATACTGTATATGTGTAAAGATCGATGCTGGAGACGAGAAGCAAGTACAGGGAGTGAAAATTTACTGGAAAATGGACATCAAACCAAAACAACAACAGCGCCTGGACAGGGGGAACAAAATGACATAACGACAATAATGCTGACACGGGGAACCAGCTGAGGAACAGACAGATATAGAAGGGCAATCAACAAAGTAATGGAGCCCAGGTGAGTCCAATATTGCGCAGCTGCATGTAATGATGGCGACAGGTGTACGTAATGAAGGGCAGCTTGGCGCCCTCAAGCGCCAGGGAGCGGGAGCAGGCGTGACAATATATTGGTTTCCTGACTTCTACACATCACACTTCCATCTAGGTCTAATAGGCTGCGTTTACACAGGCAGCCCAATTCTGATCTTTTTTCCACTAATTGATCTTTTGACCAATCACATCAGTTCTTTTCACGTCAGATCTTTTTTTAGAGCTGTTCTGATTAGTCAAAAGACCAATTAGTGGGGAAAAGATCAGAATTGGTCTGCCTGTGTAAACGCAGCCATACAGCCTCTGGCATGGATCCTATGAGGAAGAGGGGAGTGAGCCAACCCTGTATTATCTGTGTAAAGCATTCCACTGAGAGCTAAAAGAGGATCAAGGGTTTCAGTGATATCTAACCAACCCATCTATCTAACCGGCCATGGCGGAAACACAAAGCTCCACTCCACCTAAAGATAGAAGAGTCTTTATTATGTGGGGAAACTAGTCCTCCCGCCCATTCAAATACAACCTGTCACCCTCTCATGCAAATACCTGGTCTCAGCAGTCCTTCCCAGCTCCCCCATCCCCTGCAGCCATGCAAATTAGACAGGTTTAGCATTTAGGAGGGGCCTGCCCTGTGCAGGGGAGGGCCTCAGACAATAGCCTTCCTCCAACCTACTGGGGAGTTAGTATGAGTGTGGATGTGGCCCAGCCAGTAATGACACAGTGTTTGCGTCTCATGGTTAAAACATGGGGCTCTGTTAAAGGAGTCCCCCGTCCTCCTGCTGGGCCGACAGGCTGGGGTAATGTTGTAATCATATCAGTCTGAAGACATGCACACGCTACTATCTGTAACTATGTGATTTGTGCCACGTACATAGTACATTCAAAGTTAGAATAATATGTACACAGCCCCTTGTTCTGCAATACTAACATAGGTCTGGCTGTTAAAACCTTGACCCCTTTATCACACGTCTGTGTATTACGTTTGTGTAGGAATGATCATGTCTGTATCTGAAATGGTTCAATGTTAAGTCTGAAAGTCTGAGAATGAAGTACAGTGCGTGCTGACTCCACTTGGCAGAGGGCACAGGCAGTAGATTACCCTACCCATTAAGCTGTAGATAGTAGTAACCTGCAATACATTAAACCCACTATGCTCCTCATTAATTGTACTTCCCATCATTCTCCTTTCCTGTAGAGGCTATAAGAAGGTTAGACACTTGGGACCTGATGATCTGCCGGCCTGCACTATTACCCCATTACAATCTACTGCTACAAAATTCTTCATCGTGGAACATACGTACAGCCCTTAGCCGTGGTATATTGGCCATATACCACAAACCCCCGAGGTGCCTTATTGCTATTATAAACTGGTTACCAATGTAATTAGAGCAGTAAAATACATTATTTGTCATACCCGTGGTATACAGTCTGATATACCACGCCTGTCAGCCAATCAGCATTCAGGGCTCGAATCACCAAGTTTATAATATATTATACTACACTAAACTATACTACAGAGTATTATGTATTATGTAGAAACATTGAAAAAACAACTACAACATATTATTGAACAATTCAATAACAGATTCATAGTGTAGCCTAAATATGACCATCAAATTTTCATTGCTTTTTAGAATACTGTAATAGTATTTTGTCCCAGCAAAGTTAATAATCCAGAGTGATTGCGTTTTACATAACATAAGCAGGCTTTGTTAGCAGAGCTCCTCCTCCAGAATAACTGGGGAAATCCTTGAGTACCCCGCAGCGAGGGTTGATATTTTCACACACACCATCGCAGAGCAGGTTTTTCCCCGGACAGCTAAATATAGGTCCCTGTGGATCAGAGTGTCACGCCCTGACCTTAGTATTCTTTGTTTTCTTTATTATTTTGGTTAGGTCAGGGTGTGACGAGGGTAGTATGTGTTGTTTTTGTCTTGTCTAGGGTTTTGTATGTCTAGGTGTGTGTGTCTAGTCTAGACATATGTAGGTCTATGGTGGCCTGGATTGGTTCCCAATCAGAGGCAGCTGTTTATTGTTGTCTCTGATTGGGGATCCTATTTAGGTTGCCATTTGCCAGTTTAGGTTTGTGGGTTATTGTCTATGTGAAGTTGCATGTCTGCACTCATTGTTTATAGCGTTCACGTTAGTTTGTTTAGTGTTCTTCGTGTTCAGTCTTCTTCTATTAAAAATATGTATTCACATCACGCTGCGCTTTGGTCTCCTCACTACAACGAACGTGACACAGAGGGAGGCTAGTGCCTGGGGTAGAGGTAGTGGGAGTATAGTGCTGTACCACAGCAGTGTCTTGCTTTCCACCAGCAGCACTATATACCCAACAGGCAAATTTCAATTATTGCTCACATAATTGTCACTGCATTACCCCTGTAACACATATTTAATAGTCCTATCACGGTACAGGCTCTTGTATTTAAGCAGCGGTGCAGTGCTTCCTCAGCATCCATTACACTACATTATACTAAACTATACTATACTACACTATACTATAATATACTATACTACACTATACTACGCTACAGTATACTATACTACACTACACCACAATATTACTCCAAACTACACTGCACTACACTGTAAAAAACTGCACTGCACTATACCACACTACACTAACCTTCACTATACTACACTACACTAAACTTCACGGCACTAAACTTCACTGTACGATACTACACCACACCAAACTAGACTACACTACACTACACTGCACTATACTACACTACAATACACTGCACTACACTATAGTACACTACACTATAAGTGATAATGCCCGAGAAGCCGGTGTTTGGAGGATATATTGGCTAGGGTGTTGTTAGGACCGAGACAAAGTCAGAGGTTGTTCAGAGGAGCTAGCCAACAACACAGCTAACACAATCACTTCAAACTGAAGTTAGAAAGACTGCAAACTAACTGCACTTTGTTTCATTTGACCTTTTTTCAATTGACGTTTCTTTGTATATTTCCATAAAAATGATGCCAGCTTATTCATGATTTCGACTGGTTGAGAAACGCTACCTGCCTGTCTGTCTCGTCCCGATTCCCGACACGTTCATTACTATGGGACAACTGGAGATTGAATTTAAATTTTGAAATAATGTTGCAAATGTCAGAGAGACAGAAAGCAAGGTTTATACAAATCTCTGCTGTTGAAAATGAAATGTTAGTCTAAAAGAAATGTGAGATAATGTCTAAATGCTTTTTATAGTGGAGATCAAGTTTATAAATTGGCTGGGCTGATGAGACAGTGGATTGCGCAGTCAGATGAAACAGAGTAAATAGGCATTTTAACGTCATAGATTTAGCAGGTGGTAACTTGTGCAATAAACACTGTCTGGAATGGGATTTTAACCAATCAGTATTCAGGATTAGAACCACCCATTGTATAATACACTGCACTGCACTACACTACTGTCACGTTCTGACCTTAGTTCCTTTTTTATGTCTTTGGGTTAGTTTGGTCAGGGCGTGAGTTGGGGTGGGTAGTCTATGTTCTTTTTTCTATGTTATTGTATTTCTGTGTTTGGCCTGGTATGGTTTTCAATCAGAGGCAGCTGTCGATCATTGTCTCTGATTGAGAATCATACTTAGGTAGCCTGTTTTCCCGATTTTGGTTGTGGGTGTTTATTTTCTGTGTCTGTGTTTCACCATACAGAACTGTTTCGGTTGTTTGTTCGTGTTTTTTTTGTTATTTTTGTTCCGTGTTCATGTTGATTTATTTAAAATCTAATTATGGACACTTACCACGCTGCACACACTTACCACGCTGCACATGTAGAATCCTCTGTGGAAATGGTTTTAAATTTAACCAAAATGTTTCTACCTGGAACAAAGCAGGGTTCTTCAAAGGGTTATCCTATGGGGACAGCCGAAAAAACTTTTAGATTCTAGATAGCACCTTTTTTTCTAAGTGTGTACATTACCCTACACTACACCACACTATAATACAACCCTTCTGATGCTAATATGCTTGCCTGGTGAGCAGAAGCAGCGGAGGGTTACCATAACAACCTGTGGTTTTAGCTATTGGCAGATTCAGGATTGGGTAGGTTACCTAGGGGTTAAGAGAGTTGGGCCAGTAACTGAAAGGTCGATGGTTTGAATCCCTGAGCCGACTAGGTGAAAAATCTGCCAATGTGCCCCCGAGCAAGGCACTTAACCCTAATTGCTCCTGTAAGATGCCCTGGATAAGAGCGTCTGCTAAATGACTAAAATGTAAAAATGTAACTTTCTAAATGTCATTCGTTACTGTCCAAAATTGTAATTAGTAATGTAACTTTTTGATTACCCAAACTCAGTAACGTAATCTGATTACTTTCAGTTATTTTTGGATAACTTTCCCCTTAAGAGGTATTAGAAGAAGACAAAAAGGATCCATCAAACACATTTGGTGTGTCGTCATAGTAGTCTCTGACTTGCGGTCAGACTCACTCAGGTGGAACAAACCTAAACTTGCGGCTTTTTTTCAATGCTGAATTAAATGTAATTGAGAAAACAGAACAATGTCAATGTTTTTTTTCTGAGTTTAAATTTTTTATTTATTTATTTTTTCACCTTTATTTAACTAGGTAGGCTAGTTGAGAACAAGTTCTCATTTGCAACTGCGACTTGGCCAAGATAAAGCATAGCAATTCGACACACAACACAGAGTTACACATGGAATAAACAAAACATACAGTCAATAATACAGTAGAAAAATAAGTCTATATACAATGTGAGCAAATGAGGTGAGATAAGGGAGGTAAAGGCAAAAAAAGGCCATGGTGGCGAGGTAAATACAATATAGCAAGTAAAATACTGGAATGGTAGATTTGCAGTGGAAGAATGTGCAAAGTAGAAATAGAAATAATGGGGTGCAAAGGAGCAAAATAAATAAATAAATACAGTAGGGGAAGAGGTAGTTGTTTGGGCTAAATTATAGATGGGCTATGTACAGGTGCAGTAATCTGTGAGCTCCTCTGACAGCTGGTGCTTAAAGCTAGTGAGGGAGATAAGTGTTTCCAGCTTCAGAGATTTTTGCAGTTCGTTCCAGTCATTGGCAGCAGAGAACTGGAAGGAAAGACGACCAAAGGAGGAATTGGCTTTGGGGGTGACCAGTGAGATATACCTGCTGGAGCGCGTGCTACGAGTGGGTGCTGCTATGGTGACCAGTGAGCTGTGATACGGCGGGTCTTTACCTAGCAGAGACATGTAAATAACCTGTAGCCAGTGGGTTTGGAGACGAGTATGAAGCGAGGGCCAACCAACGAGAGGGTACAGGTAGCAATGGTGGGTAGTGTATGGGGCTTTGGTGACAAAACAGATGGCACTGTGATAGACTGCATCCAGTTTGTTGAGTAGAGTGTTGGAGGCTATTTTATAGATGACATCACCAAAGTCGAGGATCGGTAGGATGGTCAGTTTTACGAGGGAATGTTTGGCAGCATGAGTGAAGGATGCTTTGTTGCGATATAGGAAGCCGATTCTAGATTTCATTTTGGATTGGAGATACTTAATGTGAGTCTGGAAGGAGAGTTTACAGTCTAACCAGACACCTAGGTATTTGGAGTTGTCCACATATTCTAAGTCAGAGCCGTCCAGAGTAGTGATGCTGGACGGGCGGGCAGGTGCGGGCAGTGATCGGTTGAATAGTATGCATTTAGTTCTACTTGCGTTTAAGAGCAGTTGGAGGCCACGGAAGGAGAGTTGTATGGCATTGAAGCTTGTCTGGAGGTTAGTTAACACAGTGTCCAAAGAGGGGCCAGAAGTATACAGAATGGTGTCGTCTGCGTAAAGGTGTATCAGAGATACAAATGAATCCCATAAATAATCCTCTAGTTTGGGTGAATAGTAGAGAGAACGTACAGCATGAGGGCCAGGTTACATTGTCTCTTCACATCCTCCAGATGTTCAGGCCACTTTGCTTTTGGTGATGTTATGAGCCCCATGATGAACCCTGTTCCAGTCTAGTGTTGTTAGAGCTGTGGGCTTCTCCTCTGACTCCTCCTCTAACACGGACCCAGCGACCCCCTCACTCAGTGTTGTCATGATGTCATCCCTCATGCACTGTAGCCTGGTGACTGTGGTTTGGGCTGTTGGCAGTGTTCTGGCACTGGGTTTTTGGCTACTGTGTGGCTGCTGTTAATTTGGCAGTGGTGTCTTTACTTTAGGCAGTGGAGGTTGTGGAGGCTGCTGGCAGAGAATGCCCTGGTGACTCGTAGCTCTTGTAGAGAGGGTCAATTCCAGAGAGCTGACTAGTGCTCATTACTTACTGTAACCACAGAGGGATATTAGCTCACTACTCTGTCTCATAGAGGATATTTATAGGTTTCATTACATAAACCTGATAAGCAGCTCGGTTATGCAGATAAATCATCCCCCTGATAATGTCTGCAGCAGGCTGACCTCTAACCTGTCGGCTCCATGACCACAGCTTTCACCACTCACCTTCACCAGACGCTGTGTCTCTACTAGCACTGGTCTGCTGCTTCATCATGTCCTCAGGGCTTCGCAGATATATACCGATAGAAATTAGATGAGAGTATTACATCTCAATGGCTAGGGCCTAATACCTCACAGCATTCATGTGGCAGAATAATGGCAAATCAGTTGGATCAGGGCTGTATTGGAATCATTTAGTCATAATGGAAAATCAGTTGGGTTCTAGTTCTAGTCGGTATTAGATAGAATGTCGCAGCCCTGCCTGCCTGTGGGGAAAACAACCTGTGGTTACCTAGGTTACCCCAATTTTATTGTTGTCTGCTTGTTTTAGTCAATTACAAAACTATGTTTTTAAAAAGTACAACATGTCTAAAAATGACTTTGCCTGCCCCCGAGCATTCTCATTACTTCAAAAAACATAATATTGTAGGGCTTCCCTCATGCTTCTTTTCATGTCGGCGCTACTTCCACCTGGTACGGCAACTGCACCGCCCGCAACCGCAGGGCTCTCCTGAGGGTGGTGCGGTCTGTGCAACGCATCACTGGGGCACACTGCCTGCCCTCCAGGACACCTACAGCACCCGATGTCACAGGAAGGCCAAAAAGATCATCAAGGACAACAACCACCCGAGCCACGGCCTGGTCACACCGTTATCATCCAGAAGGAGAGGTCAGTACAAGTGCATAAAAGCTGGGACAGAGAGACTGAAAAACAGCTTGTATCTCAAGGCCATCAGACTGTTAAATAGCCATCACTAGCCAGCTTCCACCCGGTTACTCAATCCTGCACCTTAGAGGCTGCTGCCCTATGTACATAGATATGGAATCACTGGAACACTTTAATAATGGAACACTGGTCCCTTTAATATTGGAACACTGGTCACTTTAATAATGGAACACTGGTCCCATTAATAATGGAACACTGGTCCCTTTAAAAATGGAACACTGGTCCCTTTAAAAATGGAACACTGGTCCCTTTAATAATGGAACACTGGTCCCTTTAAAAATGGAACACTGGTCCCTTTAAAAATGGAACACTGGTCCCTTTAATAATGGAACACTGGTCCCTTTAATAATGGAACACTGGTCCCTTTAATAATGTGTAGCAGGTTCAAGGGTGTGGGGTTTCCACGTCACTGTTACGATCGATGAGGAAAATGAGTGAGGAGTCAGGCGCAGAGAGCAAAGGATACGGGGAAAAACCACACTTTAATGTCCAACCAGAAGTACAACTGGTAACGTCAAAACATTGGCGTAAAATCCACTCCACTACAGTACACACTGGAAATAATCCGGACAGTGAAAAACCCCATCAAACACGAAACACCTCATACAAAACAGAAGACAAGCCCGCACAAACAGAAGCGGGCTAAACGAACTTAAATAACACCACCCTAACAACCAAACAATGAACAGGTGAAAACAATTAGACAAAACCAAACGAAAAGGGAAAAAGGGATCGGTGGCAGCTAGTAGACCGGCGACGACGACCGCCGAGCGCCACCCGAACAGGAAGGGGAGCCACCTTCGGTAATGCTCGTTACAGTCACCAAGTTCAATAACCAAACACACACAAGGAGCACAACTAGAAGGCAAATGGGGAGTTTATTAGGGAGTTTTGCACACTGGGGAAAAGGGGAGAAGTCACCAACCATTTTACAGTCCACAATCTGTTCTCATTGTCCGTTCCGTTCTCCAGGGGTAATCCTAAAACTTGGGTCCTCAAGCCAAGGCTCGGGGGTGGAGCCAGCGGGCTGCAAGATATCTCCCTTCAATAACCACTCCCCTCACCTCTCCCTGCTGTCTGCCACAAATTGAACACTCGTCCATTTAAAAATGGAACGCTTGTCCCTTTAATAATGGAACACTAGTCCCTTTAATAATGGAACACTAGTCCCTTTAATAATGGAACACTGGTCACTTTAATAATGGAACACTGGTCACTTTAATAATGTCTACATACTGTTTTACTAATTTCATATGTACATACTGTATTTTACTGTATTCTATTCAATGCCACTCCACTCCTAATATTTATATTTCTTAATTCCATTCTTTTACTTTTAGATTTGTGGGTATTGTTGTGAATTGGTAGATACTACTGCACAGTTGGAGCTGGAAACACAAGCATTTCGTAACACCAGCAATAACATCTGCTAAATATGTGTATGTGAGCAATACAATTTGATTTGATTTCCTAGCAGCCACGTGAGTGAGTGCTAGCTAGCTACTAACCGGAACATTAAGCTAGCCAAGACCAACAACACAAATAATCAGACTATACTCACAAGTAGTGAGTGGAGTTACAAACAGACTATACTAAACAAGTTAAATGTCTTACCTGTTATGAAATGTTTTCCACACATAGCTACGTGTAGCCTACTTGGACACCGGGTCCCAACATTTCCCACTCTCCCACACAGAATAGTTATTTGTGGTATGATTTTATATGCTGCATATTTGGGCGGCTCTGTCTTGGCCACCACCAGGGGAGATATGTGTTGTTAATATGCTGTTAGAGCAATGCCCATATTGTCTGTCATGTGTCATGTCTTCACTGTTAGAGTGAAGAACAGTCCTCATTTTGTACGCAGTGTATACTGAGATGGTAATAGGTTTAGCACGTATTATCTTTGTAGCTAACATATTTCACAGAGCACAATATAAACAATAAATTATTGTTCTTGTTCTATATTATAACTCTGTAACTCTGCTTCCTGTTTACGAGCAGAAGCTCAAACAGGAAGTACCTATGACTCACTCTGTTGAGAAATGGTCATCAGATTTAGAGATTATGCTGCAGGACTGCTTTGCTAGTGCTGATTGGAATATGTTCCGAGACTCCAATGATAACATCAACGAGCTAACCACCTCCGTCACCGGCTTCACAAGGAAATGCGTCAGCGTTTCACTGTCCCCACAGTGAAGGTTTGCTGCTTCCCCAATCAAAAGCCATGGATTAACACTGAGTTTGGCGCTAAACTAAAGAAAATGGATACCACACACAAGGCCATCGCAGAAAACCCTGAGGCTATGGCTGAGGACAGGAACAAGTACAAGAAGTCCCTCTACGACCAGGGTCATCAAAAGGACAATATAGGAATAAAGCAGAATCATATTACACAGGCTCCGACACCTGTCACATGTGACAGGGGCTTCATTCCATTATGGATTACAAAGGAAGACCAAGCCGTGATCTTCCCAACGGTGCGTCTCCACCAGACAAACTCAAAGCATTATATGCACGCTTCGACAATAACAACACCATACCATTTGTGAGGCCCCCCACCGAACCAGAGGACTGGGTGATCTTTCTCTCTGAGGCCGACGTCAGTAAGGTCTTTAATCAGGTCAACACTCGCAAGGCCGCGGGGCTGGACAGTATTCCAGGGCGTGTTCTCAGAACATGCGTAGATCAGCAGGCAGGCACATTCACAATAATCTTCAACCTCTCCTGGTCCCAGTCTGTAATCCCAACATGTTTAAGATGACTATCATCATTCCTGTTTCCAAGAATTCTAAGGCTTCATGCCACAATAACTACCTGTATGTAGCACTCACATCTGTAATCATGAAGTGCTTTGAGAGGCTGGTTATGGCACACATCAACTCCATCATCCCAGACACCCTAGACCCACTCCACATTGCCCTCACCCACCTAGATAAGAGGAATACCTATGTGAGAATGCTGTTCATTGACTACAGCTCAGCGTTCAACACCATCTCGTCACCAAGCTTAGAACCCTGGGACTGAACACCTCCCTCTGCAACTGGATCCTGTACTTCCTGACGGGCTGACCCCAGATGGTGAGGATAGGCAACTTCACCTCCGCCGCACTGACCCTCAACACAGCGGCCCCACAGGGATGTGTGCTTAGACCCCTCCTGTACTCCCTGTTCACTAGACTGCGTGGCCACGCACGACTCCAACACCATCATCAAGTTTGCTGACGACACGATGGTGGTAGGCCTGATCACCAGCGACGATGAGACATCCTACAGGGAGGTGGTCAGTGACCTGGCAGGGCGAGCATGCCCTCATCCACATTAGCAGGGCTGCAGTGGAGTGGGATGAGAGCTTCAAGTTCCTCGAGGTCTAAATCACTAAGGACTTAAAATGGTCCACACACAGTAGTGAAGAAGGCGTGACAGCGCCTCTTCCCCCTCAGGAGGTTGAAAAAGTTTGGCATGGGACCTCAGAAAGTTCAACAGCATTGAGAGCATATTGACTGGCTGCATCACTGCTTATAATGGCAACCGCACCGCCCTCGAATGCATAGCGCTACAGAGGGTGATTCGGACAGCCTAGTACATAACTGGGGCTGAGCTCCCTGCCATCCAGGACCTCTATATCAGGCGGTGTGAAAGGATGGCCCGGAAGATTGTTGAAGACTCCAGCCACCCAAGCCATAGACTGTTTTCTCTGCTTCTGCAATCAAGTCTGATACCAACAGGCTCCTGATGTCACACCCTGATCTGTTTCACCTGTCTTTGTGATTGTCTCCACCCCCCTCCAGGTGTCGCCCATCTTCCCCATTATCCCCTGTTTATTTGTACCGATGTTCTCTGTTTGTCTGTTGCCAGTTCGTCTTGTCTGTCAAGTCAACCAGCGTTTTTGTATCAGCTCCTACTTTTCCCCAGTCTCTCTTTTTTCATCCTCCTGGGTTTGACCCTTGCCTGTACTGACCCTGAGCCCACCCGCCTGACCACTCTGCTTGACCCTGAGCCTGCCTGACCACTCTGTTTGACCCTGAGCCTGCCTGTCGTCCTGTACCGTTGCCCCTGTTGCTGTAATAAACATTGTTTCTTCGACATGGTCTGCATCGACATGGTCTGCATCGACATGGTCTGCATCGACATGGTCTTGCCCTCCAAGTCAACAAACAGATTACCGACCATTTCGAATTCCACCGCACCTTCTCCGCTATGCAATCTGGTTTCAGAGCTGGTCATGGGTGCACCTCAGCCACGTTCAAGGTCCTAAAAGATATCTTAACCGCCATCGATAAGAAACAATACTGTGCAGCCGTATTCATTGACCTGGCCAAGGCTTTCGACTCTGTCAATCACCACATCCTCATCGGCAGACTCGATAGCCTTGGTTTCTCAAATGATTGCCTCGCCTGGTTCACCAACTACTTCTCAGATAGTTCAGTGTGTCAAATCGGAGGGCCTGTTGTCCGGGCCTCTGGCAATCTCTATGGGGGTGCCACAGGGTTCAAATCTTGGGCCGACTCTCTTCTCTGTATACATCAATGATGTCGCTCTTGCTGCTGGTGATTCTCTGATCCACCTCTACGCAGACGACACCGTTCTGTATACTTCTGGCCCTTCTTTGGACACTGTGTTAACAACCTCCAGACGAGCTTCAATGCCATACAACTCTCCTTCCGTGGCCTCCAACTGCTCTTAAATACAAGTAAAACTAAATGCATGCTATTCAACCGATCACTGCCTGCACCTGCCCGCCAGTCCAGCATCACTACTCTGGACGGTTCTGACTTAGAATATGTGGACAACTACAAATACCTAGGTGTCTGGTTAGACTGTAAACTCTCCTTCCAGACTCACATCAAACATCTCCAATCCAAAGTTAAATCTAGAATTGGCTTCCTATTTCGCAACAAAGCATCCTTCACTCATGCTGCCAAACATACCCTCGTAAAACTGACCATCCTACCGATCCTCGACTTCGGCGATGTCATTTACAAAATAGCCTCCAATACACTACTCAATAAATTGGATGCAGTCTATCACAGTGCCATCCGTTTTGTCACCAAAGCCCCATACACTACCCACCACTGCGACCTGTACGCTCTCGTTGGCTGGCCCTCGCTTCATACTTGTCGCCAAACCCACTGGCTCCAGGTCATCTACAAGACCCTGCTAGGTAAAGTCCCCCCTTATCTCAGCTCGCTGGTCACCATAGCAGCACCCACCTGTAGCACGCGCTCCAGCAGGTATATCTCTCTGGTCACCCCCAAAACCAATTCCTCCTTTGGTCGCCTCTCCTTCCAGTTCTCTGCTGCAATTGACTGGAATGAACTACAAAAATCTCTGAAACTGGAAACACTTATCTCCCTCACTAGCTTTAAGCACCAGCTGTCAGAGGAGCTCACAGATTACTGCACCTGTACATAGCCCATCTATAATTTAGCCCAAACAACTACCTCTTCCCCTACTGTATTTATTTATTTATTTTGCTCCTTTGCACCCCATTATTTCTATTTCTACTTTGCACATTCTTCCACTGCAAATCTACCATTCCAGTATTTTACTTGCTATATTGTATTTACTTCGCCACCATGGCCTTTTTTTGCCTTTACTTCCCTTATCTCACCTCATTTGCTCAGATTGTATTTAGACTTATTTTTCTACTGTATTATTGACTGTATGTTTGTTTTACTCCATGTGTAACTCTGTGTTGTTGTATGTGTCGAACTGCTTTGCTTTATCTTGGCCAGGTCACAATAAATGAGAACTTGTTCTCAACTTGCCTACCTGGTTAAATAAAGATGAAAAAAAAAGAAAATCTGGGTCTTACCTTATCCTGATACCTAAACAGCTTCTATCCCAAGCCATAAGACTGCCGAATAGCTAACAAATGGCTACGCAGACTATCTGTACATATTTTAAATTGTAAATATTTTTTTATTTTTTTATATATATATTTTTTGTCTCTATGCACATTCACAGGACTTTACAGTCACGCACACTGACACTCCAACACATACATAACATGCACACACATTTATACTGACTCTACACACACACACACACACACACACACACACACATACAATCTTAATTTACACTGCTGCTACTATGTTTATCATAGATCCTGATGCCTGGTCACCTTACCCCTATACCTATCTACCTGGAACTGACCCTGTATGTAGCTACTGACCCTGGAACTGTCCCTGTATATAGCTACAGACCATGGAACTGACCCTGTATATAGCTACTGACCCTGGAACTGACCCTGTATATAGCTACAGACCATGGAACTGACCCTGTATATAGCTACTGACCCTGGAACTGACCCTGTATATAGCTACAGACCATGGAACTGACCCTGTATATAGCTACTGACCCTGGAACTGACCCTGTATATAGCTACTGACCCTGGAACTGACCCTGTATATAGCTTACTGACCCTGGAACTGACTCTGTATATAGCTTACTGACCCTGGAACTGACCCTGTATATAGCTTACTGACCCTGGAACTGACCCTGTATATAGCTTACTGACCCTGGAACTGACCCTGTATATAGCTACTGACCCTGGAACTGACCCTGTATATAGCTTACTGACCCTGGAACTGACCCTGTATATAGCTACTGACCCTGGAACTGACCCTGTATATAGCTTACTGACCCTGGAACTGACCCTGTATATAGCTACTGACCCTGGAACTGACCCTGTATATAGCTTACTGACCCTGGAACTGACCCTGTATATAGCTACTGACCCTGGAACTGACCCTGTATATAGCTACTGACCCTGGAACTGACCCTGTATATAGCTACTGACCCTGGAACTGACCCTGTATATAGCTACTGACCCTGGAACTGACCCTGTATATAGCTACTGACCCTGGAACTGACCCTGTATATAGCTTACTGACCCTGGAACTGACCCTGTATATAGCTACTGACCCTGGAACTGACCCTGTATATAGCTTACTGACCCTGGAACTGACCCTGTATATAGCTACTGACCCTGGAACTGACCCTGTATATAGCTACTGACCCTGGAACTGACCCTGTATATAGCTACTGACCCTGGAACTGACCCTGTATATAGCTACTGACCCTGGAACTGACCCTGTATATAGCTACTGACCCTGGAACTGACCCTGTATATAGCTACTGACCCTGGAACTGACCCTGTATATAGCTTACTGACCCTGGAACTGACCCTGTATATAGCTACTGACCCTGGAACTGACCCTGTATATAGCTACTGACCCTGGAACTGACCCTGTATATAGCTACTGACCCTGGAACTGACCCTGTATATAGCTACTGACCCTGGAACTGACCCTGTATATAGCTACTGACCCTGGAACTGACCCTGTATATAGCTACTGACCCTGGAACTGACCCTGTATATAGCTTACTGACCCTGGAACTGACCCTGTATATAGCTTACTGACCCTGGAACTGACCCTGTATATAGCTTACTGACCCTGGAACTGACCCTGTATATAGCTTACTGACCCTGGAACTGACCCTGTATATAGCTTACTGACCCTGGAACTGACCCTGTATATAGCTTACTGACCCTGGAACTGACCCTGTATATAGCTTACTGACCCTGGAACTGACCCTGTATATAGCTACTGACCCTGGAACTGACCCTGTATATAGCTTACTGACCCTGGAACTGACCCTGTATATAGCTACTGACCCTGGAACTGACCCTGTATATAGCTTACTGACCCTGGAACTGACCCTGTATATAGCTACTGACCCTGGAACTGACCCTGTATATAGCTACTGACCCTGGAACTGACCCTGTATATAGCTACTGACCCTGGAACTGACCCTGTATATAGCTACTGACCCTGGAACTGACCCTGTATATAGCTACTGACCCTGGAACTGACCCTGTATATAGCTACTGACCCTGGAACTGACTCTGTATATAGCTACTGACCCTGGAACTGACCCTGTATATAGCTACTGACCCTGGAACTGACTCTGTATATAGCTACTGACCCTGGAACTGACCCTGTATATAGCTACTGACCCTGGAACTGACTCTGTATATAGCTACTGACCCTGGAACTGACCCTGTATATAGCTACTGACCCTGGAACTGACCCTGTATATAGCTTACTGACCCTGGAACTGACCCTGTATATAGCTTACTGACCCTGGAACTGACCCTGTATATAGCTTACTGACCCTGGAACTGACCCTGTATATAGCTTACTGACCCTGGAACTGACCCTGTATATAGCTTACTGACCCTGGAACTGACCCTGTATATAGCTACTGACCCTGGAACTGACCCTGTATATAGCTTACTGACCCTGGAACTGACCCTGTATATAGCTTACTGACCCTGGAACTGACCCTGTATATAGCTACTGACCCTGGAACTGACTCTGTATATAGCTACTGACCCTGGAACTGACCCTGTATATAGCTACTGACCCTGGAACTGACCCTGTATATAGCTTACTGACCCTGGAACTGACCCTGTATATAGCTACTGACCCTGGAACTGACCCTGTATATAGCTTACTGACCCTGGAACTGACCCTGTATATAGCTTACTGACCCTGGAACTGACCCTGTATATAGCTTACTGACCCTGGAACTGACCCTGTATATAGCTTACTGACCCTGGAACTGACCCTGTATATAGCTTACTGACCCTGGAACTGACCCTGTATATAGCTACTGACCCTGGAACTGACCCTGTATATAGCTACTGACCCTGGAACTGACCCTGTATATAGCTACTGACCCTGGAACTGACCCTGTATATAGCTTATTACTGTTTCCTGTTCTTTTTATTTCTTATTGTTTTTCTTCTACATTATGTTATTTTTAATACTACATTGACATTGATTACTGCATTGTTGGGTTTAGAGCTGACAGGAAAGGCATTTCACTGTACTTGTGCACGTGACATTAAAACTTGAAACTTTAGTTCATCATGGAAAACTCTTTGTTTGCTTCCATGCTGTCCCCTTTGTCTTCTAACTGTTTCATCACCAGTCATCTCTCAAAGGTACCCAACTCCTCATGCAATGTACTGCTAATGTTTCCCCCATAGACTTACCCTCTCTTAGACTGTAAGTCAGTTAACCACATCTCACTTTGGTCAAAATCATTGTAATGCATCACAGTACTGTCTGTCATGTCTGCCTGTCTGTCTGTCCTGTCTGCCTGTCTGTCTGTCCTGTCTGTCCTGTCTGTCTGTCTGTCCTGTCTGTCTTTCATTACCACAGGCTCAGTGCTGGGTTTGGTTACAGCTAGCTATAGGAGGTGACTATGAGGAGAGAGAGTGATGAGAGCTTACTAATTGGATCAATGAGAGTATAATTACTTTGGTTTCAGGCACAATCAACTGAGTGGGGCTTGTCCTGCATATACCGTAATGAAAGTATTTTTTGCTGTCTCTCGCAGTTTCTCTAGGAGTTATATTATCTGTGTTATTATTATAATTCACAGTGGCTGTACGGTTTTCACCTTTGTCCCCACAGTATACAGTAAGTATCAACAAAACATGTATATGCCTGGTAGTTGAGAGCAAGATTGTTTTATTTCCTGCTGTTAGTACATGTAAATTCAGTTTCAGTTTAGTTTGATAGGTTTTTCTTCTTCTTGACTTCTGCTTTTAGTTTTAAAATAGCCTTCATTGAGACTGTAGGGGGACAGACTAAACCCCCTTCATCTCTCTGCCTCAGTGCACTAAAAGAAATGACTGCATGGTACTGTCAAATATAAATCAAACATGGGTTCTGGTATTCTCAGATTCTCTCAGGATTAAGCAGCTCTCTTTTAGTCTTTCTAAACAGCTCATTGTAAAACAGAACCTAGTCAGTTAGTTTAGTATTAGGTAATAACATAACCAGGATATAAGAGTTGCAAATGATGTCACCAGTGTTTTGCCTGTGTTTGTGTATCTCAGTGTTAGTAGGATGAATGGGCTCATTCTCCATAGAAAGCTCTCAGCTATTTGCCTTAATTATCTACAAAAATCAATCACCAAGGTCTTAGAAACAAAGCAGACTTTGAAAATAAATGCTCTTCTCAATATATTTAGAGTCCCTTTTGGTAAGTCATGGATATAGGTATGGATCAATCCTTCCGCAGCCTATGTGTTGTCAGGATTTGGCCAGGATTGTTCAGGTTTTGGTCACTAGATGTCCCCATTGCACCTTTTTTGAACCTTTTGTTTTTTCCTTGCTCTAATTATTGTTTGCACCTGTGTGTCGTTCCCTTGTTGGTATTTAAACCCTGTGTGTTCCTCAGTTCTTTGCTCAGTGTTTGTATGTTAGCACCCAGCCCCAGCCTTGTTGTGAACATATATTTATCTTATTGGATTTTCCAGAGGTTCTCTGGTTTAGTTCTTGTGTATTTTTTATTAGTCTTTTGAGGTTTGTTTTTTCCCTGCTGTTTTTACCACTTTGTGGAGTTTCTTTGTATTTTGGAGGATATCCATTTTTTGCCTCTTGGCTTTATTTTGGACGTTGTGGATTTATATTCTTTGCCTGAAGATCTTGTTCTTTTATTAAACCACCATCTCTAGTACTGCTGAGTCTGCCTCATCTTCTGGGTTCTGCCGACTATTAGTGACTGTTTCTCACACCGGGTCCTGACATGTGTGACATCATATTGTGAAGTCAAATATAAACCTCAGCCTATTTTACCATGCAGTGGTTTTGTTTTCTAGAATCATTATTCTTCATTCTTACGAGACAACTCAACATTTCTGGGATTCTGATATTAAAATATTTGGACAAAATCATAATTTCTCCTTCACGCCCAAAATAATGAGAATAAATGACAAGGCGATCCCCTAAATAGGTTCTATTATGTCCCACTAGTGGGGGTTTCCGTAAGGATCAGAAGGTGGAGAGGTGCCTCTCCATGGCTCTGTCCTCCATTTGAGTGAACATTTGAGTGAACATTTGAGTGAACACTGTCAAAGAACAGGTTCATATTCACCAACGAGGAATCAACATTACATGGGTTGTCACGACAACCAGCCATAATTCAGAATGCCTCAGTTAGGTCTCCACCTCAGGCAGAAGAACTAGCCTTGAGATCTGAGCAGATGCTGAGACAGCCAGCCAATCACAGGTGAGCAAGGGGAAAAAGATGACATCATAGGCAAATTAGGGCAAATTAAGTGAGTCTGTGGTTTGTCGTCACCGCCCCTCCAGGAAGCCAGAGAGGGATAAATAGCAGCTGTATCACATTCAAGGATACTCGCACTGCTCCCAGGGCAGGTCTGATGGTTTTGACTAGCAGAAGTGTTTTTTCGTAGGATGTTAGGAGAACTTACACAGCAGGTTAAGAGAATTAACGTGGCAGGTTAGGAGACGTAGGTTAAGGTTAGGAAACATTTTAGGGTTAGGGTTAGCTAAAATGCCAAAATGATCCCTAACTTGACTCAAAAATATCTAGCTACAACCACACCTGCCCTGAGAACAGTGTTGGTTTCCACTAATGTGATTTCGCTAAATGGCATCCATCCATCAGAGTCTAGTTAAGCTTCCACCACCCTCAACAAAACACCAAATGATGGAATTTCTCGTGGAAGAATGATGTCGCATCCCTCCAATAGAGTTCTAGACACTTGTAGAATCTATGCCAAGGTCCATTGAAGCTGTTCTGGTGGTGGCCCAACACCCTATTAAGACACTTTGTTTTTGTTGGTGTTTCCTTTATTTCCAGTTGTACCTATAGATGTAGGATCTTAATTTGAGCCAGTTTGCTACAGCAGGAAAATAATCCTGCAGCAACTTGAAATATGAATTATTATTGATTGTAAATATTGACATTTTTGTAGGGGTTTATACATTTTTCGTTAGGGAAAATCAAGTCTGAAATGTCTAAGTGGAAATTACAAACTACAGAAGCCTTTTTCAACCTCAAATACACTACACATTTTACATTTCCTGCATTGCAATAAAGTTCTCCTGCAACTGGGTGATCAAATTAAGATCCTGCATATGTACCTCTGTCTAGGGGACAACTACAGTCCACTATGGTTATATTCCACCACAAGACTGGCAGGGTCCAGGAACTGTAAAACAAACAGTCAACACATTTATGCAGCATGATATTGAGACCATTTGAAATGCAACCTGATATTGTGGAACTATTATCAACTGAGTGTTAATCAATGAAGGTCTAATTCCTGTCATGAGAAAGGTAGGTAGGTGTATATAGGTACTGTAACTGCATATTATGTTTCTGTTACGCCTTGATAACATTTGAACATTTTAAGTGTAATAGACAGATTAAAGTAAAAACTAGCAAAATAAGAAAGAGGAAAATATTTTAGCCATTCAGACTTGAGAGTGTTAGGAAAAAAAGATAGATATGGAAATATAATCCAACCTTCCTCCTCTCTCGCTGAGCTGGTTTGGTCTGTCAAACAAAAGACCAACTCTGTCTGCCTCTCTCCCTCTCTGCCTCCTCCCCCAGAGCTGCTGCCTTCATTAACATGTACCCTCCCAGCCAATGGGCTGAGCAGGGCGGATGACATCATGGGCTAGGGAACAGTAAGCAGCCAGTGAAGAATCCAGCCTGCCAAACAAGACTGAGTTTGGGGTCAGGAAACCGGTCTGACAAGAGAATGGCAATCCTGCACGTAAACTGTCAATAGGACTGTATATTTGAGGATGAACCTACCAGAACACTGGATCCAAAGTCGACACACCGAACAAGAGAATGTCAAGACATATTTCAGGTAATCTCTTGTCTGTGTTTGCAATAGAGGATGTGGATGGCAGAGGGAGGGGGGTGCTTTGTAGCCTTCTTTCTCTTCCTCCCTGCATTCTGCCCTGCTGGAGAGGAGGAGGAGGAGGGGGAGGCAGCAGCTGTGTTGATCTACCTATCACTGTGAGAGGGAGAGAGAGAGAGAGAGCGAGAGAGAGAGAGGGAGAGAGAGAGAGAGAGAGAGGGAGAGAGAGAGAGAGAGAGAGAGAGAGAGAGAGAGAGAGAGGATGCCTGCATCAGTGGATTGGCTTTAAATGTCGTTACTGGCCAGCACAATGTTATCAACCCCCGTCCCCTCCATCCTTCCCTGGATTTTATGGACCCCCTGTGTTTCACAAAAAGCATCTTTGTTGATGTGAGAGTCTGAATCATTGGCGTTTGTCAGGGCCGTGTGTGTATGTGTATGTGCGTGTGGGCGCGAGCCAGCCCTGTAGCAGAGCAGCAGCTGCAGTGGTAACACAGTAACAAAAAGAGGCAATGCTATTTTGGGTGGTGAGGTGTGAGACGGATGGCGGATGGATCTGGGGTGTAGATGCTGGGGATAGATGGGGAGTGATGGATCTGGGGTGTAGATGCTGGGGATAGATGGGGAGTGATGGATCTGGGGTGTGGGTGCTGGGGATAGATGGGGAGTGATGGATCTGGGGTGTAAATGCTGGGGATAGATGGGGAGTGATGGATCTGGGGTGTAGATGCTGGGGATAGATGGGGAGTGATGGATCTGGGGTGTAGATGCTGGGGATAGATGGGGAGTGATGGATCTGGGGTGTAGATGCTGGGGATAGATGGGGAGTGATGGATCTGGGGTGTAGATGCTGGGGATAGATGGGGAGTGATGGATGGTTATTATGTGCACAGGGACAGCCCTTTGTTATCAATGGGATGCTGCCTCTGGACCCACTTTATTTAGGGAGGTTTTTAAAGAGATGATATATGTTGTTTCTCTCTCCACATTCAGACACAGAGAGCAGTGGCTCTGTCTGTCTCCTGGTTTAAACATGGATGTGTGGAGCGCTTTCATGGCTGCCCTGCCAGCTGGGAGATATACAGCGTCTAGTCACCTGACTGAGATGAGGATGGGGGCGGGGAGGAAGTGTGGGTGGGGGCTGCTCCTGTGGGAGCTGAGTTATCCTGCCTCAGCCTCACTGAGGGAGGGAGGGGTATTGGGTCGGTCAGTCATCCAACCATTCTATCCATCACACTGGGCTACTGTTCATTTACACGCTGGCGTCAGAGCAGGATAGAGTAGGGCTGAGAGGACGAGTGAGAGATTCCACCTCTTCCTAGTAGCACAGTCATCCCCATGTTTGTGTGAAGCACAGCCTTCTGGGAAACCTGTTCCCTGTAGGAGAAGAATGCTGGGAAGGTGTCTGGGTGATGGCGGAGATGGGAAGGTGTCTGGGTGATGGCGGAGCTGGGAAGGTGTCTGGGTGATGGCGGAGCTGGGAAGGTGTCTGGGTGATGGCGGAGCTGGGAAGGTGTCTGGGTGATGGCGGAGCTGGGAAGGTGTCTGGGTGATGGCGGAGATGGGAAGGTGTCTGGGTGATGGCGGAGATGGGAAGGTGTCTGGGTGATGGCGGAGCTGGGAAGGTGTCTGGGTGATGGCGGAGCTGGGAAGGTGTCTGGGTGATGGCGGAGCTGGGAAGGTGTCTGGGTGATGGCGGAGCTGGGAAGGTGTCTGGGTGATGGCGGAGCTGGGAAGGTGTCTGGGTGATGGCGGAGCTGGGAAGGTGTCTGGGTGATGGCGGAGCTGGGAAGGTGTCTGGGTGATGGCGGAGCTGGGAAGGTGTCTGGGTGATGGCGGAGCTGGGAAGAGGAGGATGTGGGAATGGAGAAGGAGTAATAGAATGAGGGAAGGTGCTGTTCCCTGTGCGTGTGGGATGTGGTGTGTGTGGGTGCGTGTGTTGAGCTGTGGTGTTGATACAGACATCAGGAGTGTTATATCTATTAATATCCACCCATCCAGCCCAACACCTGCTCCATCTCTCTCAACTCTTCACTCACAACAATGGCACAGAACTAAAACAGCCTCTAGACCTTACATTTCCTCATTGTTGTTATTTTCTATCAGCATGGCCCATAAAATTAGGAACCACTTTAGCTATTGAGAGGATCCTGTGTGTGTAAGAGGTGCAAGGCCTCTCATTGCATATAAACATAGATCCAGCTCCCCATTCTAATTCCCTCTATTTTATTTTAATCTGTCAATGTAGAGCCATAGAAACATTGTGATTATAACAGCAGTTTATTAACAGTATTATCTAGTCTAGTGGAATTGAAGACCTGTTATATCATGACGGTCCTCAGGTTGTTGCTGGGTGACAGACAGAGACAAACAAACAGACAGACAGACAGACAGACAGACAGACAGACAGACAGACAGACAGACAGACAGACAGACAGACAGGCAGACAGGCAGACAGGCAGACAGGCAGACAGGCAGACAGACAGACAGACAGACAGACTGACTGTGTTTTTGGCATGTAGCAGAGGGAGGAAAGACAGGAAGAGATGCTGTGTGTAATAGTCCTTCAGAGAAGATGTGTGTTTCTTGTCTGTCTGGAGTCACATTGTCTGATCCAAGATCAGAAGTTGGCTCTGTCACATCGTTCACTGTGTTGGCAGTCTGGAACACTGGGCCTTATAGGACACATGCATTATCTATGGATGCACCAGCTCTCTCTCTGCTCATACAGATAGACTTATGAGGTTAGGGTTTTATTCCCACCTGCCTGACTATAATGGGCATTATTGAAGAGAACTAAAGGTTAAAGGGCTGTGAGTATGAAAAATGAGCTACGCTGAACCCTTGATTACATACAATACCTGTAGGCAATATATTAATGGATTTGTACCCTGTTCTGACTGATTATAGTTGCCTGTTAAGACCCATCGGCTCTAGTAAGTCAGTGCTTTATATTCCACCCTAGTCCTGAAGCCATGGCTATTCATTTTCTGTTGGACTGGTGGAGATCTGGATAATCAAGACCACCGGTTTCCTCATCCAAACAGTGATGAGGGGTGTGTGCTCGCTCGCGCGCGCGTGTATGTGTGTGTGTGTGTGTGTGTGTGTGTGTGTGTGTGTGTGTGTGTGTGTGTGTGTGTGTGTGTGTGTGTGTGTGTGTGTGTGTGTGTGTGTGTGTGTGTGACAGTGAGGGAGAGGTGGGGGCGTCATAATTGATGTGTAGAACTGAGAGGGGTGCTGCTGAGGCTTATCCCCACAGGAGGGAGGCCGTGTAGAGAGGGGCTTGATAAGGAAATGGATGGATGACCAGACCAAGGAGAGGAGAGGAGAGGAGAGGAGAGGAGAGGAGAGGAGAGGAGAGGAGAGGAGAGGAGAGGAGAGGAGAGGAGAGGAGAGGAGAGGAGAGGAGAGGAGAGGAGAGGAGAGGAGAGGAGAGGAGAGGAGAGAGGACATTAGAGGAGAGGAGACGACAGGAGAGGCGAGAGGACAGTATAAGAGAGAGGAGAGGACAGCAGAGGCGAGAGGACAGTAGAGGAGAGGAGAGAGGACAGTGGAGGAGAGGACGGTAGAGGAGATGAGAGGAGAGTAGAGGACAGTAGAGGAGAGGAGAGAGGACAGTGGAGGAGAGGACGGTAGAGGAGATGAGAGGAGAGTAGAGGACAGTAGAGGAGATGAGAGGACAGTAGAGGAGAGGAGAAAGGACAGTAGAGGAGATGAGAGGACAGTAGAGGAGAGGAGAAAGGACAGTAGAGGAGATGAGAGGACAGTAGAGGAGAGGAGAGAGGACAGTAGAGGAGATGAGAGGACAGTAGAGGAGAGGAGAAAGGACAGTAGAGGAGATGAGAGGACAGTAGAGGAGAGGAGAGAGGACAGTGGAGGAGAGGACGGTAGAGGAGATGAGAGGACAGTAGAGGAGATGAGAGGAGAGTAGAGGAGAGGAGAGGAGAGAGAAGAGGACAGAAGAAGAGAGAGGACAATAGAGGAGAGGAGAAAGGACAGTAGAGGAGAGGACAGTAGAGGAGAGGACAGTAGACGAGAGGATAGGAAAGTAGAGGGGAAGACAGTAGAGGACAGGGTAGAAATGAGGGCAGTAGAGGAGAGAGGACAGTAGAGGAGAGGAGAGAGGACAGTAGAGGAGAGGAGAGAGGACAGTGGAGGAGAGGAGAAGAGGAGAGGAGAAAGGAGACAACAGTAGAGCAGAAAGACAGCAGAGGAGAGGATAGGAGAGGAGAGGAGAGGACAGTAGAGGAGAGGAGAGGACAGTAGAGGAGAGGAGAGAGGACAGCAGAGGAGAGGAGAGAGGACAGCAGAGGAGAGGATAGGAGAGGAGAGGACAGTAGAGGAGAGAGGAGAGGACAGTAGAGGAGAGGAGAGAGGAGACAACAGTAGAGCAGAAAGACAGCAGAGGAGAGGATAGGAGAGGAGAGGACAGTAGAGGAGAGAGGAGAGGACAGTAGAGGAGAGGAGAGAGGAGAAGAGGAGAGGAGAAAGGAGACAACAGTAGAGCAGAAAGACAATAGAAGAGAGGACAGCGGACATTAAAGAGAGGACATTAAAGGAGAGGAGAGGACAGTAGAGGAGAGGAGAGGACATTAAAGGAGAGGAGAGGACAGTAGAGGAGAGGAGAGGACAGTAGAGGAGAGGAGAGGACATTAAAGGAGAGGAGAGGACAGTAGAGGAGAGGAGAGGACAGGACAGTAGAGGAGAGGAGAGGACATTAAAGGAGAGGAGAGGACAGTAGAGGAGAGGAGAGGACATTAAAGGAGAGGACAGTAGAGTAGAGGAGAAAAGACAGTAGAGGAGAGGAGTCCACTGACTGTCAATGCTTTGTGCTCAAACCCAGCTCAGTACTCACTGAGCAGCAGTAACAATCTCCACCCAAATAAACATAACATCTCCTGACAACAGACTATCAAGGCCCACTGTTGCAGCTGAACACAAAGGTCCACTCTCTGGCTCAGGTTGCAACGCCTGGGATTGGATAAGGAGGTTGCAGGACACCTTTTCACTTTTCACAACACTTCCAGCGTGCAGTTCCATGGGTCTCACCCTCATTGACACCTCACACCTTCAGGCCTGACTGTCCACATTAACCACATACTGTTTGCTCCTCATGTGTCACAGCTATTTCAGTAGCCCCTGGCTGCAACCATCACATAGACAACACATAGAACATATACAAACTAGTGGTCAGTTATTTAAAAAAGATATATATATATATTTCACCTTTATTTAACCAGGTAGGCCAGTTGAGAACAAGTTCTCATTTACAACTGCGACCTGGCCAAGGTAAAGCAAAGCAGTGCGGCACAAACAACACAGAGTTACACATGGGATAGACAAACATACAGTCAATAACACAATAGAAAAGTCTATATACAGTATGTGCAAATGTAGTAAGATTAGGGAGGAAAGGCAATAAATAGGCCATAGTGGCGAAATAATTACAATTTAGCATTAACACTGGAGTGATAGATGTGCAGAAGATGATGTGTAAGTAAAGATACTGGGGTGCAAAGGAGAAAAAAAATAACAATATGGGGATGAGGTAGTTGGGCGGGCTATTTACAGATGGGCTGTGTTAAGGTGCAATGATCGGTAAGCTGCTCTGACAGTTGATGCTTAAAATTAGTGAGGGAGATATGTCTCCAGCTTCAGTGATTTTTGCAATTTATTCCAGTCATTTGCAGCAGAGAACGGGGGAAGGCGGCCAAAGGAGGAGTTGGCTTTGGGGATGACCAGTGAAATATACCTGCTGGAGCGCGTGCTACAGGTGGGTGTTGCTATGGTGACCAGCGAGCTGATATGAGGTGGGGCTTTACCTAGCAAAGACTTATAGATGACCTGGAGCCAGTGGGTTTGGCGACGAATATGTAGCGAGAGCCAGCCAACGAGAGCATACAGGTCGCAGTGGTGGGTAGTATATGGGGCTTTGGCGACAAAACGGATGGCACTGTGATAGACTACATCCAATTTGCTGAGTAGAGTATTGGAGGCTATTTTGTAAATGACATCGCTGAAGTCAAGGATCGGTAGGATAGTCAGTTTTACGAGGGTATGTTTGGCAGCATAAGTGAAGGAGGCTTTGTTGCGAAATAGGAAGCCGATTCTAGATTTAATTTTGGATTGGAGATGCTTAATGTGAGTCTGGAAGGAGAGTTTACAGTCTAACCAGACACCTAGGTATTTGTAGTTGTCCACATATTCTAAGTCAGAACCGTCCAGAGTAGTGATGCTAGACAGGCGGGCGGGTGTGGGCAGCGATCAGTTGAAGAACACGCATTTAGTTTTACTTGCATTTAAGAGCAGTTGGAGGCCACGGAAGGAGAGTTGTATGGCATTGAAGCTCGTCTGGAGCTTTGTTAACACAGTGTCCAAAGAAGGGCCAGAAGTATACAGAATGGTGTCGTGTGCGTAGAGGTGGATCAGAGAATCACCAGCAGCAAGAGCGACTTCATTGATGTATACAGAGAAGAGAGTCGGCCCGAGAATTGAACCCTGTGGCATCCCCATAGAGACTGCCAGAGGTGCAGATAACAGGCCCGCCGATTTGACACACTGAACTCTATCTGAGAGGTAGTTGGTGAGGCAGTCATTTGAGAATCCAAGGCTGTTGAGTCTGCCCACAAGAATGCGGCGATTGACAGATTCGAAAGCCTTGGCCAGGTCAATGAAGACGGCTGCACAGTACTGTCTTTATCGATGGCGGTTATGATATTGTTTAGGACCTTGAGCGTGGCTGAGGTGCATCCATGACCAGCTCTGAAACCAGATTGCATAGGGGAGAAGGTACGGTGGCATTCGAAATGGTCGGTGATCTGTTTGTTAACTTGGCTTTCGAAGACTTTATAAAGGCAGGGTAGGATAGATATTGGTCTGTAACAGTTTGGGTCTAGTGTCTCCCCCTTTGAAGAGGGGGATGAAGGCGGCAGCTTTCCAATCTTTGAGGCTCTCAGACGATATGAAAGAGAGGTTGAACAGGCTAGTAATAGGGGTTGCAACAATTGCGGCGGATAATTTTAGAAAGAGAGGGTCCAGATTGTCTAGCCCAGATGATTTGTAGGGGTCCAGATTTTGCAGCTCTTTCAGAACATCAGCTATCTAGATTTGGGTGAAGGAGATGTGGGGGAGACTTGGGCAAGTTGCTGTGGGGAGCGCAGAGCTGTTGGCCGGGGTAGGGGTAGCCAGGTGGAAAGCATGCCATACGTAGAAAAATGCATATTGAAATTCTCAATTATTGTAGATTTATCAGTGGTGACAGTGTTTCCTAGCCTAAGTGGAGTGGGCAGCTGGGAGGAGGTGCTCTTATTCTCCATGGACTTTACAGTGTCCCAGAACTTTTTGGAGTTTGTGCTACAGGATGCAAATTTCTGTTTGTGAAAGCTAGCCTTTGTTTTCCTATCTGCCTGTGTATATTGGTTCCCAACTTCCCTGAGAAGTTATATATCGCGGGGGCTATTCGATGCTCATGCAGAACGCCACAGGATGTTTTTGTGCTGGTCAAGGGCAGTCAAGTCTGGTGTGAACCAAGGGCTATATCTGTTCTTAGTTCTACATTTTTTTATTGGGCATGCTTATTTAAGATGGTGAGGAAAATACTTTTAAAGACTAACCAGGCATCCTCTACTGACGGAATGAGGTCAATATCCTTCCAGGATACCCTGGCCAGGTCGATTAGAAAGGTCTTCTCGCTGAAGTGTTTTAGGGAGCGTTTGACAGTGATGAGGGGTGGTCGTTTGACCTCGGACCCATTACGGACGCAGGCAATGAGGCAGTGATCGCTGAGATCCTGGTTGAAGACAGCAGAGGTGTATTTAGAGGACAGGTTGGTCAGGATGATATCTATGAGGGTGCCCGTGTTTACGGATTTAGGGTTGTACCTGGTAGTTTCCTTATATTATATTAGCTTGCGGTAGTCTATTCATAAACATACAAAGGCTTGTCCCAGCTAGCCAACAGGTTAGTTGTGGCCTGGCTGCTTGTCCAGTCAGTCACTGCTGTTTGTGTTGACTGTGTGTGCTGTACTACCTCAGGACAGGTCAGGATGGGGGTTGGTTGGTGTGTGTAACCCAACGCATGGGGCTTATCTTACATCACCTCAGCCAACTCCTAACAAAAGCTCCAGAAGACCAAGCGCCTTGTCTCTGCCTGCAGCTTGTCAGCTGGCCACCAGAAATGTGATATTACATACAAATAGACCTCCATTCGTCCGTCTACTTAGGATAGTAATTGGTCTTTGAACACTTTGGGCTCTATTTTAACAAACCTAACACAATGGTCAATCTAAGTGCAGGAGGTAGCGCTATAGGTTCAGTAGGGTGTTAGAAATATTTTTGCTATTGACACTGTCACAGTTATCATCGCACTTGCTGCCGTTGGCACGAAAGGGCTGGGTTTTGATGAATAAACACGTTGTGGATGTGTCGAGGCTTGGCCCCTCACTGGCCAATCAGAACGAGCTCCATGTGTCACGTTCCTGACCTGTTTTCTCTTGTTTTGTATTTATTTAGTATGGTCAGGGCGTGAGTTGGGTGGGTTGTCTATGTGTTGTTTTCTATGTTGGGGTTTTGTGCGTTCGGCCTGGTATGATTCTCAATCAGAGGCTGCTGTCAATCGTTGTCCCTGATTGAGAATCATACTTAGGCAGCCGGGGTTCACGTGTGTGTTTGTGGGTGTTTGTCTTCCGTGTCAGTATTCGTGCCACACGGGACTGTTTTCGGTTGGATTCTATTTGTTAATTTGTTTCATTGTAGTGTTCAGTTAATTTTATAATAAATTATGGACACTTTCCACTGGGAAAAAACATTAGTGTTATATGTTTCTAAATACAAAGTATACAGGCACCAAAAGCACACTAGGCTATTCTTGTTCCATGTTCATATGGTTCATATGGTCAGTGTGCATCACAGCTGGATAGGCTGCGTTTCCACTGTCTAAACTCATGCCATAACCAACTGCATTATGCTAAAACCAGCTATTGCTTGGTCTTAAATATCCCTCTCAGTGCTGCCTGAAATCAGCACCATGAATCATGCTTTTAACACACCTCAAATACTTCCACACCGCCTATCTGAGCGCAAGCCAGCTGATATAAGACACGTAATTGCCGAACATGGCGTTAGGGCTGGAAAATGCCAGTGCCGCCTTAACACCAGCCGAAAACTAGAGCCCTTTGGTGCAGACGACCGCTGGGCAATGTGCTCTGCCAGAGTGGAGGAGGGAAGTATTGGTGTATGCTTTGGTCCGAGTGTAGTAGTAAAGTGGCCTAGTCTTAAGAAGTGTGCCTACTCCAGTGTTATAATGTAGTGTGTGGAGCTGTAGTGCTGCAGTGCTGTCAGAGCCACGTCTATGTACTGGATTAGCATGGAGGCCTGAGAGCCATCTGGCCATTTTGCCTGAGAGAGGGGGAGGTGGGGTGAGGAGGGGGAACACTCACACACTTACACATTGAAATATGTAAATATGTAATATCCTCTGTAGCTCCGTTGATAGAGCTTGGCGCTTGGAATGCCAGGATAGTGGTTTAGATTCCCTGGACCACCCGTACGTAAAATGTATGCACGCATGAATGTAAGTTGCTTTGGATAAAAGCGTCCGCTAAATCGCACATATTATTATTATTACTTTCAAATCCTCAATGTTCACTTTCAGGGTTAGATTTAGAGTTTCAGCAGGGCTCCCTGAAAATAGCTCATTGATCATCTGAAACTAACACTGTTATGAGACAGACTTCTCCAACAGGTCAGTGGAGCCTGAGACAGACAGACAGACAGACAGACAGACAGACAGACAGACAGACAGACAGACAGACAGACAGACAGACAGACAGACAGACAGACAGACAGACAGACAGACAGAGACAGACAGACAGACAGACAGACAGACAGACAGACAGACAGACAGACAGACAGACAGACAGACAGACAGACAGACAGACAGACAGACAGACAGACAGACAGAGCAGAGCAGAGCAGAGCAGAGCGGTCCCTGAAGCTGTCTGTCTGTCTGTGGACGATGCTCAAACTAAACTCTGACGATGATGGTTACTACAGGACTCTTTTAGGAAGCACTCTTCCTCTGGGCCTGTTGTTCAGAAGGAGCATATGTCTCTTGGCCTATAGTCAGACACCTGAACCCAGATAGAACATATCAAAGAGCCACAGGTCTGGGTTCGTGGTATGTGAGCAGAGTGTACAAGAGTTTTGTCCACATGCCAAATAGCTAGGTCTGTTTTATCAATCAACACACACACTATGGGGGTTGGGGTTGCTATGGTGAAACGAGCACCATAGCCAATTGTATAGGCAATCCCACAATACTATGTAGATTCACAGTGTGCTAAGAACACTCCATCATTTGTAGAATCTTTGAAAACCAAAGAATAACCCACTCCTCAAAGAGGCACCATATGGCCATAGTCGAATACACGCAAGCATACATGCATGCCTGCACACACACACACATGCACACGTGCACACACACACATACACACACACACATACACACACTCAATGTATACCTCTGTGTATTTTGGATCTCAGTAAGTACAAGCCTCCTCCCCAAACAGCTGTGTTTGTGTGATTACCAGTATCACGAGTCTACAGTGTTACTCATGGACAGATAACACTACTGACCCAGAAGAAATGCCAGGAATGATTATTGTTGTATTATTGTTGAACGGTCATTGGGTGTAGAGACAATACTTATACTAACACTCACACTTGACTTTTTCCCCTCCCTCCCAGCACCAGTAGTGGTGTGTGGGTAAAATCACTGAGGAAGCCAAGCCAAGCCTGTAAAAAAGCCATATTACAACCTATGTTGGGGGGTGTTTTGCTGCACCAGGACAACCCACAGTTGAGCTCAGCTCAACGCTGATTGGCTAATTCTTTATCATTTTCTTATCAAGGGAGGCCAAACGCTTGCTGGCATCAATCAATCAAATGCTACGGCGGCAACATGTTCTACTCTTTTGATCCAGACAGCATCAGATATATGGGCTACACATACTGAGACAGAGGGGTGCTGTTTCACTGTCCAGACAGCATCAGATATATGGGCTACACATACTGAGACAGAGGGGTGCTGTTTCACTGTCCAGACAGCATCAGATATATGGGCTACACATACTGAGACAGAGGGGTGCTGTTTCACTGTCCAGACAGCATCAGATATATGGGCTACACATACTGAGACAGAGGGGTGCTGTTTCACTGTCCAGACAGCATCAGATATATGGGCTACACATACTGAGACAGAGGGGTGCTGTTTCACTGTCCAGACAGCATCAGATATATGGGCTATACATACTGAGACAGAGGGGTGCTGTTTCACTGTCCAGACAGCATCAGATATATGGGCTACACATACTGAGACAGAGGGGTGCTGTTTCACTGTCCAGACAGCATCAGATACATGGGCTACAAATACTGAGACAGAGGGGTGCTGTTTCACTGTCCAGACAGCATCAGATATATGGGCTACAAATACTGAGACAGAGGGGTGCTGTTTCACTGTCCAGACAGCATCAGATATATGGGCTACACATACTGAGACAGAGGGGTGCTGTTTCACTGTCCAGACAGCATCAGATATATGGGTTACACATACTGAGACAGAGGGGTGCTGTTTCACTGTCCAGACAGCATCAGATATATGGGCTACACATACTGAGACAGAGGGGTGCTGTTTCACTGTCCAGACAGCATCAGATATATGGGCTACACATACTGAGACAGAAGGGTGCTGTTTCACTGTCCAGACAGCATCAGATATATGGGCTACACATACTGAGACAGAGGGGTGCTGTTTCACTGTCCAGACAGCATCAGATATATGGGCTACACATACTGAGACAGAGGGGTGCTGTTTCACTGTCCAGACAGCATCAGATATATGAGCTACACATACTGAGACAGAGGGGTGCTGTTTCACTGTCCAGACAGCATCAGATATATGGGCTACACATACTGAGACAGAAGGGTGCTGTTTCACTGTCCAGACAGCATCAGATATATGGGCTACACATACTGAGACAGAGGGGTGCTGTTTCACTGTCCAGACAGCATCAGATATATGGGCTACACATACTGAGACAGAGGGGTGCTGTTTCACTGTCCAGACAGCATCAGATATATGGGCTACACATACTGAGACAGAGGGGTGCTGTTTCACTGTCCAGACAGCATCAGATATATGGGCTACACATACTGAGACAGAGGGGTGCTGTTTCACTGTCCAGACAGCATCAGATATATGGGCTACACATACTGAGACAGAAGGGTGCTGTTGCCCTCGCTCGGATGGTTTCTCTGGTGAGATTCAGCCACTTGTGAATTGACAGAAAAATCTGAAAACACAGAGAGAAATTAAAGATACATTTTTAAATGTATTTATTGTTCAAATATTTGGAAAAGCCTGGCTTCCCTTTGGCAACCATGAATAAACGCCACAGATTACCACTGACTTTGCCCATAGTTAATTTATTCCTACTAGTACTGACTTTGCTGATGGCTATGTACTTACTATGACTGAGATACAGTTGAAGTCGGAAGTTTACATACACTTAGGTTGGAGTCATTAAAACTTGTTTTTCAACCACTCCACAAATTTCTTGTTAACAAACTATAGTTTTGGCAAGTCGGTTAGGACATCTACTTTGTGCATGACACAAGTAATTTTTCCAACAATTGTTTACAGACAGATTATTTCACTTATAATTCACTGTATCACAATTCCAGTGGGTCAGAAGTTTACATACACTAAGTTGACTGTGCCTTTAAACAGCTTGGAAAATTCCAGAAAATTATGTCATGGCTTTAAAAGCTTCTGATAGGCTAATTGACATCATTTGAGTCAGTTGGAGGTGTACCTGTGGATGTATTTCAAGGCCTACCTTCAAACTCAGTGCCTCTTTGCTTGACACCATGGGAAATCAATCACAGAACAACAGCAAAGGACCTTGTGAAGATGCTGGAGGAAACAGGTACAAAAGTATCTATATCCACAGTAAAACGAGTCCTATATCGACATAACCTGAAAGGCCGCTCAGCAAGGAAGAAGCCACTGCTCCAAAACCGCCATAAAAAAGCCAGGCTACGGTTTGCAACTGCACATAGGGACAAAGATCGTACTTTTTAGAGAAATGTCCTATGGTCTGATGAAACAAAAATAGAACTGTTTGGCCGTAATGACCATCGTTATGTTTGGAGGAGAAAGGGGGAGGCTTGCAAGCCAAAGAACACCATCCCAACCTTGAAGCACGGGGGTGGCAGCATCATGTTGTGGGGGTGCTTTCTGCAGGTACGACTGGTGCACTTCACAAAATAGATGGCATCATGAGGCAGGAAAATTATGTGGATATATTAAATCAACATCTCAAGACATCATTCAGGAAGTTAAAGCTTGGTTGCAAATGGGTCTTCCAAATGGACAATGACCCCAAGCATACTTCCAAAGTTGTGGCAAAATGGCTTAAGGACAACAAAGTCAAGGTATTGGAGTGGCCATCACAAAGCCCTGACCTCAATCCTATAGAAAATATGTGGACAGAACTGAAAAAGCGTGTGCGAGCAAGGAGGTCTACAAACCTGACTCAGTTACACCAACTCTGTCAGGAGGAATGGGCCAAAATTCACCCAACTTATATGTGGGAAGCTTGTGGAAGGCTACCCGAAATATTTGACCCAAGTTAAACAATTTAAAGGCAATGCTACCAAATACTAATTGAGTGTATGTAAACTTCTGACCCACTGGGAATGTGATGAAAGAAATAAAAGCTGAAATAAATCATTCTCTCTACTATTATTCTGACATTTCACATTCTTAAAATAAAGTGGTGATCCTAACTGACCTAAGACAGGGAATTTTTACTTGGATTAAATGTCAGGAATTGTGAATAGCTGAGTTTAAATGTATTTGGCTAAGGTGTATGTAAACTTCTGACTTCAACTGTATGTGATTGTCCCACCTAGCTATCTTAAGATGAATGCAATAACTGTAAGTTTAGCAGACACTCTCTGGATAAGATCATCTGCTAAATTACTAAACTTTTTTTTTAAATTGTATACCTTTTGGTTAATTTTGCATCAGAGAAGCAAGTGCAAGACTTCTAGATGGTCAGCAGGTTAGGGATATCGCTATGCCCTTAAGGGAAGAGTTAATTGCACACATACTTACACACTCTCGCACACACACTAGATACTCACACACACTCGCACACACACTATCTTGCACGTGCACAAACACACACACACAGACGCACACGCCACATCCCACCTGTCACCTGTTCTTAGCTGCTGTTGAACTGTGGCTCATTGTGAACCTAATGGGCGTCTAGTGGCTGTAAGCAGAGCAGGCTCAGTATCCCAGCAGCACCTGGAGGAGGAGGAGGTTGGGACTCTGGAAGGAAGGGAGGTGAAGCTTATAGAGACAAAGGCTTATTCGGTATATGAGTCGGAGGAAAAGACAAATCAGAATCACATGGAGTCAATTATCTGTTGATTTTCAAGGAGAACTCCAGACAGCAAGAAATAAGCTTCATCTAAGAGCATACTTGTTTGTGTACATTTCCCTCTAATATTACCGTATCTCTGCTGTCACTGCACTGTGTTCCTAATTAACTAACATAATGCCTGACTGTCAGTTAAAAAAAATAAAACTATACCCTAATCAAAACTTAGATCAGCTATGATATAGCTGCCCTCAGTGGATCAGTGTGAACCTCTAGATCTCTATCTTGTGACTGGTCCCTCTATTGCCCTTGTCTCTGTCAAAGAGAGTCCTTGTTGTCAGTTCAACCCAGGATGGTTTTCTCTCTGTAGGTTCAAGTGAAGAGGGGGGTCAAATTATATTTTCATTCCTTCCATGACATCTGCGGAACAACTCTCAGAGGCTGCCTGGTTTCCATGGTGACCTTGAAAGGGAAATCACGCGAGATGTGAGTGTTTGAGCTGTAAAGAGAAGACATCTGCTGTGGTTTTGCATGTGTGTGGTGGTCTGCTCTCTGCTGTGGGCCCTCCTCTGTGCTGGGAGGAGAGAACGTGGGGAGGGAAGCCTGTTGTTTTGACACGGCTGCTTATAATTTATAGGCTTTCAACTAATGTGTGAAGAGAGCCAACAACTACAGGTTAAAGCATACTGCCTAATGGAAAATAAACCTGGAAAATATCTTGCAGCTCTCACAAAACCAATACATGCTAAACCAGTTATAATTTTAAAAGATAAAGATACAAAAGTGGTAATTGGAAACAACAACGAGATCAATTACAATTTTAAAAAATGTACATTTATATTAATCATAAAACAACAGTGGTATGGATCCTACAGCCTTCTGAGACTCAACAACCCTGAAGCAATTATCAGCAGACAAACAATTATCACTAAAAACAGAGATCACCCAAAATAAATATGAGACACTGTTAAAACATTTGCACAGAGAAAAGCACCAGGAATGGATGGCTTTCCCATACAATTATATTCAACATTTTGGGACAAAGTAGCCCACCTATTTACACAAATGACAACACACATGACACTCAATTCAGTACTTCCTAGTTCCATGTATCAAGTAGTTATCTAGAGAGTCCCCTGCTGATTATAAGTTTAATAAATTGTGACAATAAAATAATAACAAAGTCTTACCAGACTTGATACAAATCAATCAAACAGGGTTTATTAAAAATAGACACTTACAAACAAATGCAAGAACATGTTTCAGTTTAATACAATGCTCAAAAAAACAAGATATAGATTCATCAATAATGGCTGTTGATGCCGAAAGGCGTTAGACCATCTTGAATGGCCTTTTCTTTTCAAAACTTTGGAATCTTTTAACTTTCCAGTTGAAATAATACATTATCTGACGAAATCACTTTAGAAAGGGGCACAAGACGGGGATGTCCCCTCTCCCCCTCCTGTTTGCACTGGTAATTGAACTGCTTGCAGAAGAATAAGACAATACCCAAATGTAACAGGTATCAGTATTGGTAAACATTTATATAAACTAAACTTATTTGCAGATGATTTTTCAATATTGGTCAGGAATAGATCACATGCACATTTGTGGCCTGCTGGAGGTCATTTTGCAGGGCTCTGGCAGTGCTACTCCTTGCACAAAGGCGGAGGTAGCGGTCCTGCTGCTGGGTTGTTGCCCTCCTACGGCCTCCTCCACGTCTCCTGATGTACTGGCCTGTCTCCTGGTAGCGCCTCCATGCTCTGGACACTACGCTGACAGACACAGCAAACCTTCTTGCCACAGCTCGCATTGATGTGCCATCCTGGATGAGCTGCACTACCTGAGCCACTTGTGTGGGTTGTAGACTCCGTCTCATGCTACCACTAGAGTGAGAGCACCGCCAGCATTCAAAAGTGACCAAAACATCAGCCAGGAAGCATAGGAACTGAGAAGTGGTCTGTGGTCACCACCTGCAGAATCACTCCTTTATTGGGGGTGTCTTGCTAATTGCCTATAATTTCCACCTTTTGTCTATTCCATTTGCACAACAGCATGTGCAATTTATTGTCAATCAGTGTTGCTTCCTAAGTGGACAGTTTGATTTCACAGAAGTGTGATTGACTTGGAGTTACATTGTGTTGTTTAAGTGTTCCCTTTATTTTTTTGAGCAGTGTATATTTATGTTAGCTCACCACCAAATACAAAAAAGGACAGACATTTTTCACAGCACAGGTAGCATGCACAAAGCCAACCTAACTAACCAAGAACCAACCAAACTAACCAAGAAACAACTTCATCAGATGACAGTCTTATAACATGTTATACAATAAATCTATGTTTTGTTCGAAAAATGTGCATATTTGAGGTATAAATCAGTTTTACATTGCAGCTACCATCACAGCTACCGTCACAAATAGGACCGAAGCAGCCAGAGTAATTACAGACACCAACGTCAAATACCTAAATACTCATCATAAAACATTTCTGAAAAATCGATGGTGTATAGCAAATTAAAGACAAACATCTTGTGAATCCAGCCAATATTTCCGATTTTTTAAGTGTTTTACAGCGAAAACACAATATAGCATTATATTAGCTTACTACAATAGCCTACCACACTACCGCATTCATTCATCAAGGCACGTTAGCGATAGCAATAGGCACGTTAGCGATAGCGAATAAACCAGCAAAAGATATATAATTTTTGACTAACCTTGATAAGCTTCATCAGATGACAGTCCTATAACATCAGGTTATACATACACTTATGTTTTGTTCGAAAATGTGCATATTTAGAGCTAAAATCAGTGGTTATACATTGTGCTAACGTAGCATCTTTTTCCCAGAATGTGCGGATATTTTTATGGCACTCAACTATTCTGACCAAATAACTATACATAAACGTTACTAAAAAATACATGTTGTATAGGAAATGATAGATACACTAGTTCTTAATGCAATCGCCGTGTTAGAATTCTAAAAATAACTTAATTACGACATCCAGCTTAGGTATAGCGAGAGAGTACCCAAAATCTGGGCGCAAACGACTATTTCACATGTTCGACAGATATATGAAATAGCATCATAAAATGGGTCCTACTTTTGATGATCTTTCATCAGAATGTTGTACAAGGGGTCCTTTGTCGGGAACAATCGTTGTTTGGATTTAGAATGTCCTCTTCTCCAGTCAATTAGCACGGAAAGCTAGCAAAGTGGAGCTAAGCTCTCCTTCCTGAACAAAGGCACACAACGCAACACGCCTAACGTCCCGAATAAATTTCAATAATCTAATAAAACTATATTGAAAAAACATACTTTATGATGATATTGTCACATGTATCAAATAAAATCAAAGCCGGAGATATTAGTCGTCCATAACGACAGCTTATCAGAAGGCAAATTCAGGTCCCTTCACGCGCTCTCCAGAAAACAGGAAACTGGTGACACGTCATGCCGAGAGCTATTATTCGACCCCAGATCAAGTTACACACTCCATTTCTTCTCTCACTGCTTGTCGACATCTAGTGGAAGACGTATGAAGTGCATGTATTCTAATAAATATCAAGGACCTTTATAGGCAGGCCGTAGAACAGAGCATCGATTTCAGATTTTCCACTTCCTGTCAGGAAGTTTGCTGCAAAATGAGTTCTGTTTTACTGACAGATATCATTCAAACGGTTTTAGAAACTAGAGAGTGTTTTCTATCCAATAGTAATAATAATATGCATATTGTACGAGCAAGAATTGAGTACGAGGCCGTTTGAAATGGGCACCTTTTATCCGGCTACTCAATACTGGCCCTGCAGCCCAAACAGGTTAATAAGTGACAACAAACAACAAGTATATAAAGATCATTTTATCCCATTACTCAACAATATGAAAGCAGATCTAATTAAATTGAATAATCTTCCCATAAATCTTACAGGTGGAATAACCCTCTTAGGAATGGCATGGCTGCCAAAGTTTTTGTATTTATTTTAGATAATACCAATTACCACACTTAAGACATTCTTTAAAAAAGTATACTTGGCCATAACAAACTGTATATGGGCAAATAAAATTAATAGAATAATAAGGAAAGTCTGAGGGTGGTCTGAGGGTGGTTTTAACCTTCCAAACTTGGAATTGTATCAATTCACTACCCAAGGCTTTTACTTGCGACAAATAGTTAAATGCACTAAAGAGGAACAGCCAAAGAGCAGTGCATAACTGTCCTTCATGGATATATTAATAGTTTATAGAAGAGGAATGTGAAACCATCCCCAGTAATATCTCTGAGACTAGGTGGGCCATGCAGGCAGTAGTCATTGGTGTGTGTGCTGACTCTCTGTGGGGTTTTTGACAACGTGTACATTATTATTTCTGTCAAGATGTCATATTCTAATGTGGCAACCGTGATGCTAGGCCAGCCGAGCAAGACGAAGAAGGCCAATTTAATAAGACATGTTAGGCTCAGCAGCTCAATTCCTCACATCCCCATTTCTACTTTTCTGCCTTTTTTCACAGCTTGTGGTCTTAAGTGAGCATCATGGGATCATTTTAGACATAAACAATTGAAAAAAGACAGTTGTTTGTTGCTTGCCCCTGTATATTTAAAAAAATGTTGGATGGGATCAGAGAAACTGGAGATGCTCCTTTTAGGGGCAGTGCATTAACACAGTACAGAGTACACTGCCTGCCTGTCTGCCTGCCTGTCAGTCTGCAGAGCGACTCTGCCCCTAAATAGGTCAGTGTTTTATACTACAGACAGTGAAGGATAAGGAATGTCTTGGCGCCCGTGAAACGTCCATCTTTAGTGGTCTGACCACTCGGCAGTCCTGGAGCCATCCATTAGTCAGGTGACTAGCAGGGGACCACACCCTTGCGGGAGGGAAAGGAAAGGAACTTCCTGCAGTTAACCTGATGATGACATCATGCATGTACTCCAGAGATATAGTTAACTAACAATGCACATGCTTTTACTTTATATATACGGCACAGGAGGTTGGTGGCACCTTAATTGTGGAGGATAGGCTCATGGTAATGGCTGGAGCGGAATCGGTGGAATGGTATCCAATACATCAAACACATGGCTTGCATGTGCCATTGCATTATCATGCCATTCCATGATCTCCGCTCCAGACATTATTATGGGCCGTCCTCCCCTCAGCAGCCTCCACTGATATACGTATCCTTTCACTTCTAGTGCATTGATTCTAGCTCCCAGTGCTGACAGTATAGTGAATTGTACGTTCCCTGATGAATAGATAGAGTACTCATGGCATCATAGAGTCTGCTTTATGTTACAGAGCCCAATGCCTGAGGTTGTTAACATAAATCATCAAATTCATGAATATGCCCTATGGCCTTCAAAGTGGTGTAGCCTTTATGACGGGTTCCTTGTAGAGTACCATGAGGTGTCATTGATGAAGCCCTGTCGTCCTGTCTCTGTGGAGGAATACTGGGATGCATTCATACGTCTTGTTTAAATGAGCTGCGTGCTGAAGCCTCTGAACATCCTCTGATTTGTTGATGCAAGCACTGATTGTTCATTCCACCTTGTCTGCGAACCAGATTGGGACCTGATTGGTCTGTGTTTTTACTGTAGTGGTCATATCTGGCCCGCGTCTGGGTTTTGTATAATTATATATATACATACAGTACCAGTAAAACGTTTGGACACACCTACTCACTCCAGGGGTTTTCTTTATTTTTACTATTTTCTACATTGTAGAATAATAGTGAAGACAACAAAACTATGAAATAACACATATGGAATCATGTAGTAACCAAAAAAGTGTTTATCAAAAGTAGCCACCCTTTGCCTTGATGACAGCTTTGCACACGCTTGGCATTCTCTCAACCAGCTTTCCCTGGAATGCTTTTCCAACAGTCTTGAAGGAGTTCCCACATATGCTGAGCACTTGTTGGCTGGTTTTCCTTCCCTCTGTGGTCCAACTAATCCCAAACCATCTCAATTGGGTTGAGGTCAGGTGATTGTGGAGGCCAGGTCATCTGATGCAGCACTCCATCACTCTGCTTCTTGGTCAAATAGCCCTTACACAGCCTGGAGGTATACATTGGGTCATTGTCATGTTGAAAAACAAATGATAGTCCCACTAAGGGCAAACCAGATGGGATGGCATATCGCTACAGAATGCTGTGGTAGTCATGCTGATTAAGTGTGCCTTGAATTCTAAATAAATCACTGACAGTGTCACCAGCAAAGCACCCCCACACCATCACACCTCCTCCTCCATGCTTCACAGTGGGAACCACACATGCAGAGATCATCCGTTCACCTATACAGCGTCTCACAAAGACACGGTGGTTGGAACCAAAAGTCTCAACTCATCAGACCAAAGGACAGATTTCCACCGGTCTAATGTCCATTGCTCGTTGTTTCTTGGCCCAAGCAAATCTCTTCTTCTTATTGGTGTCTTTTAGTAGTTGTTTCTTTGCAGCACTTCAACAATGAAGGCCTGATTCACACAGTCTCCTCTGAACAGTTGATGTTGAGATGAGTCTGTTACTTGAACTCTGTTAAGCATTTATTTGGGCTGCAATCTGAGGTGCAGTTAATTGCCAATTTCTGAAGCTGGTAACTCTAATGAACGTATCCTCTGCAGCAGAGGTAACTCTGGGTCTGTCACGACTTCCACCGAAGGTGGCTCCTCTCCCTGTTCGGGTGGTGCTCGGTGGTCGTCGTCCCCGGCCTACTAGCTGCCACCGAACCATTTTTCCTTTTCATTTGTGTCTGTCTGTTTTGTTTACACCTGTGTCCTATTAGTTAATTTCGGTGGGTTTATTAACCTCCGCTGCCTGCTACTTCTTTGTGCGGGATTATTTACTGTTGTTGCTCTGTTAGGGGTGCGTGTTTGCGCCACCGGGTTTTTTTTCTCATGGTCGTTGTACCGTTTGGACTGTAATTAGGAGTAGAGGTTTTTCCTCCTTGTGTTACGTTACTTCCCTGTGTGTGGCGACTTCGTTGGGTGTGTTTCCCCACCTGTTGTTGTTGTGTTGGGACTTCCAATAAACGATTGTGCTACTGGGACTTCCTTGCTCTCCTGCCCCTGACTCCTGCACCTACCTCTTCTTAGGAGGCACCTAACAGCGTCTTCTTTTCCTGTGGCAGTCCTCATGAGAGCCAGTTTCTTCATAGCTCTTGATGGTTTTTGCGACTGCACTTGAAGAAACTTGCAATATTCTTGAAATTTTCCAGATTGACTGACCTTCATGTCTTAAAGTAATGTCAATAATGTCAGTCCGTTCCACTCCGACATCGCTCGTCCATATGTATATAGTCTTAATTCATTCCTACTTAGATTTGTGTGTATTGAGTATATGTTCTGTAGTTTGTTAGATATTACTTGTTAGATATTACTGCACTGTTGGATTTAGAAGCACAAGCATTTCGCCACACCCGCAATAACATCTGCGAATCATTTGTATGTGACCAATACAATTTGATTTGTTTTGATTTAATGATGGCCTGTCATTTCTCTTTGCTTATTTGATCTGTTCTTGCCATAATATGGACTTGGTCTTTTACCAAAAATACCAACCCTACCTTGTCACAACACTACTGATTGGTTCAAACACATTAAGAAGGAAAGAAATTCCACAAATTAACTTTTAACAAGGCACACCTGTTAACTTATTCATGAAGCTGATTGAGAGCATGCCAATAGTGTGCATAGCTGTCATCAAGGCAAAGGGTGGCTACTTTGAAGAATCTCAAATATAAATCTATTTTGATTTATTTAACACTTTTTTGGTTACTACATGATTCCATATGTGTTATTTCATAGCGTTGATGTCTTCACTATTATTCTACAATGTAGAAAATAGTAGAAATATAGAAAACCCCTGGAATGTGTAGGTGTGTCCAAACGTTTTACTGGTACTGTATGTATATATATAATTATACAAAACCCAGACGCTGGCCAGATATGACCACTACAGTAAAAACACAGACCAATCAGGTCCCTATCTGGTTCGCAGACAAGGTGGAATGAACAATCAGTGCTTGCATCAACAAATCAGAGGATGTTCAGAGGCTTTTGACTGGTACTGTATATATATATATACAGTGCATTCGGAAAGTATTCAGACCCCTTGACTTTTTCCACAATTTGTTACGGTAGAGCCATATTCTTAAATGGATTAAATATTTTTTTTTTCATCAACCTACTGACCTACCTAATGACAAAGCAAGACAGGTTTTTAGTCATTTTTTCAAATGTATAAAAAAATAAAACTGAAAATGTCACATTTACATAATTAGTCAGACCCTTTACTCAGTACTTTGTTGAAGCACATTTATCAGTGATTACAGCCTCGCGCCTTCTTGGGTATGACGCTATAAGCTTGGCACACCTGTATTCAGGGACTTTCTCCCATTCTTCTCTTCAGATCCTCTCAAGCTCTGTCAGGTTGGATGGGGAGCGTCACTGCACAGCTATTTTCAGGTATCTCCAGAGATCTACAGACAATTCCTTCGACCTCATGGCTTGAGACCTTATATAGGCAGGTGTGTGCCTTTCCAAATCCAAATGTCCAATCAATTGAATTTACCACAGATGGACTCCAATCAAGTTGTAGAAACTTATCAAGGATGATCAATGGAAATAGGATGCACCTGAGTCTCATAGCAAAGGGTATTTTAGTTTTTATTTCTTTTTTGCAAACATTTCTAAAAACCTGTTTTCGCTTTGCCAAATACAGGTGTGCCAAGCTTGTAGCATCACACCCAAGAAGACTCAAGGCTGTAATCACTGCCGAAAGTGCTTCAACAAAGTACTGATTAAAGGATGCACCTAAGTCTCATAGCAAAGGGTCTGAATACTTATGTAAATAAGGTATTCATATTTTTTTTATTTTCTTTATTTTTACATTTCTAAAAACCTGTTTTCATTTTGCCAAATACAGGTGTGCCAAGCTTGTAGCATCATACCCAAGAAAACTCGAGGCTGTAATCGCTGCCAAAAGTGCTGAGTAAAGGGTCTATGTAAATGTCATATTTCAGTTTTTTTCACGACTGGGCAGGGGTGCAGCCATGGGTGGGCCTAGGAGGGCATAGGCCCACCCACTTGGGAGCCAGGCCAACCCATTGGGGAGCCATGCTTGGCCAATCAGAATACATTTTTCCCCAGAAAAGGGCTTTATTACAGACAAAAATACCAAATCTGAACCTACACTGTATATACAAAAGTATGTGGACACCCCTTCAAATAAGTGGATTTGGCTATTTCAACCACACCAGTTGCTGACAGTTGTATAAAATTGAGCACATAGCCATGCAATCTCCATAGACAAACTGGCAGTGGAATGACCTTACTGAAGAGCTCAGTGACTTTCAACGAGGCACCGTCATAGGATGCCACCTTTCCAACACGTTATTTGGTCAAATTTATTTACACACAGCGCGTAAACATCGTCTGTCCTCGGTTGCAACACTCAGTACCAAGTTCCAAACTGCCTCTGTAAGCAACATCAGCAAAATAACTGTTAGTCGGGAGCTTCATCAAATGGGTTTCCATGGCCGAGGATCCACACACAAGCCTAAGATCACCATGAGCAATGCCAAGCGTCAGCTGGAGTGGTGTAAAGCTCTCCACCATTGGACTCTGGAGAATGAATCACGCTTCACCATCTGGCAGTCCAACGGTTGATTCAGGGTTTGGCGGATGCCAGGTGAACGCTACCTACCCCAATGCATAGTGCCAACTGTAAAGTTTGGTGGAGGAGGAATAATGGTCTGGGGATGTTTTTCATGGTTCGAGGTAGGCCCCTTAGTTCCAGTGAAGGGAAATCTTGATGCTACAACATACAATGACATTCTAGATGGTTCTGTGCTTCCAACTTTGTGGCAACACTTTGCGGAAGGCCCTTTCCTGTTTCAGCCTGATAATGCCCCCGTGTACAAAGCCAGGTCCATATAGAAATGGTTTGTCGAGATCGGTGTAGAATAACTTGACTGGCCTGCATAGAGCCCTGACCTCAATCAACCCCATCGAATACCTTTGGGATGAATTGAAACGCTGACTGCGAGCCAGGCCTAATAGCCCAACATCAGTGCCTGACCTCACTAATGATCTTGTGGCTGAATGGAAGCAAGTCCCCACAGCAATATTCCAACATCTAGTGGAAAGCCTTCCCAGAAGAGTGGCGGCTGTTATAGCAGCAAAGGGGGGAACCAACTCCATATTAATGCCCATGATTTTTGAATGACATGTTTGACGAGCAGGTGTCCACATACCTTTGGACATGTAGTGTATCATAGATGTATGTTTCACAAGTTTGGATAGCACAGTACAGTACATTAAGTAGAGCATATTAGTACAGTACAATACAGTACAGTACAGTACAGTAAAGTAGAGTATAGTAGAGAAGAGTAGAGTCGAGTATACCCTACTTTACTGTACTGTACTGAACTCTACTGTAATGTACTGAACTTTACTGCACTGTACTGAACTCTACCCTACTATACTCTGCTGTGCTGTGCTGTATTGTACTGCACTCTACTGTGCTCTACTGTGCTCTGCTGTGCTGGGCTGTGATGTCCAAACGTGTGAAATATGAGGATAATGAAATTCATAATTATGTAATACAGATCAGAGCCTATGATGTAATTCCGTACTGTAATTCCGTTACCGGATGTGAATCCACTTCCCTTTACTGTATTTCAATAACCAAAATAGATTTGTTCAAACTCAAGGTGACATATTTAAGCTTAAGTATAAGTTGAATTGATTTGCACCAAGGAAAACAAGTGTTTAACAACAATACAGATAAAAACACATTTAAAAAATAAGCAGTGTGCAGGTGGGGTTGGAAGCCAAAGGGCTTATATGAAAACCACATCACAAAAAAACGATATATACAATACATAAGTACACAAATAAAAAAGGTTTGTTAAAACAGATAAAATAATGATAAATGTAGCACAGTACATGTCATAGCTGAAACCCCATTCTTTCTGCAGACATCTTTGAATCTTAATTCAGAGCAGATATTAAACTGTTACTGTAATTCCGTTACTTAAGTTTGCCTCTGCACAGTTCTTTCACTAAATTTGTTTTTGTAAATGTTTCAGTGGAACTTGTTAAAAGTAGTCCTCGTGCATAGAGTTGAATGGTTTGTTAAACTTTTTAGTCAATGGCTTTTGTTTGGCCTACATTTTAAAGTGGAATTGCCCTCATGTTAGGTTAGAGAAATCAGTAGATATTTTCTGATCAAAGATACCAACTAGCATTAGCCACTCAACACCAGCTGATTTTGTTGGGCTGGGAAATACAAACTAAGTTCAATTCACTTCAAAGCTTAATTTCAGTATTTTAGCATTACTCTAAGCTATTCCCTGATGGTGTGCAGGATAACCAGACTGCAGGGCGGTAGACAGACCCTCCCGTAGTCTGTAAAAGTGAATCTAATGACATCTCACTCCTCGTGGGGAGACTAACACAATCAAACAGAAGCCCTCATATGCTTTCAGGTATATCCAGGAAAACTGCATATAAAAAAAGGTATATCCAGAAAAAGTCACCAATACCTAAACAAGTGCAGGAGGAAGCTTTGTGTTGACTGTTTCAGTCCTCCAGGAACACGGCTACTTTAGTGTATTATCACTGAAAACGCCTGAGGATGTAACAAACTCGCCATAAACACCTACATATAGGCTTCTAATCAACACATATATACACACACTAACACACACACCCGTTTGTTTACTATCGTTGTGGGGACCAAACAATTGATTCCCATTCAAAATCCTATTTTCCCTAACCCTTAACCAAACCCTGACGCTAATTCTAACTCTAGCCCTCACTGAATTCATCTTGTTTTACTATCCTTGTGAGGACCTCTGGTAAAACCAAAAACACACACACAGATATTTGATGTCTCAAAAGCTCCTTCTACCTCTATATATGAGAGATTTCCCATGGTCCGGGAGTAAATCCTGTGCTGCCTGCTGGTCTTTGTCCACTAATGTAGGTCTCCAGTCTGAGAGGCTGTGTGCCGGGCCCTGATTCAGAGACTGTTGGACTCTACATCACATGATGGGCCTCAGGGCGAGGCTATGAAAAGATCCTAAGATGGAGGATGGAGGGATTGAGGATGAAAGAGGGGATGAGAGATATGAACATGTACCCCAGCTCTCTCTCTCTCTCTCTGTCTCTCTTTATCCCGTTGTGATTTCACAGTCGAACAAAGCATTTGGACATCAATAGCACAATTCCAGCACCATATGGATCATTAGCTCGCATCCTTCTAACAGCCTGAGAAAAATGTGCTGTCATATTGAAGGTTGCTCTTCATTGACTTTTACTAGTTTACATTGAAGAGGGAATTACCGTAATCTGTTGCTGTTTTCTCATCATCTTAATCTGTAGTGCACAGGGTTGACCCTAACCTTCACTTAACCACATTTATCCTCTCTGAGCCTTTCAGATGACTTTCCCATCTTCATCTGAGTGCCCTCTCCACATTACCTAAATAGGCCAATGTTCCTGATGAAGTTGGAATCCCTAACTCGGGGGCTGCTTTACTGCAAGCTGCAAGTCTGGCTCACTGTTCTGTATGCTGCTTCTATACCTACAGGGCCCACTGTTTCCTATGCAGAGCATGCTCTCGTCAATCTCATTATATTACCCTGGTCCTGGTGCTCCAGGAGAGGGCTCCCTAAAGCCTGCAGCTGGAATAATAATGGAACAGAGCAGCAGAGAAAAACAAGAACCTCTACCCTAACTGGGCACTACCCTAACTGGGCACTACCCCAACTGGGCACTACCCTAACTGGTCCCTACCCTAACTGGGCACTACCCTAACTGGGCACTACCCTAACTGGGCACTACCCCAACTGGGCACTACCCTAACTGGTCCCTACCCTAACAGGGCACTACCCTAACAGGGCACTACCCTAACTGGGCACTACCCTAACTGGTCACTACCCTTACTAGTCCCTACCCTAACTGGGCACTACCCTAACTGGGCACTACCCTAACTGGGCACTACCCTAACTGGTCACTACCCTAACTGGGCACTACCCTTACTGGGCACTACCCTAACTGGGCACTACCCTTACTGGGCACTACCCTTACTGGGCACTACCCCAACTGGGCACTACCCTAACTGGGCACTACCCTAACTGGGCACTACCCTTACTGGGCACTACCCCAACTGGGCACTACCCTAACTGTCCCCTACCCTTACTGGGCACTACCCTAACTGGGCACTACCCTAACTGGGCACTACCCTTACTGGGCACTACCCTAACTGGTCACTACCCTTACTGGGCACTACCCTAACTGGGCACTACCCTAACTGGTCACTACCCTAACTGGTCCCTACCCTTACTGGGCACTACCCTAACTGGGCACTACCCCAACTGGGCACTACCCTAACTGGGCACTACCCTAACTGGTCACTACCCTAACTGGTCCCTACCCTTACTGGGCACTACCCTAACTGGGCACTACCCTAACTGGTCACTACCCTAACTGTCCCTACCCTAACTGGTCACTACCCTTACTGGGCACTACCCCAACTGGTCACTACCCTAACTGGTCCCTACCCTAACTGGGCACTACCCTAACTGGTCACTACCCTAACTGGTCCCTACCCTAACTGGGCACTACCCTAACTGGTCACTACCCTAACTGGTCACTACCCTAACTGGGCACTACCCTAACTGGGCACTACCCTAACTGGTCACTACCCTAACTGGTCCCTACCCTAACTGGGCACTACCCTAACTGGGCACTACCCTAACTGGTCCCTACCCTAACTGGGCACTACCCTAACTGGTCACTACCCTAACTGGGCACTACCCTAACTGGGCACTACCCTAACTGGGCACTACCCTAACTGGTCCCTACCCTAACTGGGCACTACCCCAACTGGTCACTACCCTAACTGGTCCCTACCCTAACTGGGCACTACCCTAACTGGTCACTACCCTAACTGGTCCCTACCCTTACTGGGCACTACCCTAACTGGGCACTACCCCAACTGGGCACTACCCTAACTGGGCACTACCCTAACTGGTCACTACCCTAACTGGTCCCTACCCTTACTGGGCACTACCCTAACTGGGCACTACCCTAACTGGTCACTACCCTAACTGTCCCTACCCTAACTGGTCACTACCCTTACTGGGCACTACCCCAACTGGTCACTACCCTAACTGGTCCCTACCCTAACTGGGCACTACCCTAACTGGTCACTACCCTAACTGGTCCCTACCCTAACTGGGCACTACCCTAACTGGTCACTACCCTAACTGGTCACTACCCTAACTGGGCACTACCCTAACTGGGCACTACCCTAACTGGTCACTACCCTAACTGGTCCCTACCCTAACTGGGCACTACCCTAACTGGGCACTACCCTAACTGGTCCCTACCCTAACTGGGCACTACCCTAACTGGTCACTACCCTAACTGGGCACTACCCTAACTGGGCACTACCCTAACTGGGCACTACCCTAACTGGTCCCTACCCTAACTGGGCACTACCCCAACTGGTCACTACCCTAACTGGTCCCTACCCTAACTGGGCACTACCCTAACTGGTCACTACCCTAACTGGTCACTACCCTAACTGGGCACTACCCTAACTGGGCACTACCCTAACTGGTCCCTACCCTAACTGGGCACTACCCCAACTGGGCACTACCCCAACTGGGCACTACCCTAACTGGGCACTACCCTAACTGGGCACTACCCTAACTGGTCACTACCCTAACTGGTCCCTACCCTAACTGGTCCCTACCCTAACTGGGCACTACCCTTACTGGGCACTACCCTAACTGGGCACTACCCTTACTGGGCACTACCCTTACTGGGCACTACCCTTACTGGGCACTACCCTAACTGGGCACTACCCTAACTGGGCACTACCCTAACTGGTCACTACCCTTACTGCAACCGAGGAGACATGCCTTGAACACACATTCTAAATCGCTGGCCCAAATGCCTCACATATTGACATTTAGGACAGAGATGCCTGAGAGAATGTTGTGTGAAATGTAACATACACCATAGTGTAATGGAACACAATGTAACAGACACCGGAATTGTGAGCTATGTTCCTGAAACATGTAGTGCCATAAACATTGATTGATTTGAATGTCAGTGTTTCTATATCTGGGAGTGTCTGTCTGAACTGAGGCTGGGCTGAATCTCGGATTATCATGTTACACAGGCAGAATACTATAAATAAGCTTCAAAATACAGTATAAACTGCAGTAGTTCATGATGTTACATGAGAATATGTGTCAATCAGGGATGCAAGGGTTTGACTATGCTGAGGACTAGATATTCTGTTTACAGATGATGCCAGATGAAGTCAGATGTGTACTGGTGGATTTATCTCCTCCTGTATGAATGTAAGTCGATGGGCTGCAGTCTATATACTGTACACTTTCTTGTCAGTTTCTCTCCATCAGTTTGGCAGACAATTGGAACAGCATCTCAGCAAAGATGTTTAATCTACTTAGTGCAGAGCTTCTGTTGAATGTAGTCATTTAGATTTAAACATGGTTTTGTAGCTAGATGTTTTCCAGGCTGTGAGTCTTGGGATTGGAAAGTTTTTTCTTTGGCACACGGCAGATCTAAAACATTACACAGAGTAGTTCCTGAACACAGAGGCCTTCCTTCAAGAAAAAGATTAGGAATCAGAGAGTGGAACTATGACAGGAAATTGTAGGTTTATGTAGAGACAGATTATGGGATATTGTGCCCCCCTGGAGCTCAGAGAGAGCTCTTCTTGTGACCCATGGGGATTTAAACACGCTGGCTAGAGGCTGCTCATGCCTCTACTGACAGCAAACATTACACAGTGAGGGGGAGAGAGACAGCCGTTCAAAGGCTTTATCTTGTGGCGTTATGTTGAACTCCTGATGAAGTCTAAGGCAACTCATATGTGTTACAGCATTTGTACTCACGTTCAAAACCATTACCAACGTTCCTCACATTTCTTGATTCAGTTATTGAGATTGAAAATCCGTCTCTAAATGGGGGCTGGATGTTGATGGATGTTGGATGTTGATGGATGTTGGTGGATGTTGGATGTTGATGGATGTTGGTGGATATTGGATGTTGATGGATGTTGATGGATGTTGATGGATGTTGGATGTTGATGGATGCTGATGGATGTTGGATGCTGATGGATGTTGGATGTTGATGGATGCTGATGGATGTTGGATGCTGATGGATGTTGGACGTTGATGGATGCTGATGGATGTTGGATGTTGGTGGATATTGGATGTTGATGGATGTTGGATGTTGATGGATGTTGGTGGATATTGGATGTTGATGGATGTTGATGGATGTTGATGGATGTTGGATGTTGATGGATGTTGGTGGATATTGGATGTTGATGGATGTTGGTGGATATTGGATGTTGATGGATGTTGGTGGATGTTGATGGATGTTGATGGATGTTGTTGGATGTTGATGGATGTTGATGGCTGTTGGATGTTGATGGATGCTGATGGATGTTGGATGCTGATGGATGTTGGACGTTGATGGATGCTGATGGATGTTGGATGTTGTTGGATGCTGATGGATGCTGATGGATGTTGGATGTTGATGGATGTTGGACGTTGATGGATGTTGATGGATGTTGGACATTGATGGATGTTGGATGTTGATGGATGCTGATGGATGTTGGATGTTGATGGATGTTGGACGTTGATGGATGTTGATATGTTGTAAGCCTGCAGTGTGCAGAGGGAGTTGTGGACCTGTAGGCAAGGCTCTCTTCTCCTTTTCCAGTTTGATCCTAAGAATCTCTTAATTCATGTTTTATTATAGCACCATGCTAAACTTCCCTCTCTCTTGTTTTTCTTTCTTCCTAGGAGATTGTGAGTGTCACTAAAGATGTCCGATAGAGTCGATATTGAAGAGAAACCGCCAGCCCCTCCCTTGAGAATGAACAGTAGTCCCCGAGACTCTTCAACAGTGAATCACGGCTCCAAACCTCTCCCAATGGCTCCTGAGGAGAAGAACAAGAAGGTCCGCCTGCGCTCCATCTTCCCTGGAGGAGACAAGAGTGAGCAGACAGCTGCATATCACACTTTAATGTAGAACTAGAGTCCTGCATGAGCTTGTCCTGACCTCATGACCTAAACAGGAAAAACAAGACCTGGAGTTGTTTTGAGTTTCCAGGAAAACTGTGTGCCCGAGACATCACCACTGGCTCACGAGGTCCATTGACAACAAGGAACCCGTTGATCAGTGATAGAGTAACATCACAATTTTATGAGGGTTAGGAGCCCTCTCTAAGTTATGCAATTTCAGAAAGGGGTATTGTATTTATATTTAGCTCCACCCTTGGCAAAGAGTGAAACAATCGGAGTTATATCAAAGTTGCTAGAGACATATAATCCGTGTAAAGACAGTTCTTGTTCTAAAAATATTTTTATTCTCTGCTCAGGAATAATACGACACTGATTTGAAAATGTATCTCTTTAAAAGGTCGGTGTACTATGTATCAGAACTAGATCTGAATGTTCTTTTTGTTTTCTCCCGTGCAGCGAACAAGAAGAAGGAGAAGGAGCGTCCTGAGATCTCCCTGCCCTCAGACTTTGAGCACACCATCCATGTTGGCTTTGATGCTGTTACAGGGGAGTTCACTGTACGTACATCTTTGACAGATCAACGTTCCAGTAAATATATTTCAACGTTATACGGTACATCACAGACAAGGAAGGTGTACAGTGAAGGTTTTGAGTATACCCTTAAATGGCCCATATTACCACTGCGTGTTAAAAATAACCAAGACATGAACATTTGTGCCATGGTAGCTATGAAGTCACAGAGTGGATCTGACCTCTGACCTATGACCTGTGACCTCTCTCCCCCAGGGCATCCCAGAGCAGTGGGCGCGGCTCCTTCAGACCTCCAACATCACCAAGCTGGAGCAGAAGAAGAACCCTCAGGCCGTGCTGGACGTGCTCAAGTTCTACGACTCCAAAGAGACAGTCAACAACCAGAAATACATGAGCTTCACCTCCGGAGGTATGAACACACAAACACCAGATGCTGCTGTCTGTGTTTCAGATCATCTCTCTGCCTTACATTTCTGAATAATTGAGTTAGTGGAAATATGCTGCTGTGGTGAGCAAAAGCTTTGAATATTTATTGAAGAGTCTACAGTACATGCGGTCAGATCCACTCTGTGACCTCATAGCTACCACGGCACACTTTTTCATGTCTTGGTTATATTTAACTGTCAGTGTGTTGTCATCTTGGTTATATTTAACTGTCAGTGTGTTGTCCTCTTGGTTATATTTAACTGTCAGTGTGTTGTCCTCTTGGTTATATTTAACTGTGTCATCTTGTTTATATTTAATCGTCAGTGTGTTGTCATCTTGGTTATATTTAACTGTCAGTGTGTTGTCCTCTTGGTTATATTTAACTGTCAGTGTGTTGTCCTCTTGGTTATATTTAACTGTCAGTGTGTTGTCCTCTTGGTTATATTTAACTGTCAGTGTGTTGTCATCTTGGTTATGTTTAACTGTCAGTGTGTTGTCCTCTTGGTTATATTTAACTGTCAGTGTGTTGTCATCTTGGTTATATTTAACTGTCAGTGTGTTGTCATCTTGGTTATATTTAACTGTCAGTGTGTTGTCCTCTTGGTTATATTTAACTGTCAGTGTGTTGTCATCTTGGTTATGTTTAACTGTCAGTGTGTTGTCCTCTTGGTTATATTTAACTGTCAGTGTGTTGTCCTCTTGGTTATATTTAACTGTCAGTGTGTTGTCATCTTGGTTATATTTAACTGTCAGTGTGTTGTCATCTTGGTTATATTTAACTGTCAGTGTGTTGTCATCTTGGTTATGTTTAACTGTCCGTGTGTTGTCCTCTTGGTTATATTTAACTGTCAGTGTGTTGTCCTCTTGGTTATATTTAACTGTCAGTGTGTTGTCATCTTGGTTATATTTAACTGTCAGTGTGTTGTCATCTTGGTTGTATTTAACTGTCAGTGTATTGTCATCTTGGTTGTATTTAACTGTCAGTGTGTTGTCATCTTGGTTGTATTTAACTGTCAGTGTGTTGTCATCTTGGTTGTATTTAACTGTCAGTGTGTTGTCCTCTTGGTTATATTTAACTGTCAGTGTGTTGTCCTCTTGGTTATATTTAACTGTCAGTGTGTTGTCCTCTTGGTTATATTTAACTGGCAGTGTGTTGTCATCTTGGTTATATTTAACTGGCAGTATGTTGTCATATTGGTTATATTTAACTGTCAGTGTGTTGTCATCTTGGTTGTATTTAACTGTCAGTGTGTTGTTGTCATCTTGCTTATTTAACTGTCAGTGTGTTGTCATCTTGGTTATATTTAACTGTCAGTGTGTTGTCATCTTGGTTATATTTAACTGTCAGTGTGTTGTCATCTTGGTTATATTTAACTGTCAGTGTGTTGTCATCTTGGTTATATTTAACTGTCAGTGTGTTGTCCTCTTGGTTATATTTAACTGTCAGTGTGGTGTCATCTTGGTTATATTTAACTGTCAGTGTGTTGTCATCTTGGTTGTATTTAACTGTCAGTGTGTTGTTCTTTTGGTTATATTTAACTGTCAGTGTGTTGTCAACTTGGTTGTATTTAACTGTCAGTGTGTTGTTGTTAATGTAAGAGAATGAGACGTCTGGCAATGATTCCTTTCTCTTTCAGACAAGTCAGCACAGGGATACATAGCAGCCAACACTCTGGTAAGTGCTACTTCATTTCAAACATGTTCTTTTCCTCTTAACAACTCATTAGCATTTATTGAAAGAGAAACAAATATGAGCGTATACTCTGTGTAGTGCTCTCTTGTCAGCTGTAGTGTGCTCTGGAGTTTTAGTTAGCACTGTAAGCCAGACTGCGTGTTCTCGCTGGGTCCATTAACATGACCTCATATGACTGTCTCAGAGTCTAACCGTCCCTTTTGGGAATCAGCCAAATGACTGTCTCTGGGCTGTGTCGCTGTCAGAGTAATGTTTCATCGGTGGACTGAGAGAGAAGACTCTCAGAGGTCGTGTGCACTCAACTGCATTCACTCTTTCTGTCTGTTGGTACTTTACCTCTGGCTTGGGTGTGAAGAGTTGGCACACAGAGGCCTTTTCTCTATGATGGTTTTGTTATGTCTGGAGATGGCTCGTTTTCCCAGGCGGTGGCGCCGGCCTGCTGACTCCCAGCACTCTGATGGTCCTGATGAAGTGTTGATAGAGCAGGTGACACACCTCTCAATAAGGAGCTGGTTCAGAACCAGGCAGTAGGTACCACTCCTCTCAATAAGGAACTGGTTCAGAACCAGACAGTAGGTACCACTCCTCTCAATAAGGAGCTGGTTCAGAACCAGGTAGTAGGTACCACTCCTCTCAATAAGGAGCTGGTTCAGAACCAGGCAGTAGGTACCACTCCTCTCAATAAGGAGCTGGTTCAGAACCAGGCAGTAGGTACCACTCCTCTCAATAAGGAACTGGTTCAGAACCAGGCAGTAGGTACCATTCCTCTCAATAAGGAGCTGGTTCAGAACCAGGCAGTAGGTACCACTCCTCTCAATAAGGAGCTGGTTCAGAACCAGGCAGTAGGTACCACTCCTCTCAATAAGGAACTGGTTAAGAACAAGGCAGGAGGTACCACTCCTCTCAATAAGGGGCTGGTTCAGAACCAGGCAGTAGGTACCACTCCTCTCAATAAGGGGCTGGTTCAGAACCAGGTAGTAGGTACCACTCCTCTCAATAAGGAGCTGGTTCAGAACCAGGTAGTAGGTACCACTCCTCTCAATAAGGAGCTGGTTCAGAACCAGGCAGTAGGTACCACTCCTCTCAATAAGGAACTGGTTAAGAACAAGGCAGTAGGTACCACTCCTCTCAATAAGGAACTGGTTCAGAACCAGACAGTAGGTACCACTCCTCTCAATAAGGAACTGGTTCAGAACCAGACAGTAGGTACCACTCCTCTCAATAAGGAACTGGTTCAGAACCAGACAGTAGGTACCACTCCTCTCAATAAGGAACTAGTTCAGAACCAGACAGTAGGTACCACTCCTCTCAATAAGAAACTGGTTCAGAACCAGACAGTAGGTACCACTCCTCTCAATAAGGAGCTGGTTCAGAACCAAACAGTAGGTACCACTCCTCTCAATAAGGGGCTGGTTCAGAACCAGGTAGTAGGTACCACTCCTCTCAATAAGGGGCTGGTTCAGAACCAGGTAGTAGGTACCACTCCTCTCAATAAGGGGCTGGTTCAGAACCAGGTAGTAGGTACCACACCTCTCAATCGGTCAGCACTCTGATAAACTGTATGTATCAAATCAAAGTTTATTTGTTGCTTGAACAGGATACAACAGGTCCTACAAACTGTTTCTCAACAATGCAGTGTTCAAATACCAGGTCAGATTTCAACAGATAGAAAGGAATTTTCAACAAATCTAAGAATAAATACTCACAAGGAGTAAAACACACAAGAATGTACACTGTGTACAAGGTCGCTACCAGTATCATATCCATGTGCAGGGTAACAGTGGTAGGTACCATATGATGGCATTAAGTCAATGTGCAGGGTAACAGTGGTAGGTACCATATGATGGCATTAAGTCAATGTGCAGGGTAACAGTGGTAGGTACCATATGATGGCATTAAGTCAATGTGCAGGGTAACAGTGGTAGGTACCATATGATGGCATTAAGTCAATGTGCAGGGTAACAGTGGTAGGTACCATATGATGGCATTAAGTCAATGTGCAGGGTAACAGTGGTAGGTACCATATGATGGCATTAAGTCAATGTGCAGGGTAACAGTGGTAGGTACCATATGATGGCATTAAGTCAATGTGCAGGGTAACAGTGGTAGGTACCATATGATGGCATTAAGTCAATGTGCAGGGTAACAGTGGTAGGTACCATATGATGGCATTAAGTCAATGTGCAGGGTAACAGTGGTAGGTACCATATGATGGCATTAAGTCAATGTGCAGGGTAACAGTGGTAGGTACCATATGATGGCATTAAGTCAATGTGCAGGGTAACAGTGGTAGGTACCATATGATGGCATTAAGTCAATGTGCAGGGTAACAGTGGTAGGTACCATATGATGGCATTAAGTCAATGTGCAGGGTAACAGTGGTAGGTACCATATGATGGCATTAAGTCAGTGTGCAGGGTAACAGTGGTAGGTACCATATGATGGCATTAAGTCAATGTGCAGGGTAACAGTGGTAGGTACCATATGATGGCATTAAGTCAATGTGCAGGATAACAGTGGTAGGTACCATATGATGGCATTAAGTCAATGTGCAGGGTAACAGTGGTAGGTACCATATGATGGCATTAAGTCAATGTGCAGGGTAACAGTGGTAGGTACCATATGATGGCATTAAGTCAATGTGCAGGGTAACAGTGGTAGGTACCATACGATGGCATTAAGTCAATGTGCAGGGTAACAGTGGTAGGTACCATATGATGGCATTAAGTCAATGTGCAGGGTAACAGTGGTAGGTACCATACGATGGCATTAAGTCAATGTGCAGGGTAACAGTGGTAGGTACCATATGATGGCATTAAGTCAATGTGCAGGGTAACAGTGGTAGGTACCATATGATGGCATTAAGTCAATGTGCAGGGTAACAGTGGTAGGTACCATATGATGGCATTAAGTCAATGTGCAGGGTAACAGTGGTAGGTACCATATGATGGCATTAAGTCAATGTGCAGGGTAACAGTGGTAGGTACCATATGATGGCATTAAGTCAATGTGCAGGGTAACAGTGGTAGGTACCATATGATGGCATTAAGTCAATGTGCAGGGTAACAGTGGTAGGTACCATATGATGGCATTAAGTCAATGTGCAGGGTAACAGTGGTAGGTACCATATGATGGCATTAAGTCAGTGTGCAGGGTAACAGTGGTAGGTACCATATGATGGCATTAAGTCAATGTGCAGGGTAACAGTGGTAGGTACCATATGATGGCATTAAGTCAATGTGCAGGGTAACAGTGGTAGGTACCATATGATGGCATTAAGTCAATGTGCAGGGTAACAGTGGTAGGTACCATATGATGGCATTAAGTCAATGTGCAGGGTAACAGTGGTAGGTACCATATGATGGCATTAAGTCAATGTGCAGGGTAACAGTGGTAGGTACCATATGATGGCATTAAGTCAATGTGCAGGGTAACAGTGGTAGGTACCATATGATGGCATTAAGTCAATGTGCAGGGTAACAGTGGTAGGTACCATATGATGGCATTAAGTCAATGTGCAGGGTAACAGTGGTAGGTACCATACGATGGCATTAAGTCAGTGTGCAGGGTAACAGTGGTAGGTACCATATGATGGCATTAAGTCAATGTGCAGGGTAACAGTGGTAGGTACCATATGATGGCATTAAGTCAATGTGCAGGGTAACAGTGGTAGGTACCATACGATGGCATTAAGTCAATGTGCAGGGTAACAGTGGTAGGTACCATATGATGGCATTAAGTCAATGTGCAGGGTAACAGTGGTAGGTACCATATGATGGCATTAAGTCAATGTGCAGGTTAACAGTGGTAGGTACCATATGATGGCATTAAGTCAGTGTGCAGGGTAACAGTGGTAGGTACCATACAATGGCATTAAGTCAGTGTGCAGGGTAGCAGTGGTAGGTACCATATGATGGCATTAAGTCAGTGTGCAGAAACAAAATGTTCTGCCACTAATATCACTAGTGAACACCTTGCCATCTCTACGTCAGAAGCTAGGGATTGTCATCAGCAGGAAGTCCGCAAAACATCATTTGTGTCTCATCACCCATGAAAATCTCTCCTCAGTTGATATGTGAGGATCCATTCATCTGTAGTGGTCCCCTGTTCTCTACTCTCCCCATCTCTCTGTAGTGGTCCCCTGTCCTCTACTCTCCCCATCTCTCTGTAGTGGTCCCCTGTTCTCTACTCTCCCCATCTCTCTGTAGTGGTCCCCTGTCCTCTACTCTCCCCATCTATCTGTAATGGTCCCCTGTCCTCTACTCTCCCCATCTCTCTGTAGTGGTCCCCTGTTCTCTACTTTCCCCATCTCTCTGTAGTGGTCCCCTGTCCTCTACTCTCCCCATCTCTCTGTAGTGGTCCCCTGTCCTCTACTCTCCCCATCTCTCTGTAGGGGTCCCCTTGTCCTCTATTCTCCCCATCTTTCTGTAGTGGTCCCCTGTCCTCTACTCTCCCCATCTCTCTGTAGTGGTCCCCTGTCCTCTACTCTCCCCATCTCTCTGTAGGGGTCCCCTGTCCTCTACTCTCCCCATCTCTCTGTAGTGGTCCCCTGTCCTCTACTCTCCCCATCTCTCTGTAGTGGTCCCCTGTCCTCTACTCTCCCCATCTCTCTGTAGGGGTCCCCTTGTCCTCTATTCTCCCCATCTTTCTGTAGTGGTCCCCTGTCCTCTACTCTCCCCATCTCTCTGTAGTGGTCCCCTGTCCTCTACTCTCCCCATCTCTCTGTAGTGGTCCCCTGTCCTCTACTCTCCCCATCTCTCTGTAATGGTCCCCTGTCCTCTACTCTCCCCATCTCTCTGTAATGGTCCCCTGTCTACTTTCCCCATCTCTCTGTAGTGGTCCCCTGTCCTCTACTCTCCCCATCTCTCTGTAATGGTCCCCTGTCCTCTACTCTCCCCATCTCTCTGTAATGGTCCCCTGTCTACTTTCCCCATCTCTCTGTAGTGGTCCCCTGTCCTCTACTCTCCCCATCTCTCTGTAATGGTCCCCTGTCCTCTACTCTCCCCATCTCTCTGTAGTTGTCCCCTGTCCTCTACTCTCCCCATCTCTCTGTTGTGGTCCCCTGTCCTCTACTCTCCCCATCTCTCTGTAGTGCCCCCCTGTTCTCTACTCTCCCCATCTCTCTGTAGTGGTCCCCTCTCCTCTACTCTCCCCATCTCTCTGTAGTGGTCCCCTGTCCTCTACTCTCCCCATCTCTCTGTAGTGGTCCCCTGTCCTCTACTCTCCCCATCTCTCTGTAGTGGTCCCCTGTCCTCTACTCTCCCCATCTCTCTGTAGTGGTCCCCTGTCCTCTACTCTCCCCATCTCTCTGTAGTGGTCCCCTGTTCTCTACTCTCCCCATCTCTCTGTAGTGGTCCCCTGTTCTCTACTCTCCCCATCTCTCTGTAGTGGTCCCCTGTTCTCTACTCTCCCCATCTCTCTGTAGTGGTCCCCTGTCCTCTACTCTCCCCATCTCTCTGTAATGGTCCCCTGTCCTCTACTCTCCCCATCTCTCTGTAATGGTCCCCTGTCCTCTACTCTCCCCATCTCTCTGTAGTGGTCCCCTGTCCTCTACTCTCCCCATCTCTCTGTAGTGGTCCCCTGTCCTCTACTCTCCCCATCTCTCTGTAATGGTCCCCTGTCCTCTACTCTCCCCATCTCTCTGTAGTGGTCCCCTGTCCTCTACTCTCCCCATCTCTCTGTAGGGGTCCCCTTGTCCTCTATTCTCCCCATCTTTCTGTAGTGGTCCCCTGTCCTCTACTCTCCCCATCTCTCTGTAGTGGTCCCCTGTCCTCTACTCTCCCCATCTCTCTGTAATGGTCCCCTGTCCTCTACTCTCCCCATCTCTCTGTAGTTGTCCCCTGTCCTCTACTCTCCCCATCTCTCTGTAGTTGTCCCCTGTCCTCTACTCTCCCCATCTCTCTGTAGTGGTCCCCTGTCCTCTACTCTCCCCATCTCTCTGTAGTTGTCCCCTGTCCTCTACTCTCCCCATCTTTCTGTAGTGGTCCCCTGTCCTCTACTCTCCCCATCTTTCTGTAGTGGTCCCCTGTCCTCTACTCTCCCCATCTTTCTGTAGTGGTCCCCTGTCCTCTACTCTCCCCATCTCTCAGTAGTTGTCCCCTGTCCTCTACTCTCCCCATCTCTCTGTAGTGGTCCCCTGTCCTCTACTCTCCCCATCTTTCTGTAGTGGTCCCCTGTCCTCTACTCTCCCCATCTCTCTGTAATGGTCCCCTGTCCTCTACTCTCCCCATCTCTCTGTAGTGGTCCCCTGTCCTCTACTCTCCCCATCTCTCTGTAGGGGTCCCCTTGTCCTCTATTCTCCCCATCTTTCTGTAGTGGTCCCCTGTCCTCTACTCTCCCCATCTCTCTGTAGTGGTCCCCTGTCCTCTACTCTCCCCATCTCTCTGTAATGGTCCCCTGTCCTCTACTCTCCCCATCTCTCTGTAGTTGTCCCCTGTCCTCTACTCTCCCCATCTCTCTGTAGTTGTCCCCTGTCCTCTACTCTCCCCATCTCTCTGTAGTGGTCCCCTGTCCTCTACTCTCCCCATCTCTCTGTAGTTGTCCCCTGTCCTCTACTCTCCCCATCTTTCTGTAGTGGTCCCCTGTCCTCTACTCTCCCCATCTTTCTGTAGTGGTCCCCTGTCCTCTACTCTCCCCATCTTTCTGTAGTGGTCCCCTGTCCTCTACTCTCCCCATCTCTCAGTAGTTGTCCCCTGTCCTCTACTCTCCCCATCTCTCTGTAGTGGTCCCCTGTCCTCTACTCTCCCCATCTTTCTGTAGTGGTCCCCTGTCCTCTACTCTCCCCATCTCTCTGTAATGGTCCCCTGTCCTCTACTCTCCCCATCTCTCTGTAGTGGTCCCCTGTCCTCTACTCTCCCCATCTCTCTGTAGTGGTCCCCTGTCCTCTACTCTCCCCATCTCTCTGTAGTGGTCCCCTGTTCTCTACTCTCCCCATCTCTCTGTAGTGGTCCCCTGTCCTCTACTCTCCCCATCTCTCTGTAGTGGTCCCCTGTCCTCTACTCTCCCCATCTCTCTGTAATGGTCCCCTTGTCCTCTACTCTCCCCATCTCTCTATAGTCCATTGTTCTGTAATGTTGTGTGGGTCTGTGTTCAGTAAATCCTTCCATTTTCAACCTTCACATTCAGAACCGACTGCTGTCGTCTGGGCCTCCTGTCAGCCATAGAACCTGCAGTGCATTATTTGACAAGGTAACTCCTCCATATTCCTTTCCACATGCCTCTACATTGGCTGAACAATAAATGGAACCATGTTGAACTCCTAATGTTGTTGATGCTGGGTATGCCCAGATATGCAGGCTCTATTGGATGGACATGAACATGACTTACCATCTGCCAAATGTTTGAGATATTAGAGACCGCTTCACTCTCTTTTAAGTGTAATGGTTTCTCTATTTCACCACTTGTCGTAAGCAGCTCCTTAAACAATTCCAAATGGCCCATGTTTAAAACTGTCAGGGCTGAGCGCTTGCCTAAGAGGGCTATTATGATCTTCAAAATCCTGCATGTCTGAACACGTGTTCTTCACTTCCTTCCTCACAGAGCCAATATGTCCCTGCTTTAGATCTGACTGCATGGCCCAGTAGAAACGTGCTATCTCGCGCTGCTTATCATTAGCCAGCTAGCCTCTCATCTCCACTGCCTTCTCCGGCTCTGTGTATGCTGTGAATCTGGGGCTGTCTTCAGAACACTGACCCCTATTATCCCTCATGGTACCGCTTAAACCAAATCAACTTCCACTGCTAAGCAAAGAGCTGCTGGCTTGGCACCAATAGCCCGCAGCTAATCACCACTACTGCTATGCTGTGCTGTTTTGGATATGTTTTACCATCTACGTTACATGTTTAGGCTAGGGATGGATGAAATCTATCCCACTGTACAGTCCAAGTGGTCACCCGGATGCTGGTGTTTATGATGGAGTACAGGAGAGAGTGACTGGCTTTGCATAGCACTCTGATCCACCATCAGAATGGGTGTGTGACGTACTGTACGGCTGCTTTTAGTGGCTCTGGTTGGAGTTTGAGTGTTGGGTCAGGGGTTGGTTTGCTTGGCTCTCCAGGTCCAACTGTATGCTGTAAAATGCTGTTCTATGAGCTGTCACTGAAACACATCACGACAGAGAATGTTAGCCATGTTCTAGCTGTTAGGGATCTATACCTCAGCCCATATGATCAGAAGCCTTTCTAGTACTGTAGCTTTCTTGTTCAAGGCCCGTATCCACAAAGGGTCTCAAAGTAGGAGTGCTGATCTAGGGTCAGTTTTGCCTTTTAGATAATTATAAATCATATTATATGGACAGATCCTAGATTTGTGGATAGGGGCCCAGGTTTAATCAAGTGGATCATGTTGGATAACTATATTCCTGATTACACTGTGGAATAAATGTAATATTTATGTTTTACCCTATCTTATTTCACAGCTGAGCACCCTGTTGTAATGGTATGGTCTTAGGAGGTGTCTATTGTCAGCATGGACGTGCCTTATTACATGGAACATTAGGAGTCCCTGGACAAACCATTTACAGTAATAAAGGTGACGCAGCTGTCCCAGCGTTTCAGATTGTCACAGTCCAATGTACTACAGACCTCCTCACTGACACCTTGTTTTACACCTCAGAGTGCAAAGACATCCACAGAGCCCCCTATAGCACTCCCTGTGTCAGAGGAGGAGGAGGAGGAGGAGGACGAAGAGGAGGAGGATGACGATGATAACGATGAGCTACCACCCGTCATCGCACCTCGACCTGAGCACACTAAATCTGTGAGTCACCCTGAGGTTATGAACAATGATTTAACACAATGTTACAGATCTAAGACTTAGGAAGACTAACAGTCTAATCACCTCAATAACTCAACTCAGTACAGAGTTGTACAGTATGCTTGTTGTCCTGCCCCTCTCTGACTGGGTCCTGCCCCTCTCTGACTGTGTCCTGCCCCTCTCTGACTGTGTCCTGCCCCTCTCTGACTGTGTCCTGCCCCTCTCTGACTGTGTCCTGCCCCTCTCTGACTGTGTCCTGCCCCTCTCTGACTGTGTCCTGCCCCTCTCTGACTGTGTCCTGCCCCTCTCTGACTGTGTCCTGCCCCTCTCTGACTGTGTCCTGCCCCTCTCTGACTGTGTCCTGCCCCTCTCTGACTGTGTCCTGCCCCTCTCTGACTGGGTCCTGCCCCTCTCTGACTGTGTCCTGCCCCTCTCTGACTGGGTCATGCCCCTCTCTGACTGTGTCCTGCTCCTCTCTGACTGTGTCCTGCCCCTCTCTGACTGTGTCCTGCCCCTCTCTGACTGGGTCATGCCCCTCTCTGACTGGGTCATGCCCCTCTCTGACTGTGTCCTGCCCCTCTCTGACTGTGTCCTGCCCCTCTCTGACTGTGTCCTGCCCCTCTCTGACTGTGTCCTGCCCCTCTCTGACTGTGTCCTGCACCTCTCTGACTGTGTCCTGCCCCTCTCTGACTGTGTCCTGCCCCTCTCTGACTGTGTCCTGCCCCTCTCTGACTGGGTCATGCCCCTCTCTGACTGTGTCCTGCCCCTCTCTGACTGTGTCCTGCCCCTCTCTGACTGTGTCCTGCCCCTCTCTGACTGTGTCCTGCCCCTCTCTGACTGGGTCATGCCCCTCTCTGACTGTGTCCTGCCCCTCTCTGACTGTGTCCTGCCCCTCTCTGACTGTGTCCTGCCCCTCTCTGACTGTGTCCTGCCCCTCTCTGACTGTGTCCTGCCCCTCTCTGACTGTGTCCTGCCCCTCTCTGACTGGGTCCTGCCCCTCTCTGACTGTGTCCTGCCCCTCTCTGACTGGGTCATGCCCCTCTCTGACTGTGTCCTGCTCCTCTCTGACTGTGTCCTGCCCCTCTCTGACTGTGTCCTGCCCCTCTCTGACTGGGTCATGCCCCTCTCTGACTGGGTCATGCCCCTCTCTGACTGTGTCCTGCCCCTCTCTGACTGTGTCCTGCCCCTCTCTGACTGTGTCCTGCCCCTCTCTGACTGTGTCCTGCCCCTCTCTGACTGTGTCCTGCACCTCTCTGACTGTGTCCTGCCCCTCTCTGACTGTGTCCTGCCCCTCTCTGACTGTGTCCTGCCCCTCTCTGACTGTGTCCTGCTCCTCTCTGACTGTGTCCTGCCCCTCTCTGACTGGGTCATGCCCCTCTCTGACTGTGTCCTGCCCCTCTCTGACTGGGTCATGCCCCTCTCTGACTGTGTCCTGCCCTTCTCTGACTGGGTCATGCCCCTCTCTGACTGTGTCCTGCCCCTCTCTGACTGGGTCATGCCCCTCTCTGACTGTGTCCTGCCCCTCTCTGACTGGGTCATGCCCCTCTCTGACTGGGTCATGCCCCGCTCTGACTGTGTCCTGCCCCTCTCTGACTGGGTCATGCCCCTCTCTGACTGTGTCCTGCCCCTCTCTGACTGTGACTGTCATGCCCCTCTCTGACTGTGTCCTGCCCCTCTCTGACTGGGTCATGCCCCTCTCTGACTGTGTCCTGCTCCTCTCTGACTGTGTCCTGCTCTTCTCTGACTGTGTCCTGCTCCTCTCTGACTGTGTCCTGCCCCTCTCTGACTGGGTCATGCCCCTCTCTGACTGTGTCCTGCCCCTCTCTGACTGGGTCATGCCCCTCTCTGACGGTGTCCTGCTCCTCTCTGACTGTGTCCTGCTCCTCTCTGACTGTGTCCTGCCAATCTCTCTGACTGGGTCCTGCCCCTCTCTGACTGGGTCCTGCCCCTCTCTGACTGTGTCCTGCCCCTCTCTGACTGTGTCCTGCCCTTCTCTGACTGTGTCCTGCCCCTCTCTGACTGGGTCATGCCCCTCTCTGACTGTGTCCTGCCCCTCTCTGACTGTGTCCTGCCCCTCTCTGACTGGGTCATGCCCCTCTCTGACTGTGTCCTGCCCCTCTCTGACTGTGTCCTGCCCCTCTCTGACTGTGTCCTACCCCTCTCTGACTGTGTCCTGCCCCTCTCTGACTGTGTCCTGCCCCTCTCTGACTGTGTCCTGCCCCTCTCTGACTGGGTCCTGCCCCTCTCTGACTGTGTCCTGCCCCTCTCTGACTGGGTCATGCCCCTCTCTGACTGTGTCCTGCTCCTCTCTGACTGTGTCCTGCCCCTCTCTGACTGTGTCCTGCCCCTCTCTGACTGGGTCATGCCCCTCTCTGACTGTGTCCTGCCCCTCTCTGACTGTGTCCTGCCCCTCTCTGACTGTGTCCTGCCCCTCTCTGACTGTGTCCTGCCCCTCTCTGACTGTGTCCTGCACCTCTCTGACTGTGTCCTGCCCCTCTCTGACTGTGTCCTGCCCCTCTCTGACTGTGTCCTGCCCCTCTCTGACTGTGTCCTGCTCCTCTCTGACTGTGTCCTGCCAATCTCTCTGACTGGGTCATGCCACTCTCTGACTGGGTCATGCCCCTCTCTGACTGTGTCCTGCCCCTCTCTGACTGGGTCATGCCCCTCTCTGACTGTGTCCTGCTCCTTTCTGACTGTGACTGTGTCCTGCTCCTCTCTGACTGTGTCCTGCTCCTCTCTGACTGTGACTGTGTCCTGCTCCTCTCTGACTGTGTCCTGCCCTTCTCTGACTGGGTCATGCCCCTCTCTGACTGTGTCCTGCCCCTCTCTGACTGGGTCATGCCCCTCTCTGACTGTGTCCTGCCCCTCTCTGACTGGGTCATGCCCCTCTCTGACTGGGTCATGCCCCGCTCTGACTGTGTCCTGCCCCTCTCTGACTGGGTCATGCCCCTCTCTGACTGTGTCCTGCCCCTCTCTGACTGTGTCCTGCCCCTCTCTGACTGTGACTGTCATGCCCCTCTCTGACTGTGTCCTGCCCCTCTCTGACTGGGTCATGCCCCTCTCTGACTGTGTCCTGCTCCTCTCTGACTGTGTCCTGCTCCTCTCTGACTGTGTCCTGCTCCTCTCTGACTGTGTCCTGCCCCTCTCTGACTGGGTCATGCCCCTCTCTGACTGTGTCCTGCCCCTCTCTGACTGGGTCATGCCCCTCTCTGACGGTGTCCTGCTCCTCTCTGACTGTGTCCTGCTCCTCTCTGACTGTGTCCTGCCAATCTCTCTGACTGGGTCATGCCACTCTCTGACTGGGTCATGCCCCTCTCTGACTGTGTCCTGCCCCTCTCTGACTGGGTCATGCCCCTCTCTGACTGTGTCCTGCTCCTTTCTGACTGTGACTGTGTCCTGCTCCTCTCTGACTGTGTCCTGCTCCTCTCTGACTGTGACTGTGTCCTGCTCCTCTCTGTGTCCTGAACCTCTCTGACTGTGTCCTGAACCTCTCTGACTGTGACTGTGTCCTGCTCCTCTCTGACTGTGACTGTGTCCCGCGCCTCTCCTGACAGATCTACACCCGCTCTGTCATCGAACCCTTGGCGCCTCCCGCCCCTGTGAAGGAGGTCACAACCCCACCGGAGTCCCAGGTCCAGCCGGAGAACACGTCCAGCACTCTGTACCGCCACACCGATCGGCAGAGGAAGAAGTCCAAGATGACAGACGAGGAGATTCTGGAGCGACTGAGTATGTTGTCTCTCTGTGGATCTATGGAGCATGGAGAGTCCCATAGAGATTGTGCTGTGACTGTACTGTGATGTGTCCAGACTTCTCAGCTCTAAACCCATCCTACCGCAGTGATTAGTGTGGGCTGCTCACTAAGCCACAGATTACAGCCTTAGGACGGCCAAGCGCCCCTCTATAGTCAGAGTACTGCTCTCTCTGCAGTGTCCTCTCTGCAGTGTCCTCTCTGCAGTGTCCTCTCTGCAGTGTCCTCTCTGCAAAACAGAGTGCCCCTGACCAAAACATCAGCAGTGCTCTACTGTGCAGGACAACCTCCCAGCATGCAGCAGTGTATTTGGCTTCAGTACGAGGCCCCACAGCAGGCGACATCCCTGAATGGCGTGGGCAGAGGAGCGTGTGTGTAATGCAGGGTTGCCCTCTCCATGGCCGTGCTGTGTGTGTGTGTGTGTGTGTGTGTGTGTGTGTGTGTGTGTGTGTGTGTGTGTGTGTGTGTGTGTGTGTGTGTGTGTGTGTGTGTGTGTGTGTGTGTGTGTGTGTGTGTGTGTGTGTGCGAGTGCGTGTGCGTGCGTGCGTGCGCGCGCGTGTGTGTGTGTGTGCGTGTGCGTGTGTGTGTGTGTGTATGCATGCCTCAGTCTGACCTAGAGACACTCTCCACTAATCACCTCTCTCTGTTCTCCCAGGGAGCATTGTGAGTGTGGGGGACCCCAAAAAGAAGTACACACGCTTTGAGAAAATAGGACAAGGGTAAGTCCACCTTCAATCCAAATCCACCAGCTACTTACTGCCTCTTATTGGAACAAAGTAGTCTTTGGTAGTCAGCCCAACTGAGAGAAAGACAGACAACGCCTCACTCAGGAGTGACCAGAGACAGAGATGAGAAAAAGAAAGAGGTTGAAGGGTCTGAGAGATAAATAGAAAGGAACTTTATTCAGACATGGCTGCAGGCCAGATGAGCTCAGCCTGCTCTCTCTCTCTCTCTCTCTCTCTCTCTCTCTCTCTCTCTCTCTCTCTCTCTCTCTCTCTCTCTCTCTCTCTCTCTCTCTCTCTCTCTCTTTCTCTCTCTCTCTCTCTCTTTCTCTGATTCTCTCTCTCACTCTTTCTCCCTCCTTCTCTCTCTCTCTCTCTCTCTCTGATTCTCTCTCTCACTCTTTCTCCCTCCTTCTCTCTCTCTCTCTCTCCTTCTCTCTCTCTCTCGCTCTCTCTGATTCTCTCTCTCACTCTTTATCCCTCCTTCTCTCTCTCTCTCTCTCCTTCTCTCTCTCTCTCGCTCTCTCTGATTCTCTCTCTCACTCTTTATCCCTCCTTCTCTCTCTCTCTCTCTCTGATTCTCTCTCTCACTCTTTCTCCCTCCTTCTCTCTCTCTCTCTCTCCTTCTCTCTCTCTCTCGCTCTCTCTGATTCTCTTTCTCACTCTTTCGCCCTCATTCTCTCTCTCTCTCTGATTCTCTCTCACACTCTTTCTCCCTCCTTCTCTCTCTCTCTCTCCCTCTCTCTCTCTCTCACTCTGTGATTCAAACTCTCTCTCTCTCTCTCTCTCTCTCTCTCTCTCTCTCTCTCTCTCTCTCTCTCTCTCTCTCTCTCTCTCTCTCTCTCTCTCTCTCTCTCTCTCGCTCTCGCTCTCTCTCTGGGGGGGCTGGGGTGAGCTTAGCCCTGACATCACCACTCCCTCCACATCAGACCTGAACACAACAACAGCAGCAGCCAGCTTCCTCCAGCACTGTCTGCTTAGCTTAACACACCCCTAAGGGCTCCCCTGATCAATGTGGGTGATAACGACAGACAATCTGCACACACTGTCTATAAATTAAAACAGCTGTGCACAAGGATATGAACACTAAACTGTGGTTTCTCACAGACCTCTCTGATTAAACCCACAGGGAAATGTTACCTGAGGATGAGAGCAGTTAACAAATCCTGAGCTCAGTGACCTTAGCCACCTCACACTCCATCACCTCTGGAGATCACATGAGAAGCTTCCTGATGAGTCAATGATCAGTGTGGATTGGTTCCACAGCTACCTAACAACAGAGCATTACCTGGCCGGCTGCAGCGCATCAGTGGCTGGGTCGGGATACGCTGCAGGAACACTCATTCATTATTCATACACACTCACAATACAATGGTGTAGCCTGATGGTCTCAGGGAGGGAGGGAGAGAGGGAGGGAGGGAGAATAAAGAAGAGAGAGGGCAAGGAGAACAGAGTGAGGGACAGACGTGAGAGAGATGTGTGACTTGACTAAATCTCTGGAGTGTGACTTGTAAAATGAGTCTTCCACTTCATTCTGTATAAGGTCAATCTGTGAGAACTCATTATCAAAATGAAGCCATTCTGCTGCAGCAAAACAGACTGTAGTCAAAAAGACTTCTGGGGTGTTATGAGAATGGGAAGGTTTAGTGATGGATACAGGGAAGGCATGGGTTACTGGTAAAGTTAATGCAGTGGAAACTAGGCTCAAGGTCAGGGTGTGGAACCAAACAGTAAACCAGACTCCTGGCAGGGGACTCTATCTGTTCCTGGTTACAGCATTCACCATGGATCTGTGTTATGTTCCTTCAGCATTCACCATGGGTCTGTGTTATGTTCCTTCAGCATTCATCATGGGTCTGTGTTATGTTCCTTCAGCATTCACCATGGGTCTGTGTTATGTTCCTGGTTACAGCATTCACCATGGATCTGTGTTATGTTCCTTCAGCATTCACCATGGGTCTGTGTTATGTTCCTTCAGCATTCACCATGGGTCTGTGTTATGTTCCTTCAGCATTCACCATGGGTCTGTGTTATGTTCCTTCAGCATTCACCATGGGTCTGTGTTATGTTCCTTCAGCATTCATCATGGGTCTGTGTTATGTTCCTTCAGCATTCACCATGGGTCTGTGTTATGTTCCTTCAGCATTCACCATGGGTCTGTGTTATGTTCCTTCAGCATTCATCATGGGTCTGTGTTATGTTCCTTCAGCATTCACCATGGGTCTGTGTTATGTTCCTGGTTACAGCATTCACCATGGGTCTGTGTTATGTTCCTGGTTATAGCATTCACCACGGGTCTGTGTTATGTTCCTTCAACATTCACCATGGTCTCTGTGTTATGTTCCTGGTTACAGCATTCACCATGGGTCTGTGTTATGTTCCTGGTTACAGCATTCACCATGGGTCTGTGTTATGTTCCTGGTTACAGCATTCACCATGGGTCTGTGTTATGTTCCTGGTTATAGCATTCATCATGGGTCTGTGTTATGTTCCTGGTTACAGCATTCATCATGGGTCTGTGTTATGTTCCTGGTTACAGCATTCATCATGGGTCTGTGTTATGTTCCTGGTTACAGCATTCATCATGGGTCTGTGTTATGTTCCTGGTTACAGCATTCACCATGGGTCTGTGTTATGTTCCTGGTTACAGCATTCACCATGGGTCTGTGTTACGTTCCTGGTTACAGCATTCATCATGGGTCTGTGTTATGTTCCTGGTTACAGCATTCACCATGGGTCTGTGTTATGTTCCTGGTTACAGTATTCACCATGGGTCTGTGTTATGTTCCTGGTTACAGCATTCACCATGGGTCTGTGTTATGTTCCTGGTTACAGCATTCATCATGGGTCTGTGTTATGTTCCTGGTTACAGCATTCACCATGGGTCTGTGTTACGTTCCTGGTTACAGCATTCATCATGGGTCTGTGTTATGTTCCTGGTTACAGCATTCATCATGGGTCTGTGTTATGTTCCTGGTTACAGCATTCACCATGGGTCTGTGTTATGTTCCTGGTTACAGCATTCATCATGGGTCTGTGTTATGTTCCTGGTTACATCATTCATCATGGGTCTGTGCTATGTTCCTGGTTACAGCATTCATCATGGGTCTGTGTTATGTTCCTGGTTACAGCATTCACCATGGGTCTGTGTTATGTTCCTGGTTACAGCATTCACCATGGGTCTGTGTTATGTTCCTGGTTACAGCATTCACCATGGGTCTGTGTTATGTTCCTGGTTACAGCATTCACCATGGGTCTGTGTTACGTTCCTGGTTACAGCATTCATCATGGGTCTGTGTTATGTTCCTGGTTACAGCATTCGTCATGGGTCTGTGTTATGTTCCTGGTTACAGCATTCACCATGGGTCTGTGTTATGTTCCTGGTTACAGCATTCATCATGGGTCTGTGTTATGTTCCTGGTTACATCATTCATCATGGGTCTGTGCTATGTTCCTGGTTACAGCATTCATCATGGGTCTGTGTTATGTTCCTGGTTACAGCATTCATCATGGGTCTGTGTTATGTTGCTGGTTACAGCATTCATCATGGGTCTGTGTTATGTTCCTGGTTACAGCATTCATCATGGGTCTGTGTTATGTTCCTGGTTACAGCATTCACCATGGGTCTGTGTTATGTTCCTGGTTACAGCATTCACCATGGGTCTGTGTTATGTTCCTGGTTACATCATTCATCATGGGTCTGTGTTATGTTCCTGGTTACAGCATTCCTCATGGGTCTGTGTTATGTTCCTGGTTACATCATTCATCATGGGTCTGTGTTATGTTCCTGGTTACATCATTCCTCATGGGTCTGTGTTATGTTCCTGGTTACAGCATTCATCATGGGTCTGTGTTATGTTCCTGGTTACAGCATTCACCATGGGTCTGTGTTATGTTCCTGGTTACAGCATTCATCATGGGTCTGTGTTATGTTCCTGGTTACAGCATTCATCTTGGGTCTGTGTTATGTTCCTGGTTACAGCATTCATTATGGGTCTGTGTTATGTTCCTGATTACAGCATTCATCATTGGTCTGTGTTATGTTCCTGGTTACAGCATTCACCATGGGTCTGTGTTATGTTCCTGATTACAGCATTCACCATGCGTCTGTGTTATGTTCCTGGTTACAGCATTCACCATGGGTCTGTGTTATGTTCCTGGTTACAGCATTCACCATGGGTCTGTGTTATGTTCCTGATTACAGCATTCACCATGCGTCTGTGTTATGTTCCTGGTTACAGCATTCACCATGGGTCTGTGTTATGTTCCTGGTTACAGCATTCACCATGGGTCTGTGTTATGTTCCTGGTTACAGCATTCATCATGGGTCTGTTATGTTCCTGGTTACAGCATTCACCATGCGTCTGTGTTATGTTCCTGGTTACAGCATTCCTCATGGGTCTGTGTTATGTTCCTGGTTACAGCATTCCTCATGGGTCTGTGTTATGTTCCTGGTTACAGCATTCACCATGGGTCTGTGTTATGTTCCTGGTTACAGCATTCACCATGGGTCTGTGTTATGTTCCTGGTTACAGCATTCACCATGGGTCTGTGTTATGTTCCTGGTTACAGCATTCACCATGCGTCTGTGTTATGTTCCTGGTTACAGCATTCCTCATGGGTCTGTGTTATGTTCCTGGTTACAGCATTCCTCATGGGTCTGTGTTATGTTCCTGGTTACAGCATTCACCATGGGTCTGTGTTATGTTCCTGGTTACAGCATTCACCATGGGTCTGTGTTACGTTCCTGGTTACATCATTCCTCATGGGTCTGTGTTATGTTCCTGGTTACAGCATTCACCATGGGTCTGTGTTATGTTCCTGGTTACATCATTCATCATGGGTCTGTGTTATGTTCCTGGTTACATCATTCATCATGGGTCTGTGTTATGTTCCTGGTTACAGCATTCCTCATGGGTCTATGTTATGTTCCTGGTTACAGCATTCACCATGGGTCTGTGTTATCATCCTGGTTACAGCATTCACCATGGGTCTGTGTTATGTTCCTGGTTACAGCATTCATCATGGGTCTGTTATGTTCCTGGTTACAGCATTCATCATGGGTCTGTTATGTTCCTGGTTACATCATTCATCATGGGTCTGTGTTATGTTCCTGGTTACAGCATTCATCATGGGTCTGTGTTATGTTCCTGGTTACAGCATTCCTCATGGGTCTGTGTTATGTTCCTGACTACAGCATTCATCATGGGTCTGTGTTATGTTCCCTTGGAGCTCATACAGAAATGGAAGCATCATAAAACAAAGAGACGTTCAGTCAGGTTTAAACCTGACACTGTCCCAGGATGTACCCGGGCTGGTGCCTGTGGTTTCTTGCCCAAAGGCAGATTGCAAGGTGGTTGAATACAGAAGCATGTCTCTGCCCTCTAGCATTCAGAGGTTTACAATGTCAGGGCAGAGAGGGGGACAGGTTACTGTACCCCAGCCAAGCTTTTCTTCTTTTTACATTGTAGTCATTTAGCAGATGCTCTCATCCAGAGCGTTAAGTACCTTGCTCAAGGGCACATTGACAGGTGTTTCACCTAGTCAGCTTGGGGATTCAAACTAGCGACCTTTCAGTTACTGGCATAATGCTCTTAACCACTAGGCTACCTGCCTTCAATTTACTGTAATCTGTGTCTGTCTAATTAAAATGATGCTCAGGCTACTGTAGAGGGACTATCAGATCTGTGATTCCCCTGGAGCCCCAACACCCCAGTGGCACAGGGATCACAATAACACACCATTTACAGTACATATACTGTACATGGGACAGAACAGACACTTTGCAAGGAATCATATTGTACATGTTAAAAAGGGTACTTCAAACACACTGTACACTTGGTGGGTTCATATGCCAGTCATGAACTGTATGCATTACAGACTTGGTACTGTACACACAAGTCATAGACTAAACACATCACAGAGTGGTGAGCACCCCACACACTCTCCACATGTAACTTAGACACACCACACACTCACAGCAGAATGAGCTCCTGACATTCTCTACATATGCAAGTGATATAATGTGCACATTATAGACTGTAGGGTCTTAAATCATGCAAGACATTTATAGATAAAAGAGAGGAAAGGTCATCTTATTGACATGGTAATTACTCCTATTAGTTATTACTGACCCAGGGACACTAGTGCTGCCTTTTCCAACGGCCAATGGTCAATGCTGCCCTCTGGTGGCCAAATGAAATGGTTCTTGATCATTTATGAATGGAAGCCATAAAACTGCTTGTATTCAAATACATTCTGTAATTGTTTCTTTGAAGGAAATTCTTGTGTTAATAAAAAAATTGGCAAATGTCCTCCAGGCTCTTGAGAGTTGGCATAACGCTAATATTATGGAGATAGGTACCGTGGAGAGACAGGTGAGAGTTGGCATAACGCTAATATTATGGAGATAGATACCGTGGAGAGACAGGTGAGAGTTGGCATAACGCTAATATTATGGAGATAGGTACCGTGGAGAGACAGGTGAGAGTTGGCATAACGCTAATATTATGGAGATAGGTACCGTGGAGAGACAGGTGAGAGTTGGCATAACGCTAATATTATGGAGATAGGTACCGTGGAGAGACAGGTGAGAGTTGGCATAATGCTAATATTATGGAGATAGGTACCGTGGAGAGACAGGTGAGAGTTGGCATAACGCTAATATTATGGAGATAGGTACCGTGGAGAGACAGGTGAGAGTTGGCATAACGCTAATATTATGGAGATAGGTACCGTGGAGAGACAGGTGCTGGAAGGAGCAAACAAGAAAGGCCTTTTACTGTACTTGTGGACATGACAATAAAAACTAGAAACATGAAACTTTGAGAGCTTGGGTGATCTGTTCTAACTCCTTGCATGAGGACTTGTTTCTATGTGGAACTAATGCGTTATTCTCTTGTTTCCTCAGGGCATCTGGCACTGTGTACACAGCCATTGACATTGCTACTGGCCAGGAGGTAAACTAACTTGACTACCACAGTCACTTCAGAAAATCATCCACATCTTACGTCTATCTGTCACCCTACTGATAGCCTTCTCTTCTGGCACATTAACTGTGTAATGTATCAGAGCACTGAAGACACCGTGTTGTGTCCTGTTTATGGTTGTTCCTCTGTCAGGTGGCCATCAAGCAGATGAACCTCCAACAGCAGCCTAAGAAGGAGCTGATCATCAACGAGATCCTGGTTATGAGGGAAAACAAAAACCCCAACATAGTCAACTACCTGGACAGGTGAGGCTCACACACTTACTGTGGTTGCTGATGGGGAGAACCACACGTATAACAGCTACTGTAAATATGACCATCTCATGCAATGACTATACTTCATCTCTCTCTCCTCTGTCTGTAGTTACCTGGTAGGGACTAGTATACTTCATCTCTCTCTCCTCTGTCTGTAGTTACCTGGTAGGGACTAGTATACTTCATCTCTCTCTCCTCTGTCTGTAGTTACCTGGTAGGGACTAGTATACTTCGTCTCTCTCTCCTCTGTCTGTAGTTACCTGGTAGGGACTAGTATACTTCATCTCTCTCTCCTCTGTCTGTAGTTACCTGGTAGGGACTAGTATACTTCATCTCTCTCTCCTCTGTCTGTAGTTACCTGGTAGGGACTAGTATACTTCGTCTCTCTCTCCTCTGTCTGTAGTTACCTGGTAGGGACTAGTATACTTCATCTCTCTCTCCTCTGTCTGTAGTTACCTGGTAGGGACTAGTATACTTCATCTCTCTCTCCTCTGTCTGTAGTTACCTGGTAGGGACTAGTATACTTCGTCTCTCTCTCCTCTGTCTGTAGTTACCTGGTAGGGACTAGTATACTTCGTCTCTCTCTCCTCTGTCTGTAGTTACCTGGTAGGGACTAGTATACTCCATCTCTCTCTCCTCTGTCTGTAGTTACCTGGTAGGGACTAGTATACTTCATCTCTCTCTCCTCTGTCTGTAGTTACCTGGTAGGGACTAGTATACTTCTTCTCTCTCTCCTCTGTCTGTAGTTACCTGGTAGGGACTAGTATACTTCATCTCTCTCTCCTCTGTCTGTAGTTACCTGGTAGGGACTAGTATACTTCATCTCTCTCTCCTCTGTCTGTAGTTACCTGGTAGGGACTAGTATACTTCGTCTCTCTCTCCTCTGTCTGTAGTTACCTGGTAGGGACTAGTATACTTCATCTCTCTCTCCTCTGTCTGTAGTTACCTGGTAGGGACTAGTATACTTCATCTCTCTCTCCTCTGTCTGTAGTTACCTGGTAGGGACTAGTATACTTCATCTCTCTCTCCTCTGTCTGTAGTTACCTGGTAGGGACTAGTATACTCCATCTCTCTCTCCTCTGTCTGTAGTTACCTGGTAGGGACTAGTATACTTCATCTCTCTCTCCTCTGTCTGTAGTTACCTGGTAGGGACTAGTATACTTCTTCTCTCTCTCCTCTGTCTGTAGTTACCTGGTAGGGACTAGTATACTTCATCTCTCTCTCCTCTGTCTATAGTTACCTGGTAGGGACTAGTATACTTCATCTCTCTCTCCTCTGTCTGTAGTTACCTGGTAGGGACTAGTATACTTCGTCTCTCTCTCCTCTGTCTGTAGTTACCTGGTAGGGACTAGTATACTTCATCTCTCTCTCCTCTGTCTGTAGTTACCTGGTAGGGACTAGTATACTTCATCTCTCTCTCCTCTGTCTGTAGTTACCTGGTAGGGACTAGTATACTTCATCTCTCTCTCCTCTGTCTGTAGTTACCTGGTAGGGACTAGTATACTTCATCTCTCTCTCCTCTGTCTGTAGTTACCTGGTAGGGACTAGTATACTTCATCTCTCTCTCCTCTGTCTGTAGTTACCTGGTAGGGACTAGTATACTTCATCTCTCTCTCCTCTGTCTGTAGTTACCTGGTAGGGACTAGTATACTTCATCTCTGTCTCCTCTGTCTGTAGTTACCTGGTAGGGACTAGTATACTTCATCTCTCTCTCCTCTGTCTGTAGTTACCTGGTAGGGACTAGTATACTTCATCTCTCTCTCCTCTGTCTGTAGTTACCTGGTAGGGACTAGTATACTTCATCTCTCTCTCCTCTGTCTGTAGTTACCTGGTAGGGACTAGTATACTTCATCTCTCTCTCCTCTGTCTGTAGTTACCTGGTAGGGACTAGTATACTTCATCTCTCTCTCCTCTGTCTGTAGTTACCTGGTAGGGACTAGTATACTTCATCTCTCTCTCCTCTGTCTGTAGTTACCTGGTAGGGACTAGTATACTTCATCTCTCTCTCCTCTGTCTGTAGTTACCTGGTAGGGACTAGTATACTTCATCTCTCTCTCCTCTGTCTGTAGTTACCTGGTAGGGACTAGTATACTTCATCTCTCTCTCCTCTGTCTGTAGTTACCTGGTAGGGACTAGTATACTTCATCTCTCTCTCCTCTGTCTGTAGTTACCTGGTAGGGACTAGTATACTTCATCTCTCTCTCCTCTGTCTGTAGTTACCTGGTAGGGACTAGTATACTTCATCTCTCTCTCCTCTGTCTGTAGTTACCTGGTAGGGACTAGTATACTTCATCTCTCTCTCCTCTGTCTGTAGTTACCTGGTAGGGACTAGTATACTTCATCTCTCTCTCCTCTGTCTGTAGTTACCTGGTAGGGACTAGTATACTTCGTCTCTCTCTCCTCTGTCTGTAGTTACCTGGTAGGGACTAGTATACTTCGTCTCTCTCTCCTCTGTCTGTAGTTACCTGGTAGGGACTAGTATACTTCGTCTCTCTCTCCTCTGTCTGTAGTTACCTGGTAGGGACTAGTATACTTCGTCTCTCTCTCCTCTGTCTGTAGTTACCTGGTAGGGACTAGTATACTTCGTCTCTCTCTCCTCTGTCTGTAGTTACCTGGTAGGGACTAGTATACTTCATCTCTCTCTCCTCTGTCTGTAGTTACCTGGTAGGGACTAGTATACTTCGTCTCTCTCTCCTCTGTCTGTAGTTACCTGGTAGGGACTAGTATACTTCATCTCTCTCTCCTCTGTCTGTAGTTACCTGGTAGGGACTAGTATACTTCGTCTCTCTCTCCTCTGTCTGTAGTTACCTGGTAGGGACTAGTATACTTCGTCTCTCTCTCCTCTGTCTGTAGTTACCTGGTAGGGACTAGTATACTTCATCTCTCTCTCCTCTGTCTGTAGTTACCTGGTAGGGACTAGTATACTTCGTCTCTCTCTCCTCTGTCTGTAGTTACCTGGTAGGGACTAGTATACTTCATCTCTCTCTCCTCTGTCTGTAGTTACCTGGTAGGGACTAGTATACTTCGTCTCTCTCTCCTCTGTCTGTAGTTACCTGGTAGGGACTAGTATACTTCATCTCTCTCTCCTCTGTCTGTAGTTACCTGGTAGGGACTAGTATACTTCATCTCTCTCTCCTCTGTCTGTAGTTACCTGGTAGGGACTAGTATACTTCATCTCTCTCTCCTCTGTCTGTAGTTACCTGGTAGGGACTAGTATACTTCGTCTCTCTCTCCTCTGTCTGTAGTTACCTGGTAGGGACTAGTATACTTCGTCTCTCTCTCCTCTGTCTGTAGTTACCTGGTAGGGACTAGTATACTTCATCTCTCTCTCCTCTGTCTGTAGTTACCTGGTAGGGACTAGTATACTTCGTCTCTCTCTCCTCTGTCTGTAGTTACCTGGTAGGGACTAGTATACTTCGTCTCTCTCTCCTCTGTCTGTAGTTACCTGGTAGGGACTAGTATACTTCATCTCTTTCTCCTCTGTCTGTAGTTACCTGGTAGGGTATAGTATACTTCGTCTCTCTCTCCTCTGTCTGTAGTTACCTGGTAGGGACTAGTATACTTCATCTCTCTCTCCTCTGTCTGTAGTTACCTGGTAGGGACTAGTATACTTCATCTCTCTCTCCTCTGTCTGTAGTTACCTGGTAGGGACTAGTATACTTCGTCTCTCTCTCCTCTGTCTGTAGTTACCTGGTAGGGACTAGTATACTTCATCTCTCTCTCCTCTGTCTGTAGTTACCTGGTAGGGACTAGTATACTTCGTCTCTCTCTCCTCTGTCTGTAGTTACCTGGTAGGGACTAGTATACTTCGTCTCTCTCTCCTCTGTCTGTAGTTACCTGGTAGGGACTAGTATACTTCATCTCTCTCTCCTCTGTCTGTAGTTACCTGGTAGGGACTAGTATACTTCGTCTCTCTCTCCTCTGTCTGTAGTTACCTGGTAGGGACTAGTATACTTCATCTCTCTCTCCTCTGTCTGTAGTTACCTGGTAGGGACTAGTATACTTCATCTCTCTCTCCTCTGTCTGTAGTTACCTGGTAGGGACTAGTACACTTCATCTCTCTCTCCTCTGTCTGTAGTTACCTGGTAGGGACTAGTATACTTCATCTCTCTCTCCTCTGTCTGTAGTTACCTGGTAGGGACTAGTACACTTCATCTCTCTCTCCTCTGTCTGTAGTTACCTGGTAGGGACTAGTATACTTCATCTCTCTCTCCTCTGTCTGTAGTTACCTGGTAGGGACTAGTATACTTCATCTCTCTCTCCTCTGTCTGTAGTTACCTGGTAGGGACTAGTATACTTCATCTCTCTCTCCTCTGTCTGTAGTTACCTGGTAGGGACTAGTATACTTCATCTCTCTCTCCTCTGTCTGTAGTTACCTGGTAGGGACTAGTATACTTCATCTCTCTCTCCTCTGTCTGTAGTTACCTGGTAGGGACTAGTATACTTCATCTCTCTCTCCTCTGTCTGTAGTTACCTGGTAGGGACTAGTATACTTCGTCTCTCTCTCCTCTGTCTGTAGTTACCTGGTAGGGACTAGTATACTTCATCTCTCTCTCCTCTGTCTGTAGTTACCTGGTAGGGACTAGTATACTTCATCTCTCTCTCCTCTGTCTGTAGTTACCTGGTAGGGACTAGTATACTTCATCTCTCTCTCCTCTGTCTGTAGTTACCTGGTAGGGACTAGTATACTTCATCTCTCTCTCCTCTGTCTGTAGTTACCTGGTAGGGACTAGTATACTTCATCTCTCTCTCCTCTGTCTGTAGTTACCTGGTAGGGACTAGTATACTTCATCTCTCTCTCCTCTGTCTGTAGTTACCTGGTAGGGACTAGTATACTTCATCTCTCTCTCCTCTGTCTGTAGTTACCTGGTAGGGACTAGTATACTTCGTCTCTCTCTCCTCTGTCTGTAGTTACCTGGTAGGGACTAGTATACTTCGTCTCTCTCTCCTCTGTCTGTAGTTACCTGGTAGGGACTAGTATACTTCATCTCTCTCTCCTCTGTCTGTAGTTACCTGGTAGGGACTAGTATACTTCGTCTCTCTCTCCTCTGTCTGTAGTTACCTGGTAGGGACTAGTATACTTCATCTCTCTCTCCTCTGTCTGTAGTTACCTGGTAGGGACTAGTATACTTCATCTCTCTCTCCTCTGTCTGTAGTTACCTGGTAGGGACTAGTATACTTCATCTCTCTCTCCTCTGTCTGTAGTTACCTGGTAGGGACTAGTATACTTCATCTCTCTCTCCTCTGTCTGTAGTTACCTGGTAGGGACTAGTATACTTCATCTCTCTCTCCTCTGTCTGTAGTTACCTGGTAGGGACTAGTATACTTCATCTCTCTCTCCTCTGTCTGTAGTTACCTGGTAGGGACTAGTATACTTCATCTCTCTCTCCTCTGTCTGTAGTTACCTGGTAGGGACTAGTATACTTCATCTCTCTCTCCTCTGTCTGTAGTTACCTGGTAGGGACTAGTATACTTCATCTCTCTCTCCTCTGTCTGTAGTTACCTGGTAGGGACTAGTATACTTCATCTCTCTCTCCTCTGTCTGTAGTTACCTGGTAGGGACTAGTATACTTCATCTCTCTCTCCTCTGTCTGTAGTTACCTGGTAGGGACTAGTATACTTCATCTCTCTCTCCTCTGTCTGTAGTTACCTGGTAGGGACTAGTATACTTCATCTCTCTCTCCTCTGTCTGTAGTTACCTGGTAGGGACTAGTATACTTCATCTCTCTCTCCTCTGTCTGTAGTTACCTGGTAGGGACTAGTATACTTCATCTCTCTCTCCTCTGTCTGTAGTTACCTGGTAGGGACTAGTATACTTCATCTCTCTCTCCTCTGTCTGTAGTTACCTGGTAGGGACTAGTATACTTCATCTCTCTCTCCTCTGTCTGTAGTTACCTGGTAGGGACTAGTATACTTCGTCTCTCTCTCCTCTGTCTGTAGTTACCTGGTAGGGACTAGTATACTTCGTCTCTCTCTCCTCTGTCTGTAGTTACCTGGTAGGGACTAGTATACTTCGTCTCTCTCTCCTCTGTCTGTAGTTACCTGGTAGGGACTAGTATACTTCGTCTCTCTCTCCTCTGTCTGTAGTTACCTGGTAGGGACTAGTATACTTCGTCTCTCTCTCCTCTGTCTGTAGTTACCTGGTAGGGACTAGTATACTTCGTCTCTCTCTCCTCTGTCTGTAGTTACCTGGTAGGGACTAGTATACTTCGTCTCTCTCTCCTCTGTCTGTAGTTACCTGGTAGGGACTAGTATACTTCGTCTCTCTCTCCTCTGTCTGTAGTTACCTGGTAGGGACTAGTATACTTCGTCTCTCTCTCCTCTGTCTGTAGTTACCTGGTAGGGACTAGTATACTTCGTCTCTCTCTCCTCTGTCTGTAGTTACCTGGTAGGGACTAGTATACTTCGTCTCTCTCTCCTCTGTCTGTAGTTACCTGGTAGGGACTAGTATACTTCGTCTCTCTCTCCTCTGTCTGTAGTTACCTGGTAGGGACTAGTATACTTCGTCTCTCTCTCCTCTGTCTGTAGTTACCTGGTAGGGACTAGTATACTTCATCTCTCTCTCCTCTGTCTGTAGTTACCTGGTAGGGACTAGTATACTTCATCTCTCTCTCCTCTGTCTGTAGTTACCTGGTAGGGACTAGTATACTTCATCTCTCTCTCCTCTGTCTGTAGTTACCTGGTAGGGACTAGTATACTTCATCTCTCTCTCCTCTGTCTGTAGTTACCTGGTAGGGACTAGTATACTTCATCTCTCTCTCCTCTGTCTGTAGTTACCTGGTAGGGACTAGTATACTTCATCTCTCTCTCCTCTGTCTGTAGTTACCTGGTAGGGACTAGTATACTTCATCTCTCTCTCCTCTGTCTGTAGTTACCTGGTAGGGACTAGTATACTTCGTCTCTCTCTCCTCTGTCTGTAGTTACCTGGTAGGGACTAGTATACTTCGTCTCTCTCTCCTCTGTCTGTAGTTACCTGGTAGGGACTAGTATACTTCATCTCTCTCTCCTCTGTCTGTAGTTACCTGGTAGGGACTAGTATACTTCGTCTCTCTCTCCTCTGTCTGTAGTTACCTGGTAGGGACTAGTATACTTCGTCTCTCTCTCCTCTGTCTGTAGTTACCTGGTAGGGACTAGTATACTTCGTCTCTCTCTCCTCTGTCTGTAGTTACCTGGTAGGGACTAGTATACTGCATCTCTCTCTCCTCTGTCTGTAGTTACCTGGTAGGGACTAGTATACTTCGTCTCTCTCTCCTCTGTCTGTAGTTACCTGGTAGGGACTAGTATACTTCATCTCTCTCTCCTCTGTCTGTAGTTACCTGGTAGGGACTAGTATACTTCATCTCTCTCTCCTCTGTCTGTAGTTACCTGGTAGGGACTAGTATACTTCATCTCTCTCTCCTCTGTCTGTAGTTACCTGGTAGGGACTAGTATACTTCGTCTCTCTCTCCTCTGTCTGTAGTTACCTGGTAGGGACTAGTATACTTCATCTCTCTCTCCTCTGTCTGTAGTTACCTGGTAGGGACTAGTATACTTCATCTCTCTCTCCTCTGTCTGTAGTTACCTGGTAGGGACTAGTATACTTCGTCTCTCTCTCCTCTGTCTGTAGTTACCTGGTAGGGACTAGTATACTTCATCTCTCTCTCCTCTGTCTGTAGTTACCTGGTAGGGACTAGTATACTTCGTCTCTCTCTCCTCTGTCTGTAGTTACCTGGTAGGGACTAGTATACTTCGTCTCTCTCTCCTCTGTCTGTAGTTACCTGGTAGGGACTAGTATACTTCGTCTCTCTCTCCTCTGTCTGTAGTTACCTGGTAGGGACTAGTATACTTCGTCTCTCTCTCCTCTGTCTGTAGTTACCTGGTAGGGACTAGTATACTTCGTCTCTCTCTCCTCTGTCTGTAGTTACCTGGTAGGGACTAGTATACTTCATCTCTCTCTCCTCTGTCTGTAGTTACCTGGTAGGGACTAGTATACTTCATCTCTCTCTCCTCTGTCTGTAGTTACCTGGTAGGGACTAGTATACTTCATCTCTCTCTCCTCTGTCTGTAGTTACCTGGTAGGGACTAGTATACTTCGTCTCTCTCTCCTCTGTCTGTAGTTACCTGGTAGGGACTAGTATACTTCGTCTCTCTCTCCTCTGTCTGTAGTTACCTGGTAGGGACTAGTATACTTCGTCTCTCTCTCCTCTGTCTGTAGTTACCTGGTAGGGACTAGTATACTTCATCTCTCTCTCCTCTGTCTGTAGTTACCTGGTAGGGACTAGTATACTTCGTCTCTCTCTCCTCTGTCTGTAGTTACCTGGTAGGGACTAGTATACTTCGTCTCTCTCTCCTCTGTCTGTAGTTACCTGGTAGGGACTAGTATACTTCATCTCTCTCTCCTCTGTCTGTAGTTACCTGGTAGGGACTAGTATACTTCATCTCTCTCTCCTCTGTCTGTAGTTACCTGGTAGGGACTAGTATACTTCATCTCTCTCTCCTCTGTCTGTAGTTACCTGGTAGGGACTAGTATACTTCGTCTCTCTCTCCTCTGTCTGTAGTTACCTGGTAGGGACTAGTATACTTCATCTCTCTCTCCTCTGTCTGTAGTTACCTGGTAGGGACTAGTATACTTCATCTCTCTCTCCTCTGTCTGTAGTTACCTGGTAGGGACTAGTATACTTCATCTCTCTCTCCTCTGTCTGTAGTTACCTGGTAGGGACTAGTATACTTCATCTCTCTCTCCTCTGTCTGTAGTTACCTGGTAGGGACTAGTATACTTCGTCTCTCTCTCCTCTGTCTGTAGTTACCTGGTAGGGACTAGTATACTTCGTCTCTCTCTCCTCTGTCTGTAGTTACCTGGTAGGGACTAGTATACTTCATCTCTCTCTCCTCTGTCTGTAGTTACCTGGTAGGGACTAGTATACTTCGTCTCTCTCTCCTCTGTCTGTAGTTACCTGGTAGGGACTAGTATACTTCGTCTCTCTCTCCTCTGTCTGTAGTTACCTGGTAGGGACTAGTATACTTCATCTCTCTCTCCTCTGTCTGTAGTTACCTGGTAGGGACTAGTATACTTCATCTCTCTCTCCTCTGTCTGTAGTTACCTGGTAGGGACTAGTATACTTCATCTCTCTCTCCTCTGTCTGTAGTTACCTGGTAGGGACTAGTATACTTCGTCTCTCTCTCCTCTGTCTGTAGTTACCTGGTAGGGACTAGTATACTTCATCTCTCTCTCCTCTGTCTGTAGTTACCTGGTAGGGACTAGTATACTTCATCTCTCTCTCCTCTGTCTGTAGTTACCTGGTAGGGACTAGTATACTTCATCTCTCTCTCCTCTGTCTGTAGTTACCTGGTAGGGACTAGTATACTTCATCTCTCTCTCCTCTGTCTGTAGTTACCTGGTAGGGACTAGTATACTTCATCTCTCTCTCCTCTGTCTGTAGTTACCTGGTAGGGACTAGTATACTTCATCTCTCTCTCCTCTGTCTGTAGTTACCTGGTAGGGACTAGTATACTTCATCTCTCTCTCCTCTGTCTGTAGTTACCTGGTAGGGACTAGTATACTTCATCTCTCTCTCCTCTGTCTGTAGTTACCTGGTAGGGACTAGTATACTTCATCTCTCTCTCCTCTGTCTGTAGTTACCTGGTAGGGACTAGTATACTTCGTCTCTCTCTCCTCTGTCTGTAGTTACCTGGTAGGGACTAGTATACTTCATCTCTCTCTCCTCTGTCTGTAGTTACCTGGTAGGGACTAGTATACTTCGTCTCTCTCTCCTCTGTCTGTAGTTACCTGGTAGGGACTAGTATACTTCGTCTCTCTCTCCTCTGTCTGTAGTTACCTGGTAGGGACTAGTATACTTCATCTCTCTCTCCTCTGTCTGTAGTTACCTGGTAGGGACTAGTATACTTCATCTCTCTCTCCTCTGTCTGTAGTTACCTGGTAGGGACTAGTATACTTCATCTCTCTCTCCTCTGTCTGTAGTTACCTGGTAGGGACTAGTATACTTCATCTCTCTCTCCTCTGTCTGTAGTTACCTGGTAGGGACTAGTATACTTCATCTCTCTCTCCTCTGTCTGTAGTTACCTGGTAGGGACTAGTATACTTCGTCTCTCTCTCCTCTGTCTGTAGTTACCTGGTAGGGACTAGTATACTTCGTCTCTCTCTCCTCTGTCTGTAGTTACCTGGTAGGGACTAGTATACTTCATCTCTCTCTCCTCTGTCTGTAGTTACCTGGTAGGGACTAGTATACTTCGTCTCTCTCTCCTCTGTCTGTAGTTACCTGGTAGGGACTAGTATACTTCGTCTCTCTCTCCTCTGTCTGTAGTTACCTGGTAGGGACTAGTATACTTCGTCTCTCTCTCCTCTGTCTGTAGTTACCTGGTAGGGACTAGTATACTTCGTCTCTCTCTCCTCTGTCTGTAGTTACCTGGTAGGGACTAGTATACTTCATCTCTCTCTCCTCTGTCTGTAGTTACCTGGTAGGGACTAGTATACTTCGTCTCTCTCTCCTCTGTCTGTAGTTACCTGGTAGGGACTAGTATACTTCGTCTCTCTCTCCTCTGTCTGTAGTTACCTGGTAGGGACTAGTATACTTCGTCTCTCTCTCCTCTGTCTGTAGTTACCTGGTAGGGACTAGTATACTTCATCTCTCTCTCCTCTGTCTGTAGTTACCTGGTAGGGACTAGTATACTTCATCTCTCTCTCCTCTGTCTGTAGTTACCTGGTAGGGACTAGTATACTTCATCTCTCTCTCCTCTGTCTGTAGTTACCTGGTAGGGACTAGTATACTTCATCTCTCTCTCCTCTGTCTGTAGTTACCTGGTAGGGACTAGTATACTTCATCTCTCTCTCCTCTGTCTGTAGTTACCTGGTAGGGACTAGTATACTTCATCTCTCTCTCCTCTGTCTGTAGTTACCTGGTAGGGACTAGTATACTTCATCTCTCTCTCCTCTGTCTGTAGTTACCTGGTAGGGACTAGTATACTTCATCTCTCTCTCCTCTGTCTGTAGTTACCTGGTAGGGACTAGTATACTTCGTCTCTCTCTCCTCTGTCTGTAGTTACCTGGTAGGGACTAGTATACTTCATCTCTCTCTCCTCTGTCTGTAGTTACCTGGTAGGGACTAGTATACTTCGTCTCTCTCTCCTCTGTCTGTAGTTACCTGGTAGGGACTAGTATACTTCATCTCTCTCTCCTCTGTCTGTAGTTACCTGGTATGGACTAGTATACTTCGTCTCTCTCTCCTCTGTCTGTAGTTACCTGGTAGGGACTAGTATACTTCGTCTCTCTCTCCTCTGTCTGTAGTTACCTGGTAGGGACTAGTATACTTCATCTCTCTCTCCTCTGTCTGTAGTTACCTGGTAGGGACTAGTATACTTCGTCTCTCTCTCCTCTGTCTGTAGTTACCTGGTAGGGACTAGTATACTTCATCTCTCTCTCCTCTGTCTGTAGTTACCTGGTAGGGACTAGTAAACTTCATCTCTCTCTCCTCTGTCTGTAGTTACCTGGTAGGGACTAGTATACTTCGTCTCTCTCTCCTCTGTCTGTAGTTACCTGGTAGGGACTAGTATACTTCATCTCTCTCTCCTCTGTCTGTAGTTACCTGGTAGGGACTAGTATACTTCGTCTCTCTCTCCTCTGTCTGTAGTTACCTGGTAGGGACTAGTATACTTCATCTCTCTCTCCTCTGTCTGTAGTTACCTGGTAGGGACTAGTATACTTCATCTCTCTCTCCTCTGTCTGTAGTTACCTGGTAGGGACTAGTATACTTCATCTCTCTCTCCTCTGTCTGTAGTTACCTGGTAGGGACTAGTATACTTCGTCTCTCTCTCCTCTGTCTGTAGTTACCTGGTAGGGACTAGTATACTTCGTCTCTCTCTCCTCTGTCTGTAGTTACCTGGTAGGGACTAGTATACTTCGTCTCTCTCTCCTCTGTCTGTAGTTACCTGGTAGGGACTAGTATACTTCGTCTCTCTCTCCTCTGTCTGTAGTTACCTGGTAGGGACTAGTATACTTCGTCTCTCTCTCCTCTGTCTGTAGTTACCTGGTAGGGACTAGTATACTTCGTCTCTCTCTCCTCTGTCTCTAGTTACCTGGTAGGGACTAGTATACTTCGTCTCTCTCTCCTCTGTCTGTAGTTACCTGGTAGGGACTAGTATACTTCGTCTCTCTCTCCTCTGTCTGTAGTTACCTGGTAGGGACTAGTATACTTCATCTCTCTCTCCTCTGTCTGTAGTTACCTGGTAGGGACTAGTATACTTCGTCTCTCTCTCCTCTGTCTGTAGTTACCTGGTAGGGACTAGTATACTTCATCTCTCTCTCCTCTGTCTGTAGTTACCTGGTAGGGACTAGTATACTTCATCTCTCTCTCCTCTGTCTGTAGTTACCTGGTAGGGACTAGTATACTTCATCTCTCTCTCCTCTGTCTGTAGTTACCTGGTAGGGACTAGTATACTTCATCTCTCTCTCCTCTGTCTGTAGTTACCTGGTAGGGACTAGTATACTTCATCTCTTTCTCCTCTGTCTGTAGTTACCTGGTAGGGACTAGTATACTTCATCTCTCTCTCCTCTGTCTGTAGTTACCTGGTAGGGACTAGTATACTTCATCTCTCTCTCCTCTGTCTGTAGTTACCTGGTAGGGACTAGTATACTTCATCTCTCTCTCCTCTGTCTGTAATTACCTGGTAGGGACTAGTATACTTCATCTCTCTCTCCTCTGTCTGTAGTTACCTGGTAGGGACTAGTATACTTCGTCTCTCTCTCCTCTGTCTGTAGTTACCTGGTAGGGACTAGTATACTTCGTCTCTCTCTCCTCTGTCTGTAGTTACCTGGTAGGGACTAGTATACTTCGTCTCTCTCTCCTCTGTCTGTAGTTACCTGGTAGGGACTAGTATACTTCATCTCTCTCTCCTCTGTCTGTAGTTACCTGGTAGGGACTAGTATACTTCATCTCTCTCTCCTCTGTCTGTAGTTACCTGGTAGGGACTAGTATACTTCATCTCTCTCTCCTCTGTCTGTAGTTACCTGGTAGGGACTAGTATACTTCATCTCTCTCTCCTCTGTCTGTAGTTACCTGGTAGGGACTAGTATACTTCGTCTCTCTCTCCTCTGTCTGTAGTTACCTGGTAGGGACTAGTATACTTCGTCTCTCTCTCCTCTGTCTGTAGTTACCTGGTTATTGACTAGTATACTTCGTCTCTCTCTCCTCTGTCTGTAGTTACCTGGTAGGGACTAGTATACTTCATCTCTCTCTCCTCTGTCTGTAGTTACCTGGTAGGGACTAGTATACTTCATCTCTCTCTCCTCTGTCTGTAGTTACCTGGTAGGGACTAGTATACTTCATCTCTCTCTCCTCTGTCTGTAGTTACCTGGTAGGGACTAGTATACTTCATCTCTCTCTCCTCTGTCTGTAGTTACCTGGTAGGGACTAGTATACTTCATCTCTCTCTCCTCTGTCTGTAGTTACCTGGTAGGGACTAGTATACTTCGTCTCTCTCTCCTCTGTCTGTAGTTACCTGGTAGGGACTAGTATACTTCATCTCTCTCTCCTCTGTCTGTAGTTACCTGGTAGGGACTAGTATACTTCATCTCTCTCTCCTCTGTCTGTAGTTACCTGGTAGGGACTAGTATACTTCATCTCTCTCTCCTCTGTCTGTAGTTACCTGGTAGGGACTAGTATACTTCATCTCTCTCTCCTCTGTCTGTAGTTACCTGGTAGGGACTAGTATACTTCGTCTCTCTCTCCTCTGTGTGTAGTTACCTGGTAGGGACTAGTATACTTCATCTCTCTCTCCTCTGTCTGTAGTTACCTGGTAGGGACTAGTATACTTCATCTCTCTCTCCTCTGTCTGTAGTTACCTGGTAGGGACTAGTATACTTCATCTCTCTCTCCTCTGTCTGTAGTTACCTGGTAGGGACTAGTATACTTCGTCTCTCTCTCCTCTGTCTGTAGTTACCTGGTAGGGACTAGTATACTTCGTCTCTCTCTCCTCTGTCTGTAGTTACCTGGTAGGGACTAGTATACTTCGTCTCTCTCTCCTCTGTCTGTAGTTACCTGGTAGGGACTAGTATACTTCATCTCTCTCTCCTCTGTCTGTAGTTACCTGGTAGGGACTAGTATACTTCATCTCTCTCTCCTCTGTCTGTAGTTACCTGGTAGGGACTAGTATACTTCATCTCTCTCTCCTCTGTCTGTAGTTACCTGGTAGGGACTAGTATACTTCGTCTCTCTCTCCTCTGTCTGTAGTTACCTGGTAGGGACTAGTATACTTCGTCTCTCTCTCCTCTGTCTGTAGTTACCTGGTAGGGACTAGTATACTTCATCTCTCTCTCCTCTGTCTGTAGTTACCTGGTAGGGACTAGTATACTTCATCTCTCTCTCCTCTGTCTGTAGTTACCTGGTAGGGACTAGTATACTTCATCTCTCTCTCCTCTGTCTGTAGTTACCTGGTAGGGACTAGTATACTTCATCTCTCTCTCCTCTGTCTGTAGTTACCTGGTAGGGACTAGTATACTTCATCTCTCTCTCCTCTGTCTGTAGTTACCTGGTAGGGACTAGTATACTTCATCTCTCTCTCCTCTGTCTGTAGTTACCTGGTAGGGACTAGTATACTTCGTCTCTCTCTCCTCTGTCTGTAGTTACCTGGTAGGGACTAGTATACTTCGTCTCTCTCTCCTCTGTCTGTAGTTACCTGGTAGGGACTAGTATACTTCGTCTCTCTCTCCTCTGTCTGTAGTTACCTGGTAGGGACTAGTATACTTCGTCTCTCTATCCTCTGTCTGTAGTTACCTGGTAGGGACTAGTATACTTCGTCTCTCTCTCCTCTGTCTGTAGTTACCTGGTAGGGACTAGTATACTTCGTCTCTCTCTCCTCTGTCTGTAGTTACCTGGTAGGGACTAGTATACTTCATCTCTCTCTCCTCTGTCTGTAGTTACCTGGTAGGGACTAGTATACTTCGTCTCTCTCTCCTCTGTCTGTAGTTACCTGGTAGGGACTAGTATACTTCATCTCTCTCTCCTCTGTCTGTAGTTACCTGGTAGGGACTAGTATACTTCATCTCTCTCTCCTCTGTCTGTAGTTACCTGGTAGGGACTAGTATACTTCATCTCTCTCTCCTCTGTCTGTAGTTACCTGGTAGGGACTAGTATACTTCGTCTCTCTCTCCTCTGTCTGTAGTTACCTGGTAGGGACTAGTATACTTCGTCTCTCTCTCCTCTGTCTGTAGTTACCTGGTAGGGACTAGTATACTTCATCTCTCTCTCCTCTGTCTGTAGTTACCTGGTAGGGACTAGTATACTTCGTCTCTCTCTCCTCTGTCTGTAGTTACCTGGTAGGGACTAGTATACTTCGTCTCTCTCTCCTCTGTCTGTAGTTACCTGGTAGGGACTAGTATACTTCGTCTCTCTCTCCTCTGTCTGTAGTTACCTGGTATGGACTAGTATACTTCTTCTCTCTCTCCTCTGTCTGTAGTTACCTGGTAGGGACTAGTATACTTCATCTCTCTCTCCTCTGTCTGTAGTTACCTGGTAGGGACTAGTATACTTCATCTCTCTCTCCTCTGTCTGTAGTTACCTGGTAGGGACTAGTATACTTCGTCTCTCTCTCCTCTGTCTGTAGTTACCTGGTAGGGACTAGTATACTTCATCTCTCTCTCCTCTGTCTGTAGTTACCTGGTAGGGACTAGTATACTTCATCTCTCTCTCCTCTGTCTGTAGTTACCTGGTAGGGACTAGTATACTTCATCTCTCTCTCCTCTGTCTGTAGTTACCTGGTAGGGACTAGTATACTTCATCTCTCTCTCCTCTGTCTGTAGTTACCTGGTAGGGACTAGTATACTTCATCTCTCTCTCCTCTGTCTGTAGTTACCTGGTAGGGACTAGTATACTTCATCTCTCTCTCCTCTGTCTGTAGTTACCTGGTAGGGACTAGTATACTTCATCTCTCTCTCCTCTGTCTGTAGTTACCTGGTAGGGACTAGTATACTTCATCTCTCTCTCCTCTGTCTGTAATTACCTGGTAGGGACTAGTATACTTCATCTCTCTCTCCTCTGTCTGTAGTTACCTGGTAGGGACTAGTATACTTCGTCTCTCTCTCCTCTGTCTGTAGTTACCTGGTAGGGACTAGTATACTTCGTCTCTCTCTCCTCTGTCTGTAGTTACCTGGTAGGGACTAGTATACTTCGTCTCTCTCTCCTCTGTCTGTAGTTACCTGGTAGGGACTAGTATACTTCATCTCTCTCTCCTCTGTCTGTAGTTACCTGGTAGGGACTAGTATACTTCATCTCTCTCTCCTCTGTCTGTAGTTACCTGGTAGGGACTAGTATACTTCATCTCTCTCTCCTCTGTCTGTAGTTACCTGGTAGGGACTAGTATACTTCATCTCTCTCTCCTCTGTCTGTAGTTACCTGGTAGGGACTAGTATACTTCGTCTCTCTCTCCTCTGTCTGTAGTTACCTGGTAGGGACTAGTATACTTCGTCTCTCTCTCCTCTGTCTGTAGTTACCTGGTAGGGACTAGTATACTTCGTCTCTCTCTCCTCTGTCTGTAGTTACCTGGTAGGGACTAGTATACTTCATCTCTCTCTCCTCTGTCTGTAGTTACCTGGTAGGGACTAGTATACTTCATCTCTCTCTCCTCTGTCTGTAGTTACCTGGTAGGGACTAGTATACTTCATCTCTCTCTCCTCTGTCTGTAGTTACCTGGTAGGGACTAGTATACTTCATCTCTCTCTCCTCTGTCTGTAGTTACCTGGTAGGGACTAGTATACTTCGTCTCTCTCTCCTCTGTCTGTAGTTACCTGGTAGGGACTAGTATACTTCATCTCTCTCTCCTCTGTCTGTAGTTACCTGGTAGGGACTAGTATACTTCATCTCTCTCTCCTCTGTCTGTAGTTACCTGGTAGGGACTAGTATACTTCATCTCTCTCTCCTCTGTCTGTAGTTACCTGGTAGGGACTAGTATACTTCATCTCTCTCTCCTCTGTCTGTAGTTACCTGGTAGGGACTAGTATACTTCATCTCTCTCTCCTCTGTCTGTAGTTACCTGGTAGGGACTAGTATACTTCATCTCTCTCTCCTCTGTCTGTAGTTACCTGGTAGGGACTAGTATACTTCATCTCTCTCTCCTCTGTCTGTAGTTACCTGGTAGGGACTAGTATACTTCATCTCTCTCTCCTCTGTCTGTAGTTACCTGGTAGGGGATGAGCTATGGGTGGTGATGGAATACCTGGCTGGAGGTTCACTGACTGACGTGGTGACTGAGACCTGCATGGACGAGGGCCAGATCGCTGCAGTCTGCAGAGAAGTAAGACATTTAATGAGCCCTACATTAGACATTTAATGAGCCCAACATTAGACATTTTATGAGCCCTACATTAGACATTTTATGAGCCCTATATTAAACATTTTATGAGCCCTATATTAAACATTTTATGAGCCCTACATTAGACATTTTATGAGCCCTACATTATACATTTAATGAGCCCAACATTAGACATTTTATGAGCCCTATATTAGACATTTTATGAGCCCTACATTAGACATTTAATGAGCCCTACATTAGACATTTTATGAGCCCTATATTAAACATTTTATCAGCCCTACATTAGACATTTTATGAGCTCTACATTAGACATTTTATGAGCCCTACATTAGACATTTTATGAGCCCAAGCCCAAAAAAGCCAAAATAATTGTGGCGTTATCCAGTACATAGCCTGTATGATATATAGGCTACTGCACATTATTTACGACAGAAAAACATAAAAGCCCATAGATGTAGCTAGCTATACTCAGCAAAAAAAGAAACGTCCTTTTTTCAGGACCCTGTCTTTCAAAGATAATTAGTGAAAATCCAAATAACTTCACAGATCTTCATTGTAAAGGGTTTAAACACTGTTTCCCATGCTTGTTCAATGAACCATGAACAATTAATGAACATGCACCTGTGGAACGGTCGTTAAGACACTAACAGCTTACAGATGGTAGGCAATTAAGGTCACAGTTATGAAAACTTAGGACACCAAAGAGGCCTTTCTACTGACTCTGAAAAACTCCAAAAGAAAGATGCCCAGGGTCCCTGCTCATCTGCGTGAACGTGCCTTAGGCATGCTGCAAGGTGGCATGAGGACTGCAATGTGGCCAGGGCAATAAATTGAAATGTCCGTACTGTGAGACGCCTAAGACAGCGCTACAGGGAGACAGGACGGACAGCAGATCGACCTTGCAGTGGCAGACCATGTGTAACAACACCTGCACAGGATCGGTACATCCAAACATCACACCTGTGAGACAGGTACAGGATGGCAACAACAACTGCCCGAGTTACACCAGGAACGCACAATCCCTCCATCAGTGCTCAGACTGTCCGCAATAGGCTGAGAGAGGCTGAACTGAGGGCTTGTAGGCCTGTTGCAAGGCAGGTCCTCACCAGACATCCCCGGCAACAACGTCGACTATGGGCACAAACCCGCCGTCGCTGGACCAGGCAGGACTGGTAAAAAGTGCTCTTCACTGACGAGTCACGGTTTTGTCTCAGCAGGGACGGATTTGCGTTTATCGTCGAAGGACTGAGCGTTACACAGAGGCCTGTACTCTGGAGCGGGATCGATTTGGAGGTGGAGGGTCCGTCATGGTCTGGGGAGGTGTGTCACAGCATCATCGGACTGAGCTTGTTGTCATTGCAGGCAATCTCAATGCTGTGCGTTACAGGGAAGACATCCTCCTCCCTCATGTGGTACCCTTCCTGCAGGCTCATCCTGACATGACCCTCCAGCATGACAATGTCACCAGCCATACTGCTCGTTCTGTGCGTGATTTCCTGCAAGACAGGAATGTCAGTGTTCTGCCATGGCCAGTGAAGAGCCTGGATCTCAATCCCATTGAGCACGTCTGTGACCTGTTGGATCGGAGGGTGAGGGCTAGAGCCATTCCCCCCAGAAAGGTCCGGGAACTTGCAGGTGCCTTGGTGGAAGAGTGGGGTAACATCTCACAGCAAGAACTGGCAAATCTGGTGCAGTCCATGAGGAGGAGATGCACTGCAGTACTTAATGCAGCTAGTGGCCACACCAGATACTGACTGTTACTTTTGATTTTGACCCCCCCTTTGTTCAGGGACACATTATTCCATTTCTGTTAGTCACATGTCTGTGGAACATGTCCAGTTTATGTCTCCGTTGTTGAATCACATGTTAAGTTTGCTGAAAATGAACGCAGTTGACAGTGAGAGGACGTTTCTTTTTTTGCTGAGTTTATATGCTCCTGGGTAAATGAATGAAACTAGATCCAGTAGGCTTATCTTTTTGAGTCTGGACTATTACTGTACTGTATTGTATTATACTGTATTATATAAACTGGAATTACGCACATCAGTCAAACCATGATAAAGCAGAAGAGAACATGTGATTCTGGGTCTGCACATGCGGCCTACAAAGTTACAAGTATAGGCTAGCGAATTTGATTTTAATTTTGAAATATAATAGGGCCTATTTGTATAATTAGTAGACTGACGCATATACAGTTGAAGTCAGAAGTTTACATACACCTTAGACAAATACATTTAAACTCAGTTTTTCACAATTGCTGACATTTAATCCGAATAAAAATTCCCTGTTTTAGGTCAGTTAGGATCACCACTTTATTTTAAGAATGTGAAATGTCAGAATAATAGTGGAGAGAATGATTTATTTCAGCTCTTATTTCTTTCAGAAAGTTTACATACACCCAATTAGTACTTGGTAGTACTTGGTAGCATTGCCTTTAAATTGTTTAACTCGGGTCAAACATTTCGGGTAGCCTTCCACAAGCTTCCCACAATAAATTGGGTGAATTTTGGCGCATTCCTCCTGATAGAGCTGGTGTAACTGAGTCAGGCCATTTTGACACAACTTTGGAAGTGTGCTTGGGGTCATTGTCCATTTGGAAGACCCATTTGCAACCAAGCTTTAACTTCCTGACTGATGTCTTGAGATGTTGCTTCAATATATCCACATAATTTTCCTGCCTCATGATGCTATCTATTTTGTGAAGTTCACCAGTCCCTCTTGCAGCAAAGCACCGCCACAACATGATGCTGCCACCCCCGTGCTTCACGGTTGGGATGGTGTTCTTTGGCTTGCAAGCCTCCCTCTTTTTCCTCCAATCCTAACGATGGTCATTATGGCCAAACAGTTCTACTTTTGTTTCATCAGACCAGTGGACATTTCTCCAAAAAGTACGATCTTTGTCCCCATGTGCGTGCAGCTGCAAACCGTAGTCTTGCTTTTTCTGGCGGTTTTGGAGCAGTGGCTTCTTCCTTGCTGAGCAGCCTTTCAGGTTATGTAGATATAGGACTCGTTTTACTGTTTACTTTTGTACCTTTTCCTCTAGCATCTTCACAAGGTCCTTCGCTGTTGTTCTGGGATTGATTTGCACTTTTCGCACCAAAGTACGTTCATCTCTAGGAGACAGAACGCGTCTCCTTCCTGAGCGGTATGATGGCTGCATGGTCCCATGGTGTTTATACTTGCACACTATTGTTTGTACCGATGAACATGGTACATTTAGGCATTTGGAAATTTCTCTCAAGGATGTACCAGACTTGTGGAGGTCTACAAACTTTTTCTGAGGTCTTGGCGGATTTCTTTCGATTTTCCCATGATGTCAAGCAAAGAGTTTGAAGGTAGGCCTTGAAATACATCCACAGGTACACCTCCAGTTGACTCAAATGATGTCAATTAGCCTATCAGAAGCTTCTAAAGCCATGACATCATTTTCTGGAGTAACTGCTATAGCCTACCGGCATCACGGGTTCGCTCTTCTTTTAAACTACCAGTGAGTTCTATTGGCTGTTGTATTTAACATTCAGCAAGCAAGAGCATGCGTCCCTCTTCAAATAGTCTACCGGTGTAATAAATGCTAACTTTTTTTTCTCCATCAAGCTATTCTACGCTGGCTCTTCCTGCATTGGACTCCAAGAGCTAAGGAGAGTTTTATAAAGAGAGAAGACGGAGGTGCGTGCATATTGCGCAAGAGACAGAGGCTAGAAGTTAGAAGCTCATTATGCATAACCCATCATTAATTAGCTGAAAGAGGTAGGCTAGGACAAATACAGTATATCAATCTTTAAACAGGATTATCTATTTTGGATGCAATTTGAATGGAATTGATGGAGAGAGAGACTGCTCACACATGCTCTGATTTAAAGCATCCATATTCGAGTGATAGGCTGTTTTAAAAGTCTGCAGCTGCAATTAAATATGGTGAACCCCGAAAGCCAGAAGGAGATGTGTAAATTAGACACGCATTTGGACCTTACAGTAGCATAGGCTATGCTGCAGCCAATGTAGGTCTACCTGTCACAAGAAATAAAGTCACCATGGTGAGATGCTAGGTCTACCTGTCACAAGAAATAAAGTCACCATGGTGAGATGCTAGGTCTACCTGTCACAAGAAATAAAGTCACCATGATGAGATGCTAGGTCTACCTGTCACAAGAAATAAAGTCACCATGGTGAGATGCTAGGTCTACCTGTCACAAGAAATAAAGTCACCATGGTGAGATGCTAGGTCTACCTGTCACAAGAAATAAAGTCACCATGGTGAGATGCTAGGTCTACCTGTCACAAGAAATAAAGTCACCATGATGAGATGCTAGGTCTACCTGTCACAAGAAATAAAGTCACCATGGTGAGATGCTAGGTCTACCTGTCACAAGAAATAAAGTCACCATGGTGAGATGCTAGGTCTACCTGTCACAAGAAATAAAGTCACCATGGTGAGATGCTAGGTCTACCTGTCACAATAAATAAAGTCACCATGGTGAGATGCTAGGTCTACCTGTCACAAGAAATAAAGTCACCATGATGCGATGCTAGGTCTACCTGTCACAATAAATAAAGTCACCATGGTGAGATGCTAGGTCTACCTGTCACAAGAAATAAAGTCACCATGGTGAGATGCTAGGTCTACCTGTCACAAGAAATAAAGTCACCATGGTGAGAGAGGTCTACATGTATTGTGAAGTGCTCCATACTGAGATGAGCTGTCCCACCCTGAGCATTGATTCATCATGCAGAGGCCATAGAGAAGCAAGATTTAGACATTGCATGTAATTTAACAGTTCCATTTCACGCCATGCTGTTCATATAAATAACTTATTATAATTGACCGGTTTCTCAACATTATTTATCCCGGGAAAAGGGTGTGGTTTTGGGCTGTGAATCTCGGTAAGTCTCAGTAACCGTGTTTCTGCAATTCAACCCTAGTTACCACCCCTCAGTGACAGACCTCTGCTGTCAACCCCTTACCAGTTACCACCCCTCAGTGGCAGTCCTCTGCTGTCAACCCCTTACCAGTTACTACCCCTCAGTGGCAGTCCTCTACTGTCAACCCCTTACCACTTACCACCCCTCAGTGACAGTCCTCTGCTGTCAACCCCTTACCAGTTACCACCCCTCAGTGGCAGTCCTCTGCTGTCAACCCCTTACCAGTTACCACCCCTCAGTGACAGACCTCTACTGTCAACCCCTTACCACTTACCACCCCTCAGTGGCAGTCCTCTGCTGTCAACCCCTTACCAGTTACCACCCCTCAGTGACAGACCTCTGCTGTCAACCCCTTACCAGTTACCACCCCTCAGTGGCAGTCCTCTGCTGTCAACCCCTTACCAGTTACCACCCCTCAGTGGCAGTCCTCTGCTGTCAACCCCTTACCAGTTACTACCCCTCAGTGGCAGTCCTCTACTGTCAACCCCTTACCACTTACCACCCCTCAGTGACAGACCTCTGCTGTCAACCCCTTACCAGTTACATACCCTCAGAGGCAGTCCTCTACTGTCAACCCCTTACCACTTACCACCCCTCAGTGACAGACCTCTACTGTCAACCCCTTACCAGTTACTACCCCTCAGTGGCAGTCCTCTACTGTCAACCCCTTACCACTTACCACCCCTCAGTGGCAGTCCTCTACTGTCTACCCCCTACCAGTTACTACCCCTCAGTGGCAGTCCTCTACTGCCATCCCCTTACCAGTTACTACCCCTCAGTGACAGTCCTCTTTTGTCAACACCTCACCAGTTACCTCAACGTGATCAAGACAAAGGAGCTGATCGTGGACTACAGGAAAAGGAAGGCCGAGCACACCCCCATTCACATCGTCGGGGCTATAATGGAGGGGGTTGAGAGCTTCCACATTACCAACAAACTATCATGGTCCAAACACAGGGCACGACAATGCCTATTCTCCCTCAGGAGACTGAAAAGATTTGGCATGGGTCCTTAGATCCTCAAAAGGTTCTACAGCTGCACCATCGAGAGCATCCTGACTGGTTGCATCACTGCCTGGTATGGCAACTGCTCGGCCTCTGACCGCACGGCACTACAGAGGGTAGTGCGTACGGCCCAGTACATCACCGGGGCCAAGCTTCCTGCCATCCAGGACCTCTATACCTATGTCAGAGGAAGGCCCTAAAAATCCAGCCACCCTAGTCATAGACTGTTCTCTCTGCTACCGCACGGCAAGCGGTACCGGAGCACCAAGTCTAGGTCCAAGAGGCTTCTAAACAGCTTCTACCCCCAAGCTATAAGACTCCTCAACATCTAATCAAATGGCTTTTACAGACTATTTGCATTGCCCCCACCCCCCACTTACGCTGCTGCTAACCGGTGCCCCCGCACATTGAGTCTGTACCGGTACCCCCTGTATAAAGCCTCGCTATTGTTATTTTACTACTGCTCTTTAATTATTTGTTACTTTTATTAATTTGTAGGTATTTTCTTAAAACTGCATTGTTGGTTAAGGGCTTGTAAGTAAGCATTTCACTGTAAGGTGTTGTTGTATTCGGCGCATGTGACAAATAAAATTAGATTTGATTTGGAACCTCTGCCTTCTCCACTGTAATCTCTGTCTTCTCCACTGTAACCTCTGTCTGCTCCTCTGTAAACTCTCCCGTCTCCACTGTAACCTCTGTCTTCGCCACTGTAAGTTCTGCCTTCTCCACTGTAAACTCTCCCATCTCCACTGTAATCTCTGTCTTCGCCACTGTAAGTTCTGCCTTCTCCACTGTAAACTCTCCCGTCTCCACTGTAACCTCTGTCTTCGCCACTGTAAGTTCTGCCTTCTCCACTGTAAACTCTCCCGTCTCCACTGTAACCTCTGTCTTCGCCACTGTAACCTCTGTCTTCGCCACTGTAAGTTCTGCCTTCTCCACTGTAAACTCTCCCGTCTCCACTGTAACCTCTGTCTTCGCCACTGTAAGTTCTGCCTTCTCCACTGTAAACTCTCCCGTCTCCACTGTAACCTCTGTCTTCGCCACTGTAAGTTCTGCCTTCTCCACTGTAAACTCTCCCGTCTCCACTGTAACCTCTGTCTTCTCCACTGTAACCTCTGTCTTCTCCACTGTAACCTCTGTCTTCTCCACTGTAACCTCTGTCTTCTCCACTGTAACCTCCCCCATCTCAACTGTAACCTCTGTCTTCTCCACTGTTCATATTAAATATCAATCAATCAATCAAATGTATTTATAAAGCCCTTCTTACATCAGCTGATATCTCAAAGTACTGTACAGAAACCCAGCCTAAAACCCCAAACAGCAAGCAATGCAGGTGTAGAAGCACGGTGGCTAGGAAAAACTCCCTAGAAAGGCCAGAACCTAGGAAGAAACCTAGAGAGGAACCAGGCTATGAGGGGTGGCCAGTCCTCTTCTGGCTGTGCCGGGTGGAGATTATAACAGAACATGGCCAAGATGTTCAAATGTTCATAGATGACCAGCAGGGTCAAATAATAATAATCCTAGTGGTTTTTTAGGGTGCAACAGGTCAGCACCTCAGGAATATATGTCAGTTGGCTTTTCATAGCCAATCATTCAGAGTATCTCTACCGCTCCTGCTGTCTCTAGAGAGTTGAAAACAGCAGGTCTGGGACAGGTAACACGTGCGGTGAACAGGTCAGAGTTCCATAGCCGCAGGCAGAACAGTTGAAACTGGAGCAGCAGCACGGCCAGGTGGACTGGGGACAGCAAGGAGTCATCAGGCCAGGTAGTCCTGAGGCATGGTCCTAGGGCTCAGCTCCTCAGAGAGAGAGAGAGAGAGAGAAAGAGAGAGAGAGCAAATTAGAGAGAGCATACTTAAATTCACACAGGACACCGGATAAGACAGGAGAAATACTCCAGATATAACAGACTGACCCTAGCCCCCCGACACATAAACTACTGCAGCATAAATACTGAAGGCTGAGACAGGAGGGGTTGGGAGACACTGTGTCCCCGTCCGACGATACCCCCGGACAGGGCCAAACAGGCAGGATATAACCCCACCCACTTTGTCATAGCACAGCCCCCACACCACTAGAGGGATATATTCAACCACCAACTTACCATTCTGAGACAAGGCCGAGTATAGCCCACAAAGATCTCTGCCACGGCACAACCCAAAGAGGAAGATCACGTCAGTGACTCAACCCACTCAAGTGACGCACCCCTCCTACGGATGGCATGGAAGAGCACCAGTAAGCCAGTGACTCAGCCCCTGTAATAGTGTTAGAGGCAGAGAATCCCAGTGGAGAGAGGGGAACCGGCCAGGCAGAGACAGAAAGGGCGGTTCGTTACTCCAGTGCCTTTCCGTTCACCTTCACACTCCTGAGCCAGACTACACTCAATCATAGGACCTACTGAAGAGATGAGTCTTCAGTAAAGACTTAAAGGTTGAGACCAAGTCTGCATCTCTCACATGGATAGGCAGACCATTCCATAAAAATGGAGCTCTATAGAAGAAAGCCCTGCCTCCAGCTGTTTGCTTAGAAATTCTAGGGACAGTAAGGAGGCCTGCGTCTTGTGACCATAGCATACGTGTAGGTATGTACGGCAGGACCAAATCGGAAAGATAGGTAGGAGCAAGTCCATGTAATGCTTTGTAGGTTAGCAGTAAAACCTTGAAATCAGCCCTTGCCTTAACAGGAAGCCAGTGTAGAAAGGCAAGCACTGGAGTAATATGATTTTAAAAAATCGTTCTAGTCAGGATTCTAGCAGCCGTATTTAGCACTAACTGAAGTTTATTTAGTGCTTTATCCTGGTAGCCGGAAAGTAGAGCATTGCAGTAGTCTAACCTAGAAGTAACAAAAGCATGGATACATTTTTCTGCATCAATTTTGGACAGAAAATGTCAGATTTTTGCAATGTTACGCAGATGGAAAAAGCTGTCCTTGAAACAATCTTGATATGTTCGTCAAAAGAGAGATCAGGGTCCAGAGTAACGGAGAGGTCCTTCACAGTTTTATTTGAGACGACTGTACAACCATCAAGATTAATTGTCAGGGCCTCCCGGGTGGCGCAGTGGTCTAGGGCACTGCATCGCAGTGCTAACTGCGCCACCAGAGTCTCTGGGTTCGCGCCCAGGCTCTGTCGCAGCCGGCCGCGACCGGGAGGTCCGTGGGGCGACGCACAATTGGCATAGCGTCGTCCGGGTTAGGGAGGGTTTGGCCGGTAGGGATATCCTTGTCTCATCGCGCTCCAGCGACTCCTGTGGCGGGCCGGGCGCAGTGCGCGCCAACCAAGGGGGCCAGGTACACGGTGTTTCCTCCGACACATTGGTGCGGCTGGCTTCCGGGTTGGAGGCGCGCTGTGTTAAGAAGCAGTACGGCTGGTTGGGTTGTGCTTCGGAGGACGCATGGCTTTCGACCTTCGTCTCTCCCGAGCCCGTACGGGAGTTGTAGCGATGAGACAAGGTAGTAATTACTAGCGATTGGATACCACGAAAATTGGGGAGAAAATGGGATAAAATAAAAAAAAAAAAAAAAAAAAAAAAAAGATTAATTGTCAGATTCAACAGAAGATCTCTTTGTTTCTTGGGACCTAAAACAAGCATCTCTGTTTTGTCCGAGTTTAAAAGTAGAAAGTTTGCAGCCATCCACTTCCTTATGTCTGAAACACAGGCTTCCAGGGAGGGCAATTTTGGGGCTTCACCATGTTTCATCGAAATGTACAGCTGTGAGTCGTCCGCATAGCAGTGAAAGTTAACATTATGTTTCCGAATGACACCACCAAGAGGTAAAATATATGGTGAAAACAATAGTGGTCCTAAAATGGAGCCTTGAGGAACACCGGAATGTACAGTTGATTTGTCGGAGGACAAACCATCCACAGAGACAAACTGATATCTTTCCGATAGATAAGATCTAAACCAGGCCAAAACTTGTCCGTGTAGACCAATTTGGGTTTCCAATCTCTCCAAAAGAATGTGGTGATCGATGGTATCAAAAGCAGCACTAAGGTCTAGGAGCACAAGGACAGATGCAGAGCCTCAGTCTGACGCCATTAAAAGGTCATTTGCCACCTTCACAAGTGCAGTCTCAGTGCTATGATGGGGTCTAAAACCAGACTGAAGCATTTTATATACATTGTTTGTCTTCAGGAAGGCAGTGAGTGGCCGTGCAACAGCTTTTTCTAAAATCTTTGAGAGGAATGGGAGATTCAATATAGGCCGATAGTTTTGGTACACATCCAGTGGATAGAGAGCCGTTTATTATGTTCAACATAGGAGGGCCAAGCACAGGAAGCAGCTCTTTCAGTAGTTTAGTTGGAATAGGGTCCAGTATGCAGCTTGAAGGATTAGAGGCCATGATTATTTTCATCAATGTGTCAAGAGATATAGTACTAAAAACTTGGTTCAGAGATCAAGGCTGTTGTGGTTATTTTAAAGATCTTAATTGGGAGAAATGTGTCTGTGTCTCCACTCTCTACAGTGTCTGCAGGCTCTGGACTTCCTGCACTCCAACCAGGTGATCCACAGAGACATCAAGAGTGACAACATCCTGCTGGGCATGGACGGCTCGGTCAAGCTCAGTAAGTCACCTCACCAGTAGGGGACAGGCAGGGACCAGGGTGGAATGATGCAGTCAATGGTATGTTGGTGGACAGAGTGATGTGGAAATGGATGGGATTGGGGGAAAGAGTCATGTGGGAATGAGTGGAGTTGAAACCAATGTCTGACGTGTTTCTCTCTCCCTGCAGCCGACTTTGGGTTCTGTGCCCAGATCACCCCAGAGCAGAACAAGCGAAGCACCATGGTGGGCACGCCCTATTGGATGGCACCCGAGGTCGTGACCCGTAAGGCCTACGGGCCCAAGGTGGACATCTGGTCCCTGGGTATCATGGCTATAGAGATGGTGGAGGGAGAACCTCCCTACCTGAATGAGAACCCTCTCAGGGTAAGACTGAAACACACCATCTACACTACACACACATCCAGGGATATACTATTTGATCAGTAACTGATTGGCCCTCTCCACCCCTCTTTCCATCTCCTCAGGCCCTGTACCTAATCGCCACCAACGGGACTCCAGAGCTGCAGAACCCTGAGCGTCTGACCTCCGTGTTCAGAGACTTCCTCAACCGCTGCCTGGAGATGGACGTGGACCGCAGAGGCTCAGCCAAGGAGCTCCTCCAGGTACACAACAACCCCACCCTGACCACCAAAACATAACCTATGTAAACCTGACCACTCTAACATAACCCAAAGCTGACCACTAACATAACCCTAACCTAAACCTGACTACTCTAACATAACCCTAACCTAAACCCGACTACTCTAACATAACCCTAACCTAAACCTGACTACACTAACATAACCCTAACCTAAACCTGACCACTCTAACATAACCCTAACCTAAACCTGACCACTCTAACATAACCCTAACCTAAACCTGACGACTCTAACATAAGCCTAACCTAATGTAGCATGTGTAAAAGAAACACCTGAAACTAGATTCCCTATATACTGGTCTTGATGAGAATAAAAAAATATGTTGGAGGAGGTTCTCTTCTGCACTGTTCAACCAATCCAGTAACTGTGGAGGAGGAGTTAAGATGTAGGGTCTCCTTTTTGTTAACGTCCAAAAGAGGAAGTTGCGTCACAAGCTCTCTTTCCATTTCCACTGAAAACCAGAACATCCAGTTGTTGGGGATTCGGCAGAGGCTAAAATAACCCAAACCTGACCACTCTAACATAACCCAACCCTGACCACTCTAACATAACCCAACCCTGACCACTCTAACATAACCCAACCCTGACCACTCTAACATAACCCAACCCTGACCACTCTAACATAACCCAACCCTGACCACTCTAAAATAACCCAACCCTGACCACTCTAACATAACCCAACCCTGACCACTCTAACATAACCCAACCCTGACCACTCTAACATAACCCAACCCTGACCACTCTAACATAACCTAAACCTGACCACTCTAACATAACCCAACCCTGACCACTCTAACATAACCCTAACCTAAACCTGACCACTCTAACATAACCCAACCCTGACCACTCTAACATAACCCAACCCTGACCACTCTAACATAACCCAACCCTGACCACTCTAACATAACCCAACCCTGACCACTCTAACATAACCCAACCCTGACCACTCTAACATAACCCAACCCTGACCACTCTAACATAACCCAACCCTGACCACTCTAACATAACCCAACCCTGACCACTCTAACATAACCCAACCCTGACCACTCTAACATAACCCGAACCTGACCACTCTAACATAACCCAACCCTGACCACTCTAACATAACCCAACCCTGACCACTCTAACATAACCCAACCCTGACCACTCTAACATAACCCGAACCTGACCACTCTAACATAACCCAACCCTGACCACTCTAACATAACCCAAACCTGACCACTCTAACATAACCCAACCCTGACCACTCTAACAAAGCCCAACCCTGACCACTCTAACATAACCCAACCCTGACCACTCTAACATAACCCTAACCTAAACCTGACCACTCTAACATAACCCAACCCTGACCACTCTAACATAACCCAACCCTGACCACTCTAACATAACCCTAATCTGACCACTCTAACATAACCCTAACCTAAACCTGACCACTCTAACATAACCCAACCCTGACCACTCTAACATAACCCTAACCTAAACCTGACCACTCTAACATAACCCAACCCTGACCACTCTAACATAACCTAAACCTGACCACTCTAACATAACCCTAACCCTAACCTAAACCTGACCACTCTAACATAACCTAAACCTGACCACTCTAACATAACCCTAACCTAAACCTGACTACTCTAACATAACCCTAACCTAAACCTGACCACTCTAACATAACCCTAACCTAAACCTGACCACTCTAACATAACCCTAACCTAAACCTGACCACTCTAACATAACCCTAACCTAAACCTGACCACTCTAACATAACCCTAACCTAAACCTGACCACTCTAACATAACCCTAACCTAAACCTGACCACTCTAACATAACCCAAATCTGACCACTCTAACATAACCCTAACCTAAATCTGACCACTCTAGCATAACCCTAACCTAAATCTTACCACTCTAGCATAACCCTAACCTAAATCTGGCCTGATTGATTGCTTTCATTTTACTCCTGCGACTCTTTCATACTCTTGTTTGTGGCAACATCGTTTTTTCCCGTTAACGTTACCACAGGATGTTTGTAATGACCTGTCAAACACACCCCGGTAATGGCTGAAATGGGCTCAATGGAATACATTGTCTTTCCGTTGCATCCATAAGATTGCTAAAGCTTTGTCTGGGATTTAACACATCAGATAGACATTTACATCATAAGAAAGATAACTTTATTTTGAGGGGTATACATTTTTTGTGGAATTGAAAAAAGTAATAATTAAAAATATATTCATATATGCAAATATACCCTGTGTATGTACGCAAATTAGGCACATATAATTTTCTATATTTTAACACAAAATATAAAGAAATACCTGATACCATTAGAATATGTATATATGAGTGCATTGTAAAAGAAACGGGAAACAGCATTTTTATACATGACCCTAAGCATGCTGGGATGTTAATTGGTTAATTAACTCAGGAACCACACTTGTGTGGAATCACCTGCTTTAATATACTTAGTATCCTTCATTTACTCATGTGTTTTCTTTATTCTGGCAGTTACGTGTACAGTTCTAACCTTAAATCACAGTCTGTACATGCAGGGTTGCAGAGCATTCCCCTCATCACTATTCTTCTCTTGTGTTCCTTGCAGCATTCATTCCTGAAGTTAGCCAAGCCCCTGTCCAGCCTGAGCCCTCTGATTGTAGCAGCCAAGGAGGCCATAAAAAACAGCAGCCGCTAGAGGGCGCCATGTGTCCACACACAGAGCTGGACCCTGCTCCATGGTGTTGTGTGACAGACTGACAGCACAAGGACAGACCAGTAACCAACCCCCCTGCTGCCTCATACAGGGGATGGACAGCTGGCCTGCAGGGCCTCTCAGCGGTGGGACGCTGCTGCTGAACCGCCTGCCGCCTCCTCCTCTAGTTCTCCACAGCATTCTGTACATGTGGAGCAGTCTGTCAGACGTCTGTTAGCGTGTGCGTAAGCGTGTGTTCATAAGAGTGTGTGCAGTAGCAGCCTGTGTGAAGTAGCGTGTGTGCATAAGCGTGTGTTTGTCCTGTGAGGGGAGTAGAGGCTCCTAAACTAAATACTAAAAATAGAAAATAGGGAAAAAAAGAAAAAAGCTCCTTTTCAAAAGGGAGAGATCCAGGAAGAGAGGCAGAAAGTAACAGCACTGAGATAATGTGATTCCTTCCTTGTCTGTCCAGCAATCGCCTTGGTTCCCTTTCCCTTTCCATCAGGCATCTCCTGCAGTGAACATTTTATATGAGACAGATTTGGGGACTCTGGACCCAGTATATGCCTGCATGACTTTGGCTCCATGTAACCAACTTGCAACCTGTGTGTGTGTGTGTGTGTGTGTGTGTGTGTGTGTGTGTGTGTGTGTGTGTGTGTGTGTGTGTGTGTGTGTGTGTGTGCGCGCGCGTGCGTGTGCATATGTGAGAGAGAGAAAAGAAGGGAGGGATAGAAGAGGAAAACATTCATCAAAGCCAGTTGGCTGTTGTACTCCAGGACATAGCTGTCATTTCTTGGACACCCTAAAGTTGCTAGATGTTTAGAGATCTGACATAGAGAATGGCTTTGCCAGGGCTGCAGTGGAGGCTGATTCAATAACTACTGCGTATCTGATGGGCCACAATGTGTTCAGAGTTCAAGTCACAGCTTTTTAAATATAAAAACCCATGTTATTGGCTAATTCCCTTTAGTTAGTTAAAAATGGATTTAGTAAATTAATTGATTTGTAATTGTTTGGCCAGAGTCAGAGAGTCTGAAGCTGAAGAGCAGTTAGAACAATTCTGAAGTTGTCCCAATCTATTGGAGGACGTTAGACTGTGTCACTGGGTTTATTTATGTTGGGATAGTCTACAGACAAACATTTGCTTGTTTTTTTTTTGGTGGGGGGGGGTCAGTGTTTGTCAATGTTACCATTTGTTTCACGTCAATGAGCCTTACTTTTGCATGCTTAACCTCTGATCTGTGAATTTACTTAGATGTATCAGAAGTAGAAGCCATGCTTAGTGTGAAAAGCCATTTGTTCAAGTGAGCACAATCCCTGAGTTAGCGCATGTGTTCATCTGTCCGTCCATGATGTGTTTATCTAGTTTTTTAAATGGGATGCTATTATTTAGCCTACCCCCTCTCAGCGTAAGTTAAGACTTATTGCTCCAGTGTCTTGTTGTTGAACTTTCTGATGTACTGTGTGAGTTTGGTTGTGTCTGTTTCTATATGAGTGTTTCTGTGAGTTTTGACTGTTTGGCAGGTTGGTGGGTGTTAATCATTTTCCCATGAAAAGGTTTTTGGATTGAAGACTGAGTGCCAATTTTTGATTGTCTTGCGGACCATTGGAAACTAGAGGGTCACAGTCCCTGATCTCAGGGCTCTCACAGGGAGTCACTGACCACTGATTTCATGGGCTATATTCCATGAGCTCACACTGTATCCCTGGTAGATGGTGTTGGGTGTGTGTATGAATGGGAGTGTGTGTGTATGCATGAGTGTCTTTGTAAGGGAGAGAGTGACCTCAGTCTGCACTAGATACCACACCTGTTCTCCACCTAAACTCAGACTGTGTAGTGCAGGGTAGCCGCTCGCTCATCCCTCCACCACGCAGGAGAGCCTCACACTGTCCATTGCAAGGAGTACATCACCGATTTCATGCATGGGAAAACAATACGTTAATACATTTTCCAATTAGGCTAACATTGTTAGGATACGTGTGTGTACGTAAATAGGATGGAATTATTTTAACTTTTTTGAGTTACGTAACTTCAAAATGAAAGGATAATATCCAGGTTGCTCTATGGTATTTATTTATAAATGTTTTGCACCCTGGAAATTGAACGAGAAAATAAAACACACTCCTGGATGGATCGATCATGCTTGGGCTGTGTCAGACAGTACTCCACCTGGACACAGAGCTGTTGGAAGCAGACCCCCGTCTGCTGTGTCAGACAGTACTCCACCTGGACACAGAGCTGTTGGAAGCAGACCCCCGTCTGCTGTGTCAGACAGTACTCCACCTGGACACAGAGCTGTTGGAAGCAGACCCCCGTCTGTGTCCAGCAGTCCCATGTCTGTCTGTACGGAGCACTACTTCTGAGTGTGCCTGTGGCTGAGAGTCTTCGGGACCTCACAGAGACTATCTGCCCTCTGACCTTTAGCCGCACCTCTATGTACAGGCCTGAACTCTGAGCACAAGATGAACTCTGGGACAGCTAGCGGCCTTGCCCCGCCCCTCCATGCCCGCCCCTCCCCGCCGGCCCACTCCTCTTCCGCGGTCGATCCTGTACATTCCTATCTTCTGAATGTGTAAACCTGTACACGTGGTGTGAAAATTCCTCCATTAATGTGTATCATGAGAACGGAACAAAGGCAAAAAAGTGTTTATTTAAAATGATGATTATTATTATTATCTGGGTTTGTAAACTGCTGACCCATCTGGTGAACCTCAGCAAGCCCCATCTTTGGAAAAGGACAGATGAGAAAAAGCAACTGGGGACAACTAAGGTTTTGGATAAGCTATTTTTAATTGTGGTTAAAGCAACATACTTTTTGGAATTCTGAATTGTGCATGGCTGTGTCTTGAGTGTAAAACAACAAAATACTGCAGTTTGGGAACTGAACTGAAATTAAAAAAAATACAAAAATAACTTTTTGGTTTGAATGGATTCACTTTTCTTTGCTGTTAGTAGAGAGGGACTAAAAGTGGCAAGACATTTCGAGCAAAGGAATATGGTAGTTTAGAGGCAGTACATAGCCTTTAGACATTTCAATAAGTTCAGTGGAATGACACAAATTAATGACCATGGTCCAAAACTTACACTCTAGATACATTCGGCTCTTTCAAGACTTTCCAATATTTGCAGCAAGAGCCTTTTGGCTGTTTTTCAGCAATATGAAAAGAGGCACTTTTATTTGTATATGATAATAAACATATTGTGGGAATGTATAAGTTGCATAATGTTGTATACAGATACAGTATGCGTATTACTCTGAAGAGTTATTATGTTTCATAGTGTATAGTCTAGTATAAAATAATGATATATTTACAGTTATTCATCTTTCAAAAAGTAATGTCTTGTCCCTTTATAAAACACTATAAGAACAAACAAAACTCCAGAAGGCTTGAAGATACTTCTTGGTCCATGACCAAGGCAGTCTTTAGTAGGTGCTTCTTGGTCCATGACCAAGGCAGTCTTTAGTAGGTGCTTCTTGGTCCATGACCAAGGCAGTCTTTAGTAGGTGCTTCTTGGTCCATGACCAAGGCAGTCTTTAGTAGGTGCTTCTTGGTCCATGACCAAGGCAGTCTTTAGTAGGTGCTTCTTGGTCCATGACCAAGGCAGTCTTTAGTAGAATATATTGTAAGCTCACATTGATAGTCATTCTGAGTGATAACCTTATGCCTTGTAGTGATGAGCCCCTGTTCAAAGTGTCAGAGGCAATAGAGTGTTGTACACATTGTCAATGTGACCCAGGTAGTAGTCAGCTGATCCAGGTCACATGTCTGTGAGCTCGGTGCAGGTGACGATACGGAGGGTGATGGAGCCAGGCATCTCGTCGGCCATGGCTCTGCCGCTCTTCCTCAGCTGGAGCCTCTGGGGGTTGGTGGAGTCCTTCACTGAGCCTGTCAGAACCACCTGGCCCAGGAACTGGTGCTTCACAGCATTACTGTTCCACACCTGGGGAGGAGGACAGGGAGGGGGGATGAGAATGGAAGTGGAGGCCATTTAAGACCAAGGTTTTGCGTGAACACTATCTGACCATCCATTGAAGACACTAAGGGCATTATTCAATCCGTAGTGCTGAAGTGCCACATTTAAAGGCACTGTTCCTGCGTTAGCAGAAACTGCCTTCACGGTAATCTCTGCAAATGTCGGCTCAACTTTACATTTCAAGCGCACTGTAGTGCTGAACTTCAGCGACACGAATTGAATCCAGCCCTAACTTCAGACATCTAAATGTAACAATTCACTAGTCAGTTTGTCCTCCCAGCCCATTGGTAGTGATGCTCTTTGACCCCCATATACCTTACCTCCACAGTGATTGGCTTTGTGGGCTTCTTCCTGTAGAAGATGGCTCTGGTATCAAACACCGGCATCACGGTGTCCGCCTTGACTGTTGACCGGACTGAGGAGCCCTCACAGGATACGATCACATATGGATCCGCACCTGTACAATGAAGCAGCATTAACCAGCCATTAGACAATGCTGAATATACTCCCAAAATGTCAAAAACATTTTGACTTATGTTTCCCTGTAATGTATGACATAGTTTTAATTTGAGGTTGTGGAGTGTTCTCTCACCCCCTGTGCGGTCCTGGTTCTCCAGCCCCTCTGCTCCGTGGACATAGATCTGGGACACGGCAACAGGGTAGCCAGTCAATTTACTCCAACACGTCATCCTGGGCTGGTGTTCTGTCAGCTCTCTGAGAGAGAGATCATCTTATACCTTTACAGTAATGCTAAAGTAATGGTATGCTGCATAGATAAGATCTCATACTGAAGTGTGTTACTATGTGTACAGGTCTATTTCCAGTACCTGCATCCTGAGTCTACGTTAGTGTAAACACGCAGCATGAACTCTCCCAGAATCTCAGGTTTGAAGGTGGAGGGGATGATCATGTAGCGACCCTTGGGGAGCGTGGCCCTCATGAACACCGTGCGGGCGTTGATGTACGTAGTAGTTTGCACGTTAAGTTGGGTGATGATGTCATGCATGCGGTATTTCCTATTCAGTTCAACCTTAAATCAAAAGAAATATTTTTTCACCATGACTGTTCCCCAGTGTTTGTTGTTACAGCTTGATCAGATCTAAAATATTAATCATTTAGTGATTACAGGTCGTTGAAAGTTTGTGTCCCTGATATGAACAAGCCAATGTGGCATTTATAAGTAATGTCTACCCATTATTGTAAACACCCTCTGGTTTATTTGCTGTTTGTTCAACGGATGAAGAGGGAAAATTGAAATTCCACTGATTTATCAAAATTCGTGTACAGCGGGGGAAGCCAAACATGTGGCGCAGAGAACTTCTCCGCTAAAATGAACTGAAGTTGGACCAATGCCCAAGATGCATACCCTGTCTCTTTCACAAACCCTCACTGGCCCAGTCTCTCACCCCAGTCCCACTAGTCATTCTTAGAGGATGTTAATATGAACTACCTTGAAGACGGCGAAGCCGATGGTCAGGTTCTCTCCCTGGCCGATACGTCTGTGGATCTTCATGTCTCTCTGCTGTAGGGAGATCAGAACCTCATCCACTTCCTTGGTCACCTCAAACAGGTACTGGGGGTTCTGCAAGAAGGTATGTTTGTGGTTCATGCAGCCTCCACAGCGGTTGCGCAGAGGTTCTGCATTCTTGGTCCAACTCCCCAAAATCATCACTTCGTTCCATGTCTTGTCGATGGTGAGCAGGGAGGTGTTGATGAGACGACAAACGTCTGCATCTGTGAAGTACTTACACCAGTCTCTAAACTCCATCCTTTGAAGATACAGTAGCGCACACACACAGAGACGCAAATTAACATAGGTAGACAGATAAAACATTCTCACACGTTGAACAGAAGAGATAACAGCCTTTAATTGTTTTTTTTACACTCACCAGAACTCCCCATCATCTTCCACTGTGATGCCAAGCTTATTCCTCTCCATGCTGCCAACCTTTTTCCATTCCGCTGAACTGAAGTAGGAGAGGGGGAGAGGGGGAGAGGCAACAGGAAATAGAGGGAGGGAGAATGAAATAATGAGTTGATGAGGTCACCTGTGCACTGAAGTGTGGAGAGGTTGAACAGTAAGCGAGCGGGGAGGATATGTCCTCCTCACCTGTCACTCCAGGCTCCGTTCCACTCAATCTTTCCCCAGGGGTTCCTCATGCGAATCAGGGGGATGGTCTCGTTCTGGAAGTAGGCCATCAGCCCGTGGCCCAATCGTACTTTCTTCACGGAAGTCACTGAGTAGGCATGGCCCTTCACCAGCCCACATGCCATCCGTGCCTCAATTTCAGAAGGAGACGCCTAAAAGAGGTCCAAGCACAGTAGTCAGTCATTTGTGTCTACTAAACACAATTACCTGTGACTATAGTGTGCTGACCAATTGAAAATTATCAATTGAAAAGACAGACCTTGATGGAGCAGCTGATTATTCCATCCCTGTCGTAGACTTTGAACAGGTCCTCAAACAGTTTGTCCATTCTCCCCTGGTCTTTGTGGAAAGCTTCAGCCTCAAGGTTGATGGCCTCTGCCACGGCTCCACTGAAATCCACCACCGCATCCCCAGTGTTGCCCCCGTCTAGTGACTCATAGCAGCCAGAGAGCCTGGAGACAAGAGGAGAGAGAAGAGAGTCCGGAGAAGATACAGAGAGGTTAGAGGGTACGAAACGCTATGATTTATGAATCAAGGGTTGAGAAATGTTAGAGTATACATACTTGGCATAGGCTTTCTCAAGCAGGGCACTCCAAAACTCGTTTTTGACTTTGGAGTGGCAGTAAATGAGCTCTCCGTTGATGCTGGGCAGGCGGTCATCCACCACCACGTCCACCCACTCCCCAAACACCCAGAACTGGAAGTGGAAGATGCCAGCGTAGTTCTCCGGGTGCTTGGAGTCCCATTCCTGCTCCTTCCAGTCAGGAATGACCTGTCAACACAAAGGGCTTCACAGTGAACAACATGTCTAGTCAAATGTGAATAGTTTTAAACTTGGGTGGTTTCAAAAATATATATATTTCACCTTTATTTAACCAGGTAGGCCAGTTGAGAACAAGTTCTCATTTAAAACTGCGACCTGGCCAAGATAAAGCAAAGCAGTGCGACACAAACAACAACACAGAGTCACACATGAAATAAACAAACGTACAGTCAATAATAACACAATAGAAAACTCTATATACAGAGTGTGCAAATGAGGTAAGATTAGGGAGGTAAGGCAATAAATAGGCCGTAGTGGCGAAATAATTACAATTTAGCAATTAAACACTGGAGTGATAGATGTGCAGAAGATGAATGTGCAAGTAGAGATACTGGGGTGAAAAGGAGCAAAAAAGTAAATAACAATATGGGGATGAGGTAGTTGGATGGGCTATTTACAGATGGGCTATGTACAGGTGCAATGATCTGTGAGCTGCTCTGACAGCTGATGCTTAAAGTTAGTGAGGGAGATATGAGTCTCCAGCTTCAGGGATTTTTGCAATTCGTTCCAGTCATTGGCAGCAGAGAACTGGAAGGAAAGGTGGCCAAAGGAGGAATTGGCTTTGGGGGTGACCAGTGAAATATACCTGCTGGAGCGTGTGCTACGGGTGGGTGCTGCTTTGGTGACCAGTGAGCTGAGATAAGGTGGGACTTTACCTAGTAAAGACTTATAGATGACCTGGAGCCAGTGGGTTTGGCGACGAATATGAAGCGAGGGCCAGCCAACGATAGCATACAGGTCGCAGTGGTGGGTAGTGTATGGGGCTTTGGTGACAAAATGGATGGCACTGTGATAGACTGCATCCAATTTGCTGAGTAGAGTGTTGGAGGCTATTTTGTAAATGACATCGCTGAAGTCAAGGATCGGTAGGATAGTCAGTTTAACGAGGGTATGTTTGGCAGCATGAGTGAAGGATGCTTTGTTGCGAAATAGGAAGCTGATTCTAGATTTAATTTTGGATTGGAGATGCTTAATGTGAGTCTGGAAGGAGAGTTTACAGTCTAACCAGACACCTAGGTATTTGTAGTTGTCCACATATTCTAAGTCAGAACCGTCCAGAGTAGTGATGCTGGACGGGCGAGCAGGTGCGGGCAGCGATCGGTTGAAGAGCATGCATTTAGTTTTACTTGCATTTAAGAGCAGTTGGAGGCCACGGAAGGAGAGTTGTATGGCATTGAAGCTCGTCTGGGGATGACCGCGGCAGCTTTCCAATCTTTGGGGATCTCAGACGATACGAAAGAGAGGTTGAACAGGCTAATAATAGGGGTTGAAACAATTGCGGCAGATAATTTTAGAAAGAGAGGGTCCAGATTGTCTAGCCCAGCTGATTTGTAGGGGTCCAGATTTTGTCTCTTTCAGAACATCAGCTATCTAGTTTTGGGTGAAGGAGAAATGTGGGAGGCTTGGGCAAGTTGCTGTGGGGATGTAGGCAAGTAGTATCTTTCCCAGCCAGGCTTGAAAAAGGGAAAGTTGAATGTTTCTGAATGGTAATGGTCATTTAAGATGGAAGGATGACACTAGTTTCCTTCAATGGGAGTGAAAAGCCCCTCGGGGGAATTCCTCAGGTGAACTAAGCTACGTCCCCTCTTGAGTCAGGTATCAACAGTATGGAATGGCACACAGACATCCACCCACATACTTCATAGACATTAGCTGCTCAATTTGAGTCACACATTAGGAATGTGACCAAAATAACTTTTTACCACCTGAGCAACATTGCTAAGGTGTGTCCGTTTCTCAGTCTGATACAGAGACTCATCCATGCTTTTATTACAAGCAGGCTTGACTATTGTAGTGCTCTCCTGTCTGCTCTACCCAAGAAAGCCATTGATCAACTACAAAACATACAGAATGCTGCAGCACAGGTACTGACCAAGACCAGACGGAGAGCACATACTACACTGGTTTTAAAGTCTTGTACTGGCTGCCTGTGAATTTTTACAATTCAATGTACGATTCTTCTATTGGTTTTTAAATCAACCCACGATTGTGTACACCAAATACATATCAGACATGCTTTTGAGTTATGGACCCAGTAGGTCCCTCAGGTCCTCTGGCACTTGTATTTTAACTATCCCAAAGCCTAGGACCAAGAGGCCTGCCAGAGAACCTGAGGGGGGCCAAAACTGTGGACATATTTAAAAGAGATCTTAAAACACACCTTTTTAGCTTTGCTTTTCCTTAAGGTGCTTTTTAGTCTTTCAGTTGTTGTTATTCTTTAGTTCTGTATCCTCTTACATTTGCTGTGCAGTAAATAATTCTGTTTTTATTTTCACTGTATTTTTTATTCGTTTTTTTCCTGAGAAGTGCATTGCATTGCATCTGAAATGTGCTATATAAATAAAGGTTGATTTGATGTGTTCCTTCACAAACAGCACCATGTATTCCCCTATAAGGTGACTGTAAAGGAAATACACACATAGTCTGCTCTTGTGACACTCATCTCAGACTGTATGACCAGACAGGAGGAAACCAAACTCACCTTCTGCCAGAGGTCTGGCTTCAGTGCCAGGCAGGAGCATGCCGCCACAAACCAGCAGTTACCCAAAAGCCCCTGGTTCAGGTCATGGGAGCTGATGCCCTCCACAAACAGATGAGGCCCATCACTGATCTCCTGTAACAGAGAAATAAAATGTTGTTGACAAGTTATGATGAGGGGTGGTAAAATGTGAAATTGTGAGGTAAAATGTTCCATGTGAAAAATTGAAATACCTTAGAATGTGCTCACTAATAAATTATGCTTGTAACAATAGTCGCAAATCCTTGACAAATAGTTCTGGCTTAGAGCACGTTTTCTTTTTAAATGAGTTGGAACTCTCTTGAGGTGTACTGTTGTTATGAATAAGAAATTGTGTTTTCTCTTCTTGTCACTTGGGCAACATGCCATATAGATGCAGGATCTTAATTTGATCACTCTTTTGTTGTTGATCATTTTCCTGCACAGCAGGAAATGCAAACTTGTAGTGTATTTGAGATTTTAAAAAAGGCTTGTAAAGTTAGTCATTTCCACTTTGAAATGTCAGACCTGACTTACCCTAACAAAACAATATATCAACCCATACAAAAATACATTTATTATAATGTTTGCCACAGGATAATTCACATTTCCTGTTGCTGCAGGATAATCTTCCTGCTGTATTAAGCTGGCTCAAATGAAGATCCGACATCTGTACATAGAACAGACACAGTAACACATTAAGCAGAAATATAACTCCAGCTTTCTCCATTGAACAGAATGGCAGCTATACAAAGATAAATTTTATTTTATTTTTTCTCTTGACAGTATTGAAACACATGTTCTGTCATATATCTCACACGCTATGTAAAGTATACACTTTGAGACACTTCCCAGCACCACCCTCACCTCAGTTTCACACCACAGTTTGCTGTCTGTCACCACAATAAGCATTGTGGATGACATTTAACCTTTAACACAATCCTCAGAGGCAACCACTCAAAAGGCATTGACCTTTGAAGTACTCCATCACAAATTATTGTATAAGTCTATATAAAACCTGGCAGACAACACCTTTCACAATACCTATGTATGGCCAAATATAACACAGTCATACTGTTTTTATATCAAAGTCGGCACACATGAAAGTTCAATCATAGACATGACATGTTTATATTGCACAAGAAGAAGGTCATGCTCTGATCCCAGAAAGCGCTCTATAGCACTTTTATAAGCTTACATTTTTACTAATCAACAGCAAACTATAAATTGGTCTTTTAAGCAATAACATTTCCTAAAAACTATGAGGAAAAACATGAACATTACAAATAGTTTCAGTGAATCATTAAAGCTTGTGACATTCTATTTCATGTTTAGTGTTTTTGCATACAGATTCTGCTTTTGGTATTAAGCTAATAGAGGAAAATAAAGTACAAAGGTGCTCTGTTTGGGCGTCTGTCACTCACCCGTGGTCTCTTCCATTCCACCATACCAGGAGGTGGTTTCTTGTAAAACAGGGATGCATTGGTGACAGGAAACTCTGGATCCTCAAACAGTTCCTTGTCCTCCAGACATTTCCTCTTCAGCTCAGAGTAATGCTGGTTCTTGTATGAAGTGGCCGTGGAGAACATGGTTCAGACGCTGGAACCTTGAAACTACAAAAACTGACCACAGAAGAAGATGTCCTGTTACTTTATAGGCAGACTACCAGGACAGTCCTTGTCAGCTTAGGATCTATTATTGTTCACCTTTGACTCTGGGTGTCTGGACAAGAGCTCAGCATACCCTACAGGAGGGAGAGGAGTGGAGAGGAGTGGAGGGAAGAAAGAGATGGAAAGAGGAGGGGAGGGGAGGAGAGGAGGGAATCGCGCCACAAAATCCACGGCCCTTGCAGAGCAAGGGGAACAACTACTTCAGGTCTCAGAGCGAGTGATGTCACCGATTGAAACGCTATTAGCGCGCACCACCGCTAACTAGCCATTTGACATGGGTTACATGTAGTCTCCCACAGGGGCCAACCAGGCAACAAGCTGGCCTAGAGATAAATATATCCAATAACCAATATGCAAATTATGCATATTTAAATAAATTCAAGTAGAAAAACAGTCTTCTACGAACAAAATCTACAAACAACTACGCTACATCACTTTAAAAGTTACAGTCAACCATAGATTTTACTGTACTCTGACCACAAAAACAGCAAAAGTCTAAACTTTTCCTGGTTTTGTGATGGGAACATCCCATGGGGGATCAAAAACATCTGATCAAAACTGCTATCCTTTGGGAATATTCTGATATTCTAACTCTATGACCAGTACAGTCTCTTTACTCCTGACCCCCGACCCCAGAGGTCAAGCTCTTTATAAATAAGATTAGATTTTATATAGAGTCTGTCTGCCAGTGCAGTTTCGTACATTTGCTGTCTGCCATGAATAACACAGACACAAATAATTCAATTCCAAAGGAATTCCATTTTGTGGCCACTGGAGAACAGTCAAGCTCTAAACTCCCGGTCTCTAATAACACTTTTCCCAAAAACATTACACACTTTAGGAAATGCCTCTCAGAGCAAGGCCCATTTGGAACACAGTGAGAGGCAGTTCACGACGAAGTTGTCATGAGGATTCTGACAGTTCATTATCATCATGGCCAACTCTCTGCTTCCTTCAGTTTTCAGTCAGAACATTACGTAGAAATGGACCCATATCCAATACACTAGAATAATTGGTGGGGAAAAATGTGAATGTTTTTCTCCTCTGTCTTTCTCTCCCTCTCCTGTACACTCTCTCTCTCTCACTCCTTCACACACAGAACAACCACATTCTATGTCTCTTCCTCAAACTATTAAAGCAAAGAGAACTCCTTACATGTATCACATTTAAGGATCTAGAAGAAAAAGCCCAGTAAAAGTGTCTTCGTACCTCCGTCGTAGCGCTGTGACAACCGCCTCCTCCAGGATAGTGAAAGAGAAGGGTGTTTCCACCAGGTCTTTGTACCTGTCTTTCTCCCCCTTCCCCCTCCCCCACCCCCCCCCCCACCCCCCTCCCCCACAACATCTCTGCAGTGACCCAGTTTAGTTTCTCTTGTTCATGCTCAGGGCCACACCCATATCCCAGGAACAAGTGTTCTACTTCACACAGTGAATGTCTGTGTTCACTTACTCTGTCAGTGGGTTACTATCATGAAATGAGTGTGTGTGTGGCTTTATTGATTGAATAAGTAACTGTGATGTGAGTTTGCCATGCAGTGTTGATCATGCCTTCGTGATGTCACTTCCTTGTAGAAGAGTCCTTCCTCGGGTGCACACTGACGTGTCTGTGTATGTTTATACCACGTGAAATTTCAGTACCTGACTGACGAGCTCCAACAGGTTTTTCTGTGTTTGGTGTGAATGTCGTTACTTCAGGGGAGAATGAGGAGGGCGGAGTATCGCTGTTATAATTTCCACAGCTGTTGGGTTTATTGTAATAATGGTCTATGTTAGTGTACGCTGATAAAATAGGCTTAGACTCAATGGTCACCAACAATGTACTAAAAAAAGCTGTTGCTGTTTAAATGGTAAGGTCACCAGTATGCATCATCAAAGGTTATGTTACTAACAAAGTTAGAACAAGAATGGTGGCAAAACTACAAGCTGATAATAACTGCAGCAATTAAATGTTAAACTCTGTCAATATTTATAACCAGAAAACATTCCAGGTGTGTAACCAAATGTAGTTCTCCACAGTGTGTGGCTCTTACCTGTGCTTGTCCTCCTAAAACTCTGAAAGAAATCCTAAAGTTCCTTATAAGGTTGCAAAAATGCCCCCTCTGATACACCTTGGGAAGATCTACTGGGACGTCACACTAAAGCCAAAGGGTTGTGTCCTCCTGTCTGTCCCCTTCCTATGACAACGGTCTGCAGCACGTAGGGCTCCCAAAGGAGCAACCAAAAACACACAGCAATGGTATTTCCACTCCTAACCCCCAACACACTCATTAACAAACAGAAAAACCCACATTCCCTGACGCACACCAAAAACCGGTCTGACGAGTGGTTCATTAGGGCAGAATGCAAAGTGCAAAGTGCTGGCTCCCAGTCTCATTCCTTTCTAGTGAAGTTCGATGAGAGATATGTTATCCACTGCATTCCTGGAGCCGTTAGGCTCTCCAAGGTGCAGAGGAGAGGAGAGGAGAGGAGAGGAGAGGAGAGAGAGAGAGAGAGAGAGAGAGAGAGAGAGAGAGAGAGAGAGAGAGAGAGAGAGAGAGAGAGAGAGAGAGAGAGAGGTGGATGGGAGGAGAGGAGAGGAGAGGAGAGGAGAGGAGAGGAGAGGAGAGGAGAGGAGAGGAGAGGAGGGAGGGGAGGGGAGGGGAGAAGAGAGAGGAGGGGACAGAGGAGAGGAGAGGAGGGAAGAGGAGAGGAGAGGAGAGGAGAGGAGAGGAGAGAGAGAGAGAGAGAGAGAGAGAGAGAGAGAGAGAGAGAGAGAGAGAGAGAGAGAGAGAGAGAGAGAGAGAGAGAAAGAAAGAAAGAGGTGGAAAGAGGAGGGAGAGGGGAGGAGAGGATAGGAAGGACGAGAGAGGTGGAAAGAGGAGGGAGAGGAGAGGAGAGAAGAGAGGTGGGAAGAGGAGAGGAGGGAGAGGAGTGGAGAGGAGTGGGGGGAAGAGAGAGATGGAAAGAGGAGGGAGAGGAGAGGAGAGGAGAGGAGAGGAGAGGAGAGGAGAGGAGAGGAGAGGAGAGGAGAGGAGAGGAGGGAAGAGGAGAGGAGGGAGAGAAGGGGATAGGAGGGAGGGCAGAGGAGAGGAGGGAGAAGAGAGGAGGGAAGAGGAGAGGAGGGAAGAGTAGAGGAGGGAGATGAGAGGAGGGAGATGAGAGGAGAGAAGAGGAGAGGAGGGAATAGGAGAGGAGTGCAGGAGAGGAGGGGAGGGAAGAGGAGAGGATGGAAGAGGAGAGGAGGGAGAGGAGAGGAAGGAAGAGGAGAGGTGGAAAGAAGTGAAAGAGAGGAGGAGAGGAGGGAAGAGGAGAGGAGGGATAGATGGAAAGAGGCGGGAGAGGGGAGGAGAGGAGGGAAGAGGAGAGGAGGGAGAGAAGAGGAGAGGAGGGAGAGAAGAGGAGAGGAGGGAATAGGAGAGGAGTGGAGGAGAGGAGGGGAGGGAAGAGGAGAGAGTAGAAGAGGAGAGGAGGGAGAGGAGGAAAGAGGAGAGGAGAGGAGGGAAGAGGAGAGGAAAGAGAGGTGGAAAGAGGCGGGAGAGGGGAGGAGATGAGGGAAGAGGAGAGGAGGGAGAGGAGGGAAGAGGAGAGGAGTAGAGGAGAGGAGGGAATAGGAGAGGAGTGGAGGAGAGGAGAAGAGGGAAGAGGAGAGAATAGGAGAGGAGAGGAGAGAGAGGTGGAAAGAAGAGGGAGAGGGGAGGAGAGGAGAGGAAAGGAGAGAGAGAGAGAGAGAGAGAGAGAGAGAGAGAGAGAGAGAGAGAGAGAGGTGGAAAGAGGGGGGAGAGGGGAGGAGAGGATAGGAAGGAAGAGAGAGGTGGAAAGAGGAGAGGAGGGAGAGGAGTGGAGAGGAGTGGAGGGAAGAAAGAGATGGAAAGAGGAGGGGAGGGGAGGAGAGGAGGGAAGAGGAGAGGAGGGAGAGAAGGGGAGAGGAGGTAGGTCAGAGGAGAGGAGGGAGAGGGAGGAGGGAAGAGGAGAGGAGTAGAGGAGAGGAGGGAAGAGTAGACGTAGATGAGAGGAGGGAAGAGGAGAGGAGGGAATAGGAGAGGAGTGGAGGAGAAGAGGGAGAGGAGGGAAGAGGAAGGAAGAGGAGAGGAGGGAGAGGTGGAAAGAAGTGGGAGAGGGGAGGAGAGGAGGGAAGAGGAGAGGAGGGAATAGGAGTGGAGGAGAGGAGGGGAGGGAAGAGGAGAGAATAGAAGATGAGAGGAGGGAGAGGAGGAAAGAGGAGAGGAGAGGAGAGGAGGGAAGAGGAGAGGAGAGGAAAGAGAGGTGGAAAGAGGCGGGAGATGGGAGGAGATGAGGGAAGAGGAGAGGAGGGAGAGGAGAGAAGAGGAGAGGAAAGAGAGTTGGAAAGAGGCGGGAGAGGGGAGGAGATGAGGGAAGGGGATAGGAGGGAGAGAGAGAGAGAGAGAGAGAGAGAGAGAGAGAGAGAGAGAGAGAGAGAGAGAGAGAGAGAGAGAGGTGGAAAGAGGAGGGAGAGGGGAGGAGAGGAGAGGAAGGAAGAGAGAGGTGGAAAGAGGAGAGGAGGGAGAGGAGTGGCGAGGAGTGGAGGGAAGAAAGAGATGGAAAGAGGAGGGGAGGGGAGGAGAGGAGAGGAGGGAAGAGGAGAAGAGAGAGAGGAGGGCAGAGGAGAGCAGAGGAGAGGAGAGGAGAGGAGAGGAGAGGAGAGGGGAGGAGAGGAGAGGAGAGGAGAGGAGAGGAGAGGAGAGGAGAGGAGAGGAGAGGAGAGGAGAGGAGAGGAGAGGAGAGGAGAGGAGAGGAGAGGAGAGGAGAGGAGAGGAGAGGAGAGGAGAGGAGAGGAGAGGAGAGGAGAGTTTGTAGGAGGTAAAAGTCAGGTGGGAGGAGAACTTTACTGCCACTCTCTGTTTTTAGTTTAGTTTAGTTTATTAATTCGACCATTTAAAAAAAACAAGCACACATAAAACTTAAAAGCCATACATGCACATGAATAAAATCATCGAGGATAACACACAATAAAGTCTGGGACATATTTCCATTGTGGTCCTCTTGAGACAAGATGGCTATACAAGATCGAACACAGTATGGCAGTGAAATAATAAAACAAAAACTTGATCAAAGTACTAGTGGGAGCTCGTCCGGCTGGGCGCTACTTGTCTCTTCTCCTGATAGGCCCATTCAACAATAGTTAGCATACCTGTTAGCATACCTGTTCCATTGTTGCGGATAGAGCAGAGCTAACAGTCCCATGATACTCCACAGCTGTTTGGATGAAACCACAGAAACTAGATTTACCTGCAGGATTGCCTTTATGCTTCTCTATCGAGATGTCATCAACCGAAAGATACTGTGAGCACTGATAGACTTACAGCAATACAGTCTGGTTCCCTTCAATGTTTCGTCATGCACCTGTAGTCTGTAAAACTGACTGTTTGCATAACTACACCTTATTGACGGATGGTTGCTCTGTCTAATTTTGTGGAAATTCAGTGCCAAATTAAAAAATAAATGGCCTGGAAATATGCCACATAATTGTCTGTATACAGAGCCATGTACTGTCTTAGTGAGGTAGCATTGGTAATGGGATGAGCTGTATGGTCGTCCACACCATGTAGTGGCCTGGTGGTCCCTGTATGCCATGAGACAGGCTTTAGGAGGAAATTACAGTTATTAGTTTAAAATTCCAGCAGACAGAGAGACACAAATCCTGTCTGGCTGCCTGGCCTCGGTCTGTGTGTGGCAGGGCCAAGCGCTCAGCCAAGGGACAGTCACACAACTCTGAACATGGCAGCAGCAAATGAGGTCAAATCCATGCTAGAGTGAAACACGGCCTGAAGAGATTCCCAAATAAAGGGGAAGCATCTGGACCAGCAGAGATGGAAGAGGGCCATCGAGCAACTCTGAGGTCTCATATACAACCCATAGTTCACAATACCAAGACCAGTAGAACTTGTGATGCAACATAATATAAACTAGCAGACTGGTCTCATAGACTAGACGTAACACAGTAAAAGTAAATCCTAGAAACTCAAATTAGTATGATATGGTTACGTAAGATAGGTTACTTTTAAGGGGAAAATAATAGAAAAGGGATTGGGTGGGTGGGCAGGTATATAACATGAACATCTAGCAACCTAAAGGTTGCGTGTTCAAATCTCATCAGAGACAATTTTGCAACTACTTGCTACTTCTCAAAAACTTAGCATGTTAGCTAACGCTTCCCCTAACCTTAACCCCTAGTAATAGCTAACATTAGCGTCAGCCACCTAGCTAACATTCATAACATATCATACGCATGATGGACATCCACAAATTAATACATACCATACAAAATGTAACATATCATACTAAATGGAGTGTCCCCGGATTTATGTACAGAATAATACGAAATGCTCTGAGACAATGTTGAAACTAGGCTTACGTGACTGAGGCTTCATGAGGAATTTATGTACATGTAGTTGTAACAGCCCAGGGCAGCCCAGCTCTCTCAAGGGTCCAGTTCTAGATTGTGTAACACAACATGACTAGTAGTCTCCATGCTGATGGAACAGGCAGGGCACTTCTTCAGGGCACTTCTTCCCTACTAGGGACCCAGATAGAGAGGAAACCCACCCTGACTCACCCCACACACAACAACTCTCAAGATCCCTCCTAAACATTCTCACCATCAATTGCGTACACAAAGTCAGCGTTAGGACATCATTCATGAGAATATTAATGGGAAGTCAGTGCAAACGTTGATTCACATTGTTGCTGATTCATTCTCAGAAACCATGTGGGGAATATAAAGCTATATCCTGTCATAGTTCTGTGGAGCTTTGTGTTCAAAGGCAAACAAAGCACAGCCCTCCACTTGTGAGTGTACTGGCAGAGTTGTGTCCCATGAACGGCTATTTATATCAGAATCAGCCTGATCCCTTCTCATCAGTATGAAATCTCCCAATAACCCCTGGTACCATTCCAGTTTCAGAGACATGCTGTCTGAGTCTGAGTTTGAGTGAATATGAAGTCACTTACTGTAGTTAGTGCAGAATTAACCGTGACTCTTCTATTGGTAACTTGTGTCTGGCCCTGCCTGTGTCGGTTAAATACCACAAGACAGGATTGTTAACTATAAACCCATTTCCCTTCTAAATACAACTCTATGGTAACACTCCCTATTCTCAGCAGTTCACACAGAGTGTTGAAACATCTCAGTTGTTTCAGTAATTGCAGTAATTACTCAAAAGCCAGAGCCCGAATTAGTGACCTTGTCATGATGTCTAATATCAGAGTCCTCCCCTGATGAGGGGGATTCTTAGCAAGTCAGTCTAGTGAAAAGTCAGTCTAGTGAAAAGTAGCCAGTGGTGCCAAATAACCTGGTGTAAACCTCAGGATGAACATGTCCTGTTTAATTGCCAACCAGAGCTACAGTACAACAGCCTCCCCTGTCTCAAATCAGTTTCACCATCACCCTTCAGGCAGATGGAACCCAGACTCCTGATCCTCACGCCAAACTCCTAGTGGATTCCTTAGACAATGAATCCATGCAGTGGCAAGTCCTACACATTCCTAGGGAACCGCGCCAAATAAAGGGATGAACTCGTCATGCCCTGACAAGCCGCCAGATGGCAGACAAACCATGGTTTTGTTCTTGCCAATGCCAGAAGTGGTATGGCAAGTGGTTCAGTTGAGCTGGAGCTACAGGGCAGATCTGTTCATTCAGGTAGGTTTTTGGAGTGGCCTGTGTGAACTTTTCCCCTAACCTCTCTGGCAGCTTCATGAAATGTTCCTACGCGCCCTTGCGCCCAGTCCCCCTCGTGGGTAACATACTGTACTGTACTTTTAGTCCCCTAATCTAACCTTAACCCTGGAGACAGGGCCCAGAGACATAAAAACATACATTTTGTCCTGTCAAAGGTTTCTCGTGGATTATGCTTGTCTATCAACTACTCTTGCAATTAAGCTTTTGGGCCATCCTGGATATTGCCCCAAAATCCAATATGTCTGCCTCAATACCATTAAATGGAGGTTTAGGCACCTATAAATGGAAAAAGATCTATGATAGAATACCATTTTCTGAGTTGTGTTATATATCTATGCTTTACTGTGAATCCAAAATGTCTGCCATACTGAGCATTAAAGCCAGGCATCACACCCAAATATTTTCCCCCCTTCTTTTATTCATGTCACAATCAACTTTCACCAGTTGAATAAAGACACAAATATAATACTTTGTTGTATTACACTTTTTCTGAAATATTTTATTATATGCAAGTAAGGCAATACGTGCGATTTCAGTGGGATGCAGACTGTGGCCTTCTCTCAATTGGATTAGCTCACCTCCTCCGTCCTCTCTCGCCTCCTTTTCAAAAAGGTCAAAGGTAATCGAGGAAAGTCAACGAGGAGAGTGAATGTGGACAAATGCACTTGTTTAAAATGAGACAGCCCTTCTTCACTCCCATGTCATCAGGCAAATTATCCGAAAAGAAATGCGTAAAATAAAATAAAATAATAAAATAACAAATGTAGCTAGTTGTGCAATACATTTCCTAGATAAAAGGAGAAGTAGGCCTGTCATGTTGTTTTTAAGTGTATGCATGCTTTTCTCCTCCCACAATGCAACAACTGATTCAAAGAGGGTCAACTACCTCTTACATTATTATGATCCACTTCCATGTCATTGAGTGAATATGAACACACAGCTTTAATAATTAAGGAATAGATTTTGTGTCAATTTGTGTCAATTTGGGGTTGTGTGCAGTAAAAGTTTGGGAGCCTCTGCTATAGTGCAATCTTGTCTGTCCATAGTGGTAACGGAATGTGGTCTTTTGTAGGCGAAGTCACACACACACACACACACACACACACACACACACACACACACACACACACACACACACACACACACATACACACACACACACACACAGCTTGAATGTGGTATTTTGTAGGCGAAGTCACACACACACACACACACACACACACACACACACACACACACACACACACACACACACACACACACACACACACACACACACACACACACAGCTTGAATGTAGTATTTTGTAGGCAAAGTCACACACACACGTACACACACACACACACACACACACACAATATGTAGTAACTTACTTTGAAGAGATGGTGATTGTGCCTGAATAGCGATTGGTAGTCAGTGTACTTCTCTTTAAAACCTTGTACTGCAGTGGGCTAAATCAGGGTCACACAGAGTGTTTCTTAGTAGTCTTAAACAAGTCTACCTTGACACAAAAGTATACACCTCAAACACATGGTTATGGGCAAATCATAAAGAAGACAGCTGTACCATGTCAGTTATAGAGTTGAAATGTGTTCAAGTATGAGTTTGCATCTCAGTATTACACTTTATATACATGCCACTTTATATACATGCCACTTTATATACATGATACTTTATATACATGATACTTTATATACATGGCACTTTATATACATGATACTTTATATACATGATACTTTATATACATGATACTTTATATACATGATACTTTATATACATGACACTTTATATACATGATACTTTATATACATGATACTTTATATACATGATACTTTATATACATGACACTTTATATACATGATACTTTATATACATGACAGAAGACTGAAATACTGTTTGATAAATAACATATTTAGGCTGACTTAATCCAGTTTTCAGACAAATTGATTTGTGGTATATGCACATATTTAATGAGGTATTGATTAATTTGTATATTTTTTATTAATATTTACAAAAAGTGTTATGCAAAGTATTATATTTGTGCTTACATTCAACTGGTAAAAGTTGATTGGGATATGAATAAAGGGGAAAGAAAGACCCTATAAGGGTATGATGCCTGGCCTTAATATGCTCATACAACAAAATACAACAAGAGTGTGTGTGTGTGTGTTTGGTTTGGTATTGTGACAGCAAAATTATAATTTATATTGTGAAATGCATTCAGTTAAGACTACTGCACTGTCTGATGATGTGTGAAACATGACTACTGATACAATCTCAGGAAATAAGTAGAAATTGTATTAATATCCAATACAAAATGTGTGAGAGAGGGAGAGAGAGAGAGGGGGGGGGAGAGAAACAGAGAAACAGAGAGAGAGAAACAGAGAGAGAGAGGGAGAGAGAGGGAGACAAAGAGAGAAAGAGAGAAGGAGAGAGAGAGAGAGAGAGAGAGAGAGAGAGAGAGAAAGAGAGAAAGAGAGAGAGAAAGAGAGAGAAAGAGAGAGAGGAGGAAGTGTTGTACACTGAATGCTACTCTATGTGTTACAGTATGTTGTCATGGTGATGTTAAAACACTTTCTCACAAATCCTGTTTAGTTTGATGTCACATTTCAACAACAAAAAAGTTACCTTTATTTAACTAGGCAAATTCTTATTTACAATGACAGCCTACCCCGGCCAAACCTGGACGACGCTGGGCCAATTGTGCACCGCCCTATGGGACTCCCAATCACGGCCGGATGTGATGCAGCCTGGATTCAAACCAGGTACTGCAGGGACGCCTCTTGCACTGGGATGTAGTGTCTCAGACCACTGCGCCACTCGGGAGCCTAAGTCCAATGCTTTTAGTTTTAGAAAAAATGAGGGCTAACTTATTCCTTGCCACCCACTATGAAACTAACTGCAGCTCTTTGTTGAGTGTTGCAGTCATTTTAGTTGCTGTAGTAGCTGACGTGTATAGTGTTGCGTCAACCGCGTACATAGACACTTTGGCTTTACTCAAAGTCAGTCGCATGTTGTTAGTAAAAATTGAAAAAAGCAAGGGGCCTAAACAGCTACCCTGGGGAATTCCTGATTCTAACCGGATTATATTTGAGAGGGTTCCATTAAAGAACACCCTTTGTGTTCTGTTAGACAAGTAACTCTTTATCCACATTATAGCAGGGGGTGTAAAGCCATAACACATATGTTTTTCCAGCAGCAGACTATGATCGATAATGTCAAACGCTGCACTGAAGTCTAACAAGACAGTCCCCACAATCATTTTATCATCAATTTCTCTCTGCCAATCATCAGTCATTTGTGTAAGTGCTGTGCTTGTTGAGTGTCCTTCCCTAAAAGCGTGCTGAAATTCTGTTGTCAATTTCTTTACTGTGAAATAGCATTGTATCTGGTCAAACACAATTTTTTCCAGAAGTTAACAAAGGGTTGGGAACAGGCTGATTGGTCGGCTATTTGAGCCAGTAAAGGGGGCTTTACTATTCTTGGGTAGTAATGGGAGTAATGGGCCTCCCGGGTGGCGCAGTGGTCTAGGGCACTGCATCGCAGTGCTAGCTGCGCCACCAGAGTCTCTGGGTTCGCGCCCAGGCTGGGCTGGGTTCGCGCCCAGGCTCTGTCGCAGCCGGCCGCAACCGGGAGGTCCGTGGGGCGACGCACAATTGGCATAGCGTCGTCCGGGTTAGGGAGGGTTTGGCCGGTAGGGATATCCTTGTCTCAGTACGTAAAATGTAATAAAATGTATGCACTCTACTGTAAGGCGCTCTGGATAAGAGTGTCTGCTAAATGACTAAAAATGTAATGACTTTAGATTCCCTCCAGGCCTGAGGGCACACGCTCTCTTGTAGGCTTAAATTGAAGATAGTATAGGAGTGGCAATATCGTGTATATCGCTATTATCCTCAGTAATTTTCCATCCAGATTGTCAGACCCCGGTGGCTTGTCATTGTTGATAGACAACAATATTTTTGTTCACCTCTTCCACACTCACTTTACGGAATTCAAAAGTACAATTCTTGTCTTTCATAATTTGGTCCGATATACTTGGATGTGTAGTGTCAGCGTTTGTTGCTGGTATGTCATCCCTAAATTTGCTTATCTTGCCAATCAAAAAGTCATTAAAGTAGTTTACAATATCAGTGGGCTTTGTGATGAATGAGCCATCTGATTCAATGTTGGCTTTTTTCCCCAAAAATTTCATTTAAGGTGGCCCAAAGCTTTTTTACTATCATTCTTTATATAATTGATCTTTGTTTTATAGTGTAGTTTCTTTTTCTTTTTCTTTAGTTTAGTTACATAATCTCTTAATTTGCAGTACGTTTGCCAATCAGTTGGGCTGCCAGACTTAATTGCCATACCTTTTGCCTCATCCCTCTCAACCATACAATTTTTAAATTCCTCATCAATCCAAGGGGATTTAACATTTTTTACAGTCATTTTCTTAATGGGTGCGTGCTTATTAGTAACTGGTATTAGTAGTTTCATAAATGTGTCACGTGCAGCGTCTGGTTGCTCCTCATTACACACCACCGACCAGCAAATATTCTTTACATCATCAACATATGAATCACAACAACACTTCTTGTATGACCTCTTATACACTATATTAGGCCCAGCCTTTGGAACTTTGGTTTTCCTAGATTTGGCTATTCTATTGTGATCACTACATCCGATGGATCTGGATACTGCTTTAAAGCAAATATCTGCAGCATTAGTAAAGATGTGATCAATACATGTTGATGATTCCATTCCTGTGCTGTTTGTAGCTACCCTGGTAGGTTGACTGACAACCTGATCCAGGTTGCAGGCACTGGTTACAGTTTGAAGTTTTGAGTGGGCAGCTTGATGATAGCCAGTCAATATTTAAATCACCCAGAAAATATACTTCTCTGTTGATATCACATACATTATCTAGCATTTCACACATATTATCCAGATACTGACTGTTAGCACTTGGTGGTCTATAGAAGCTTCCCACAAGAATGGGATTTAGGTGAGGCAATGAACCTGTAGCCATATTACTTCAACAGTATTTAACATGAGATACTCTCTAAGCTTTACAGGAATGTGGTTCTGAATATAAACCGCAACACCGCCTCCGTTGGTATTTCTGTCTTTTCGGTCGATGTTATAACCATGTATTGCTACCACTGTATCATCAAAGGTATTATCTAAGTGAGTTTCAGAGATAGTCAGAATATGAATGTCATCTGTTACAAGCAAGTTATTGACTTCATGGACCTTGTTTCTTAGGCTACATATGGTAATATGGGCTATTTTGAGCACTTTTCTGGGTTGCTTGGATGTTTTTAATGCTTTAGTGGGAAGCTTATCAGAGGTAGACTTACTCATGTTATTTACATTGGTGCTGATAGTGCAGGGTGAGCTGCATAAAGTGGTCTTCCTACTATTGCACACCGCCTCAGTGCTAACAGTGTAACTCTGGTTTATAGGCTCATGATTACTGCTCACAAAAGCTGTAGGATAAACAGAGGTATTCAGTGCAATTAGGGGTGCATAAATTAAATGACTTACATTGTGTTTGCCAATGCCCTTAAGATCATGTACATTTTATGCAGCATTATGACGACTCATTGTCACAATGGTAGGGATTAACTGAGCTGGTCTTGGATAATTGACCAGTCATTGTTTCAACGCAGCCTTGAAAAGCATGGACAGGAGTCCAGGAGCCAAGATGATTTTGATGAACTCTGTCATTCCTGTAGAGTATCTTCTGTTTCCAGAAGGTGTCAAAGTTATCAATAAAAGTAACTCCAGCAGAGCTACAGTAGTCTTTTAGCCAGATGTGTAATGCCAGCAGTCTTCTGAATCTTTCACACCCACGGCCCAATGATGGTACTGGACCTGAAATTATTGGCCGTTTTTGGAGTCTTTAATGCTAAATCAGTTCTTTGAAATCCATTTTCAAATGTTCCCGAGATAGCCTTCCTGATGTCGTTTGACCCAACATGGACTACGACAGTGTCAGCTCCCGGCATCTGTGGTAGAACAGTCGGAAGCAGCCTTGTGATGACCTGTACTTGTGCTACTGGGTAGCACAGGGTTTTTGCCTTGGGGACCGAAATGTTTCTCAACATAGAGCTGCCTATGATGACAGCCAGTGATGTTGAATGGGCCGGTTTCTCAGGCAGCCTCATCTCTCTCTCTCACCTCTTCCTCCTTGCTTTTATGATCACTAGGTGTGCTACTCTGTTGATACAGTGCAGTCTGCTCTCCTCCCATGTTTTAGTCTTGTTGGAAATGTAGTACCAACCTTTAAAATCATCTCTCTCTCCCTCTGTAGCTGGTCTTTCTCTTTAGTCAGGTTGTTGTAACTGATCTGTAGCTGGTCTCTCTCTTCAGTTGCATTGGTCTTGTAAAGGGAAAAACTTAAAGAACCCTTTTGGTTCCAGGTAGAACCCTTTTGGGTTCCACCTAGAACCAAACGTGTAGATAAACTTACAGTGGACAGACATACCTATCATCCCTGCCAGTAGGAGAACACACAGCAGCCCCAGATACATCGCAACAGCTATGAAGGGTCTCTGTGGACACATAAAAAGATGAGTATATTATTTGTGTGTATAGTATGTGTGTGTGTGTGTGTGTGTGTGTGTGTGTGTGTGTGTGTGTGTGTGTGTGTGTGTGTGTGTGTGTGTGTGTGTGTGTGTGTGTGTGTGTGTGTGTGTGTGTGTGTACATTATCTGAGTGTTCAGGTTGTGCTGTGCTTCCTGGGGTCACTGCATCCTCAGTCTCGTTTCTCAAGCCAGGAGATGTGTTTGGAGTTTGGCTCTTCATAGACACCGGCATAGTTGTCGGCTCCACCATCCAACGGGTCCCCTAAAATACACTGTTTTCCACTAACATCTTCATAGACATAAGCAGACATCTCCATGATCTACCACTGACTCTGTATGAAAGCTGTCCAGTGAGTTCCTGGACAGGGAACTATCATACCAGGAAGATATAGACTACAGAGGGGAAGTAGAAAACAAAGGCTAGATGTTGACATATTTAAAAAATCATACAAATATCAAACAGCCCCAAGAAAATGCAGGGAGTATCCTGAAATCCCCCTTCCTTTCACCTTCCTGCAGATTTGGACCCTCTGTTTCCTCCCAAATATACATCAACATGTTCAGACAGTCCAGGACTAGAAACATGGATCATTATAATGTCCATAACATTGATGAGTAGGTAGGCTTAAAGCTCATTATGGTGACCATTTTTGGATTATGGTGGACATTTTATAATTACCCCCAAAATAGTCAAAATTAGTATAGATAATATAACACAGATCAGAAAATGGTTTTCTATCATACAGTTATTTTTTACATTCATAGGTGCCTACACCTCCCTTCAATGGTATTACAGCAGCCATATTGGATTTTGGCCACCATATTGGATTTGGGGCAAAATCCAGGATGACAGCCCAGCTCAAACCCAGCTAGCCATAAACCTAACCTAACCTTAACTCTAGCCCTACATTAGCTTCATGTCCATGGATCTGTCCATGGCAGAGATTCAGTCCTGCAGCAGAGGGCGTCAAAGCCACACATTCACTCTACATGGGCATTAGAGCACAGTGACATGGCCATTAGAGCACAGGGACATGGCCATTAGAGCACAGGGACATGGCCATTAGAGCACAGTGACATGGCCATTAGAGCACAGGGACATGGCCATTAGAGCACAGGGACATGGCCATTAGAGCACAGGGACATGGCCATTAGAGCACAGTGACATGGCCATTAGAGCACAGTGACATGGCCATTAGAGCACAGGGACATGGCCATTAGAGCACAGTGGCATGGCCATTAGAGCACAGGGGCATGGCCATTAGAGCACAGTGACATGGCCATTAGAGCGCAGGGACATGGCCATTAGAGCACAGGGACATGGCCCTTAGAGCACAGGGACATGGCCATTAGAGCACAGGGGCATGGCCATTAGAGCACAGTGACATGGCCATTAGAGCGCAGGGACATGGCCATTAGCGCACAGGGACATGGCCCAGAGAGCACAGGGACATGGCCATTAGAGCACAGGGACATGGCCATTAGAGCACAGTGACATGGCCATTAGAGCACAGGGACATGGCCATTAGAGCACAGGGACATGGCCATTAGAGCACAGGGACATGACCATTAGAGCACAGGGACATGGCCATTAGAGCACAGGGACATGGCCATTAGCGCACAGGGACATGGCCTAGAGAGCACTTATTTGCTTGTGTTTTCTCCTGTTTGATCAGTGTCATGTGAGTCATTTGGGGTTGTGCATGAAGCGATTGTAATTATTCACAAGGGAAATTGTGCTACGCATTGTGTATATGCATTATATCTGTTGTGCTTCTGTACAGGAATAACAAATGTTGTGACAGTGTTCACAACGAACGAATCAGGGACTCAGACAAAGCAGATCGTGTTTTCTTTGTAATCACATTTATTTATTTGTGATCTTTTTATATGACAGCAATGTTCACAAAAATGAAAGCTTCGGATTCTAATTTCACGCAGTTTTGATCTTTACATTGTATAGTTGTGTCCATATAAGGACCATAGAAAAGCCCTACCTAACCCAATATTGGTACATGCATTAATGTACTAAGCATGCAATCTTACTCAAAAAAAAATCTTACTTAAAAATGTTTAGTTTTACAAAGATAAGTAATTTTTAAAGACAAAACTCACCAGAACTAAATGGACATAAGTCATCTCAGCAAGACACACATGTTGAATTCTATAATTTCGCAAACTATCCTCTAAACTACAGAACCTTTATTTCTTTGCCTTCTAAAGTCTATAACAGTAGAAATATCCATGTGCAAAATGAATATCTCACAAGAAATATTCATTTCAACAAAGGCCAAAAAGTGGGCATGACTGAGAATCGTACACAAGGACAGCCAAATAATCAACACATGAGAAGGAGTTCAGACAATCATGATTATGTTTTTCTGTGCTTTGAATAATCAGTGTTGATCACTCATTGTGATCAGTAATGACCACAGATTTATAATCCATGGCTGATAGGGGATGATTTATGACTGTTTATTCTGTTTTTGACATGCCTTCAAAGGTAAACTGGACTTTGCGTTGTTCCAAATAATACATACAAACATGGTTTAGTTACTTAGCTACATTATCTAAGAAATTAACCATTATATCAATCTGTTTATTATTCTTGAGTAAATATTGTAGTTCATTTCTTTGCAAACCCATTGATGATAGTATTGGTTATTCATCAGAACGTTCTTGAATACAGTACTGTAGACTAGAGAACAAAGGTTTGAATGGCCCTCTATTAGGAGATTCCTAGACTAGATGAGAGAACAAAGGTTTGAATGGCCCTCTATTAGGAGATTCCTAGACTAGATGAGAGAACAAAGGTTTGAATGGCCCTCTATTAGGAGATTCCTAGACTAGATGAGAGAACAAAGGTTTGAATGGCCCTCTATTAGGAGATTCCTAGACTAGATGAGAGAACAAAGGTTTGAATGGCCCTCTATTAGGAGATTCCTAGACTAGATGAGAGAACAAAGGTTTGAATGGCCCTCTATTAGGAGATTCCTAGACTAGACTAGAGAATAAAGGTTTGAATGGCCCTCTATTAGGAGATTCCTAGACTAGACTAGAGAACAAAGGTTTGAATGGCCCTCTATTAGGAGATTCCTAGACTAGATGAGAGAACAAAGGTTTGAATGGCCCTCTATTAGGAGATTCCTAGACTAGACTAGAGAATAAAGGTTTGAATGGCCCTCTATTAGGAGATTCCTAGACTAGATGAGAAAACAAAGGTTTGAATGGCCCTCTATTAGGAGATTCCTAGACTAGACTAGAGAATAAAGGTTTGAATGGCCCTCTATTAGGAGATTCCTAGACTAGATGAGAAAACAAAGGTTTGAATGGCCCTCTATTAGGAGATTCCTACACTAGATGAGAGAACAAAGGTTTGAATGGCCCTCTATTAGGAGATTCCTAGACTAGATGTGAGAACAAAGGTTTGAATGGCCCTCTATTAGGAGATTCCTAGACTAGATGTGAGAACAAAGGTTTGAATGGCCCTCTATTAGGAGATTCCTAGACTAGATGAGAAAACAAAGGTTTGAATGGCCCTCTATTAGGAGATTCCTAGACTAGATGAGAAAACAAAGGTTTGAATGGCCCTCTATTAGGAGATTCCTAGACTAGATGAGAAAACAAAGGTTTGAATGGCCCTCTATTAGGAGATTCCTAGACTAGATGAGAAAACAAAGGTTTGAATGGCCCTCTATTAGGAGATTCCTACACTAGATGAGAAAACAAAGGTTTGAATGGCCCTCTATTAGGAGATTCCTACACTAGATGTGAGAACAAAGGTTTGATTGGCCCTCTATTAGGAGATTCCTACACTAGATGTGAGAACAAAGGTTTGAATGGCCCTCTATTAGGAGATTCCTAGACTAGATGTGAGAACAAAGGTTTGAATGGTCCTCTATTAGGAGATTCCTAGACTAGATGTGAGAACAAAGGTTTGAATGGCCCTCTATTAGGAGATTCCTACACTAGATGTGAGAACAAAGGTTTGAATGCCCCTCTATTAGGAGATTCCTAGACTAGATGTGAGAACAAAGGTTTGAATGGTCCTCTATTAGGAGATTCCTAGACTAGATGAGAAAACAAAGGTTTGAATGCCCCTCTATTAGGAGATTCCTAGACTAGACTAGAGAACAAAGGTTTGAATGGCCCTCTATTAGGAGATTCCTAGACTAGATGAGAAAACAAAGGTTTGAATGGCCCTATATTAGGAGATTCCTACACTAGATGAGAGAACAAAGGTTTGAATGGCCCTATATTAGGAGATTCCTAGACTAGATGAGAAAACAAAGGTTTGAATGGCCCTATATTAGGAGATTCCTAGACTAGATGAGAGAACAAAGGTTTGAATGGCCCTATATTAGGAGATTCCTACACTAGATGAGAAAACAAAGGTTTGAATGGCCCTCTATTAGGAGATTCCTAGACTAGATGAGAGAACAAAGGTTTGAATGGCCCTATATTAGGAGATTCCTAGACTAGATGAGAAAACAAAGGTTTGAATGGCCCTATATTAGGAGATTCCTAGACTAGATGAGAGAACAAAGGTTTGAATGGCCCTCTATTAGGAGATTCCTACACTAGATGAGAAAACAAAGGTTTGAATGGCCCTCTATTAGGAGATTCCTAGACTAGATGAGAGAACAAAGGTTTGAATGGTCCTCTATTAGGAGATTCCTACACTAGATGAGAAAACAAAGGTTTGAATGCCCCTCTATTAGGAGATTCCTAGACTAGATGAGAGAACAAAGGTTTGAATGGCCCTCTATTAGGAGATTCCTAGACTAGATGAGAAAACAAAGGTTTGAATGGCCCTCTATTAGGAGATTCCTAGACTAGATGAGAAAACAAAGGTTTGAATGGCCCTCTATTAAGAAACTCCTAGCACCATGGTAGAATGTAGAGTATGATAAGGTACTATTTACAGATTTGCCCAACTGCCCTGTCCATTTCCAATAGACTTTGTCATATAGTGTGTATAGCATGTCTGTCTGTGTGTGTGTGTGTGGAGGGGTTGGTGTGTGTGTTTTGTTTTACTATCCTTGTGGGGACCAAAAGTCCTCACAAGCATATTAAAACAAGGACAATTCATTTAGCCTGTTCCCACAAGCAAAAAATACTGTTTTAGGCTCAGGGGTAAGGTTTAGGGTTACAATTAGGTTGAGGGTTAGAATTAGGGTTGGGGGTTAGGTTTAGGACTATGGTTAGGTTATGGGTTAGGTTTAGGGAAAATAGAATTTTGAATTGAAATCAATTATTTGGTCCCCACAAGGATAGTAAAACAAACATGTGTGTACAAGCATTTGTGTATCTATGTGTGCATATTTCTGTCTGTGGTGAATAGTCCTGTATCCTTCATAGGGTTGACCAACTCTCAGCAAAAAGATTAATGCCAGAGTTTATTTATTTCTGTAATATGTTATATTCTAGTGGATGAATGACATGAATCTGTATTGATTTATATAAGGTACAAAGTAATTGTGGATGTTTTTAGCCCATACAGGTGGTTGGGTGCATGTGTTGATAAATGCTTTATCTTAGGATTGTCTTATTGCAGTTTTGGTTGCACTCTCCCCAGTAAAATATGAGTAACAATGAAGATATACTGTAGTAAATATGATGGATTTAGGCAGGTTTTGTCTGTCTGTATGGATGCATTTACTACTAGAAAATAATTGACATGCTACTCTCTCTTCACAACCATCTTGGACACTGCTCTTCAGAGAGAAAGCATGTATTCCAGCCGCCAAGTTTTACCAGAGGAAACCATACAGAACAGCAGCAGTTATTTAGTGCTTGGCTGTGTTTCCAGCAGGTCTACTAATGTGCCACGGTCACAGCTGCATTGAAAGCAGTGTAAACGTGAGGGGAACTCCCCAGTAGTGTACATCGCAATGAATTCCCCAGACACCCCTGTTTATACTGGAGATGAATGTTTACTGTTGAGACTCTGAGTTTCCATGGCAATGGAGACGGACAAAATGGTGAGTTCTCATGAACAGAATAGAAATACAGCGTTTGTCACTGTGGTACTGCTTGTGGCATTCCTTCTATATAACCATGTTATTATTTACTCATTGTTATGTGTTATTCACTGTGTATTTATTCCTCATGTCACTATTTCCATCTGTTTATCTTTAATTTGGAAATCTTGGAACAGGACCCGTAAGCATTTCACTGTTAGTCTACACCTGTTGTTTCCGAAGTATGTGACAAATAACATTTGATACAATGTTTTTGTACCTCTTGATGTCTCAGCATATCTATGCAGCTCTGCATCTCGTTCAGACTTCCCCCTACGACAAACACACATGCATGTGCACACAGACACCCACACGCACAACAAAATACACCCATGTGCAAGTCATTCTGCTGAGCACTACCAAGGGACATATGAATAGGATACGGACTGTATTGTTACCATGGTAACTTAAACATCATTTTTTACTTGCAGTTTTAAATGGGGGCGATACGATCATCACTTAAAATTCCTTCCAAATTCACCCATGCTTGCATGTTTCTAGAATACAGCTAAGAGGAGCTGCTGCTAATATTACACAGAAGAATCCACTGCAGCACAGCCTGCTTAGTTCACTAGCCTAATAATGGTCAAAAACAGCTAGGACATGGACTGTCATGTGATTTCAACATGATTTATGGATATGACTATGTGTGGATATTGATGTATGGTAGTGGTGTGAATAAAACAATGAGACAGAAGTGGAGAACGGTGTTGCTCAGTTAAGACTGAGCTAACAGCCATCATTGGAATACAGCCAGAGGGAAAGGTGGAATACAACTCTTTTAATTGCAAAAGGGAATTGATTAATACATAGAACGAAGCACTGAAACAAGCCACTGTGACATTGCAAAAAACACCATCAAAGACATTGTACATTTCCCAGTAACCCAAGTCATAAAGAGAATAATACATTTGCATCATGATAAAGTTATTATCCTGGCAGTCTACAAACAATGAGAGTTCACACTGCGCTGACCGCAGCGCTACATTTCAAGACATTTAAAAATGCTTTACAGTTGGTTAACAAAGAACAAGTCTTAGTTTCCTCTTTATTATTATTATTTTTTATCCCAAAAAAAGGCACCACTGGAGCTGAGAGGTGTTTCCCACCTCCTGTCTTACATGGTGACTGCAGCTTCACACAAAACAACTGACACTTAATGCTAAGCTGAAGAAAATCTGGGGCAAAGACAAAAGATATCAAACAGCTGGTGAGATAAAGTAGAACTGAAATGTCCACAAAAGAAAAACAAACTCTTAAGGTTTTATTTTACACAGTGTTGATTCCCAGACGGGGTAAAAGTGGACCTGCAGTTGGACTAGCTGTAATGCTGACATCACAATGACATCACCCTGCAGAAGGAGGGTGGGAGGAGTCTAGTTGCTTGGCTGCTCAATTGGGTCCAATTTAGATGATTATTTCTGCAGAGTCAGGTAGATCCAGAGAGAGGTGCACACCTGACATACGTATTACATAGTCTGTCTACCTAATAGACTAGTATGTCACTATTCCTTGCGATGACTGCCACAGAAAAATGTCCCTGTATGCCTGCACTAATTCACTTTCCATTACACACTGTGTCCATCAGATTTAATTGGACATTCTCTCCAGGAACATGACATTATTATAACCATTCATGTGTTATTGTTTTAGACATATACGTATATTACTTAGAACATCATTTTATCAACAATAAAATTCTACTTTTTTTTTTTAGAACAAATCCAAAAATGCAATTTCCTCCTATCTAAAAATGTTGCATTCAATCATTAAGCACTAAGAAAAAAATAAACAAGATTTAGCCATGCAAAATGTGAGAAGCTCTACATATTGTTTTTCTATGCTGGTGAAAATCTATTTCCCCTATATGGACATGGTCTGGTCAGATTGGACTAATGGGAGGTCCCAGTAACATACAGACAGTACATGTAGCCTACACGTATGACTACTGGGGCATTACAGATTATCTACATTTCAGATTTCCACATTGCTTTCGTTTATTAAAAACTTGCCTCAATATAGTACACCTGGCTTTATCACATGAACATTAAAGTCTCCTTAAAATCAGTTTGAAAAAGGAGGAAAGATAATCATGCTAAAATAGACTTAAAAATCCTAAACCCTTTTTAATAAAAAAAGATGTGCTTGTTTGTTTTAAAAAAAGGGCCAAATTTTCTGGCTTTGGTTGGTTGGTTGGCTTCTACACACTAAGAGGACTTCTCCCCAGTACTCCTACTCTAACGCTTTCAGAGCTTCTTGGCTCCTGTGCCTTGCAGTTTTTTCCCCCTCATAGATAGATGAAAAACATGTTATGTTGATTCAACGTTTGGCAGACATTGTATTGACGTTCGATGGAAGCATGAATGTTAGGCATTAGCTGGGATGTAGCGATGGCTATACACAGTATTTACAGCAGATGAAAAGGACATTCACATCTCATGGCTAAAGAGCCTTCCCCTAAAAATGTTCATTACTTTAACACCTTGAACCATAGCACAGAAAGAGAGATGGACACAGAGGGACATTATTAAAACTTTGACTCAAGTCTGACTACCCCTGGATAAATAGTCCATTTGCTGCTTGGAATTGTTCACTTGAATTTGGAAAATGTGTTGTTTGCACTATATCAGAATGCATGGTTTTCAAGTTAAAAAGACACTGTAGATATATTGTGGAAACTGCTTTTTTGAAATTGCTTGTAAATAAATGATGTGCTCTCCTTTGAAAGTATAACAATAAACATGTAATAGTGAACTTTCACACAATATAATGATTTGGTGAATTTGTTAGAGGCGGTAATTCGTACATCATTGTCGTATACGCCCAGCATATACATTCTTAACAACATAGGGTATAAAAACATGATCTAGTCGTGAATTCTCAAGCAGCAAAAGGTGGAACAGCCGTGGTGGCCAAGGCCAGGTAGACTTAACGCGTGGCACCAGGGAGAGATCAAATGGAGAAGTCCTCCAGGAACACTAGAGGGCGCTGGCCGTTAGTGAAGGTGGAGAGCATCAGAGATACATCTGAGTGGTAGGTAGGCCTGGGTGAGACAGGCAGGCAGCAGCAGCTGACTGACAGACAGAGACAGACAGACAGGAGGCTCTACATAGACTCGCCAAGAGAATCATCATCATCCAGAGATAGGGGCAGGTAGAGATCCTACAGGGGAAAACATGGAGGATCATTATCTGAATGAGCTGGGGCAGGGGTTTTCAAACTTTTCAAACCCAGGGACCCCCATCCAGGCAAACCGGCAGACCAGGTATATATTAACAAAAAAATAAATGAACACATCTCATCATCAGATGAATGATAATGGCAAGTAGAAGTAATCAACATTTTATGAATTTATTTGGTAGACAGTTTCATTATTATGACCTCCCCACAGTTCACTAGAAGAGAAAGTGGAGACTAACAGTCTATTAGCTAGAAAGGTAAAGGTATCTTGGCGCCATAGAGAACATTTGCTATGATAAAGCACATTCTGCAATTCTACCCATTTTCCCATGGCGCTGAGACAATTCTGATGTTTTTAAAGCTAATTTCCTGCAATTCTATTCATTTTGCCATGGCTACTGCGGTGTTCCTCTGCGGAAACAATATAAAATAATATATGGGCTTGTGCCCTGAAAACCTGGATTTTGGAATTTTCGATTCTCCCTGACAAACCATGTTTCCATCTACAGTTTTTATGCGAGTCAAGTCATACCGTATGAAAAAAAAATAACGAGAGTTGTGATGGAAACAGGAACGGTCGGTACAATTACATAACATGGGGTATCTTTTGTGACTAACTATTATTATACATTTTTTGCTTTAATATTGCAGATACAGTGCATTCAGAAAGTATTCAGACCCCTTGACTTTTTCCACATTTTGTTTCATTACAACCTTATTCTAAAATGAATGAAATAACCCCCCCCCCTCACCAATCTACACACAATACCCCAAAAACAGTTTTTTTTATTTGTGCAAGATTATTAAAAAAAAACAGAAATATTACATTTACATAAGTATTCAGACCCTTTACTAAGTACTTTGTTGAAGCACCTTTGGCAGCGATTACAGCCTCGAGTCTTCTTGGGTATTAACCTATAAGCTTGGCACACCTGTATTTGAGGAGTTTCTCCCATTCTTCTCTGCAGATTTTCTCAAGCTCTGTCAGGTTGGATGGGGAGCGTCGCTGCACAGTTATTTTCAGGTCTCTCCATGTTCAAATCGGGTTCAAGTGCGGGCACTGGCTGGGCCACTCAAGGACCTGTCCCAAAGCCACTCATGCGTTATCTTGGCTGTGAGCTTAGGGTCGTTGTCCTGTTGGAAGGAGAACCTTTGCCCTCGGCTGAGGTCATGAACGCTCTGGAGCAGGTTTTCATCAAGGATCTCTCTGTACTTTTCTCCATTCATCTTTCCCTCAATCCTGACTTGTCTCCCGGTCCCTGCCGCTGAAAAACATCCCCACAGCATGCTGCTGCCACCACCATACTTCACCGTAGGGATTGTGCCAGGTTCCCTCCAGACGTGACGCTTGGCATTCAGGCCAATGAGTTCAATCTTGGTTTCATCAGACCAGAGAATCTTGTTTCTCATGGTCTGAGAGTCTTTAGGTGCCTTTTGGCAAACTCCAAGCAGGCTGTCATGTGCCTTTTACAGAGGAGTGGCTTCAGTCTGGCCACTCTACCATAAAGGCCTGACTGGTGGAGTGCTGCAGAGAGTGTTGTCCTTCTGGAAGGTTCTCCCATCTCCACAGAGGAACTCAAACTCTGTCAGAGTGGCCATCGGATTCTTGGTCACCTCCCTGACCAATACCCTTCTCCCTCAATTGCTTAGTTTGGCTGGGCAGCCAGTACTTCCATTTAAGAATGATGGAGGCCACTGTGTTCTTGGGGACCTTCAATGCTGCAGACATTTTTTTGGAACCCTTCCCAAGATCTGTGCTTCGACAGAATCCTGTCCAGGAGCTCTACGGACAATTCTTTTGACCTCATGGTTTGGTTTTTGCTCAGACATGCACTGTCAACTGTGGGACCTTTATATAGACTGGTGTGTGCCTTTCCAATTCATGTCCAATCAATAGAATTTACCACAGGTGGACTTCAAGTTGTAGAAACATCTCAAGGATGATCAATGGAAACAGGATGCACCTGAGCTCAATTTTGAGTCTCACAACAAAGGGTCTGAATACTTATGTAAATAAGGTATTTCTGTTTTATATTCTAGATTCTTCAAAGTAGCCACCCTTTGCCTTGATGACAGCTTTGTACACTCTTAGCATTCTCTCAACCAGCTTCATGAGGAAAGCTTTTCCAACAGTCTTGAATGAGTTCCCACATATGCTGAGCACTTGTTGGCTGCTTTTCCTTCATTCTGCGGTCCAACTCATCACAACCCACCTCAATTGGGTTGAGGTCGGGTGATTGTGGAGGCGAGGTCATCTGATGCAGCACTCCATCACTCTCCTTATTGGTAAAAGTAGCCCTTACACAGCCTGGAGGTGTGTTGGGTCATTGTCCTGTTGAAAAACAAATGATAGTCCCACTAAGCGCAAACTAGATGGGATGGCGTATCGCTGCAGAATGCTGTGGTAGCAATACTGGTTAGTGTGCCTTGAATTCTAAATAAATCACAGACAGTGTCACCATCACACCTCCATGCTTCATGGTGGGAACCACACATGCGGAGATCATCCGTTCACAACTGCATCTCACAAAGAAAGACACTGCAGTTGGAACCAAGGATCTCAAACTTGGACTCATCAGACCAAATGACAGATTTCCACCAGTCTAATATCAATTGCTCATGTTTCTTGGTTGAGAGAATGCCAAGAGTGTGCAAAGCTGTCATCAAGGCAAAGGGTGGCTACTTTGAAGAATCTCAAATATAAAATATATTTTGATTTGTTTAACACTTTTTTGGTTAATACATGATTCCATATGTGTTATTTCATGTCTTCAGTATTATTCTACAATGTAGAAAATAGTAAAGGTAAAGAAAAACCTTGGAAGGAGTAGGTGTGTCCAAACGTTTGACTGGTACTGTATGTATGAAATTTGTTTTGATTTAGAATGGACCATTATCATGCACCTGTATCGAAACAGGCTCAGGGAAAAAAATACAAGCATCCTCCATTTGCACTTAAATAGCAAATGGAGGATGCTTTTCCCAATGGTTTATTTTCATGCCAGCCAGGTAGGCTATACTCCTTGTCATGTCTACTCCCGCTCCTTCCCTCCGGCGTTCGAGGTCGCCGGTTTACTAACCACCGGTCCTGGCATTCATCATTAGGCACACCTGGACTCCATCACTTCACTGATTACCTCCCCTAAATCTGTCACTCCCTTAGTCAATACTGCCTGGGGAATGGAACTGTGTGTTTCATGTTTATACGCTACTCGTGTTTGTTATATTGTTCTCTGTTCCCTTTATTATTAAACTCACCACCTGCACGTGCTTCCCTACTCCCAGCGTCTACGTTACACTCCTGTTGTAAATATAAGCAATGTGCTTAATTTCAGGAAAGTTGAGAAATAAATATACTAGGCCTAGCCTATAGAAAGCTGATGGGATCCTCCTCTTTTTATTAGAGGCCATCACTCCGTTTTCTCCTGTAATTGCATAGCCTATAGAAATGTTGCGCAACATGAGCTCATGGGCTCTCATGAAGTGTTTGATTAGATTTTTGATTACATTTGCATCGATGTCAGAGTGATTAGAGGGGCAAGAGAGTGCTGAGTATCAAGCAGTAGCAGTTTGGTAGGCTACTAACGACCAGCAGCAGCATCAAAGCTTGGAGAAGCCTAATTACCATGACTAAACGGTCATGTGGAATTTGACTGCCTTCATGACTCGTGACCGCGGTAATATGGTCACCGCAACAGCCCTAGTCCTCCCACTACGACTCTGGAAACAATTCAGTTTATTAGGCTACAGATTAAATAACTTATGATAAACTTCACAGGGTGGGGAAAGTGCACAGTAATCTTAATTATCTTTTCCAATAAATATCGAGGGTCTGATTCCGGTGACATGATGATCGATGCTTGACTGCCGTTTGATAAATAAAAATATTCTCCATAATAATCTCATCATGTAGACAAGCATGGCACACCCTACTGTATCTGCAAGCCATTGGCTAAAGCCCCAAGAACAGAGTAGACACATTTGCTATTTAACGCAACAGTTTTTGTGACAAAACTATCGGTAGAGCTGAACATGTATTTGGTACATGAAAACTTAAGCAAAAAAGTACTTTGTGTGCACTACATCATCACGCTCTGATTTCTATCTGCAACAAGTCTGTTTGGTGGAAACACACCACTGTGTATATATAAAGGTGTATATTTTCTTTATGCGGATTTTAGAACATTCACATGAAAATCTGTCGCCAATTGAGTGGAGACCTAGCTAGTGTCTAGCTTTAATTTGATTGTTAGTTCTCAAAGATGGTATTAATTATTCTTTGATCTGGTTTTGGTCGTTTAAGTTGACAGTTTTCCATCCTGAAAATTGCCCACTTAGACTAAGACTAAGAATTTTCTATACAGAAAAAAACGTGTAATTGGCTCCAATGACTGTAATTTCCTCGATATCAAATGGGTAGTTCAAGATAGCCATTTATCTACTTCCCTAGAGTCGGATGAACAGAAACAGCTAGCATGCTAACTGTTCCTGTAGACTTCCAGTCATTGCACTAACGCTAGATAGCATTGGCTTGTGAAACTACCTCTAACTTCCTTCATATGGGATGCAGATACATAAAATAAAAATGTTAAAAATCAAAAAAAAATGCGGACCCCCTGAGTACTTCAGCGGACCCCGTGGATCCTCGTTTGAAAACGCCTGAGCTATGGGACAGATCCTGTTCTATGAGTTCTGAGCTGAGCTATGGGACAGATCCTGTTCTATGAGTTCTGAGCTGAGCTATGGGACAGATCCTGTTCTATGAGTTCTGAGCTGAGCTATGGGACAGATCCTGTTCTATGAGTTCTGAGCTGAGCTATGGGACAGATCCTGTTCTATGAGTTCTGAGCTGAGCTATGGGACAGATCCTGTTCTATGAGTTCTGAGCTGAGCTATGGGACAGATCCGGTTCTATGAGTTCTGAGCTGAGCTATGGGACAGATCCGGTTCTATGAGTTCTGAGCTGAGCTATGGGACAGATCCGGTTCTATGAGTTCTGAGCTGAGCTATGGGACAGATCCGGTTCTATGAGTTCTGAGCTGAGCTATGGGACAGATCCTGTTCTATGAGTTCTGAGCTGAGCTATGGGACAGATCCGGTTCTATGAGTTCTGAGCTGAGCTATGGGACAGATCCGGTTCTATGAGTTCTGAGCTGAGCTATGGGACAGATCCTGTTCTATGAGTTCTGAGCTGAGCTATGGGCTTATAGGTGAAGTATGAGAGAGATGAAGAGAGAAGGCAGTATGAGGGAGAACAGGGAAAGAGAGAGAGGGGGGAAGAGAGGGAGGGATAGGTAGTGGAGAGGATGGGGTACCTTCTGCTTGCGGTGGATGCCTGGGCTGTTGGGGGTGGAGGTGGGGGACTGCTTGCGGTGGATGCCTGGGCTGTTGGGGGTGGAGGTGGGGGACTGCTTGGAAATTGGGGTAGAGAGCTGGCTGCTGGAGCCCGTCCCGTTGGCTGTGAGAACCCAGACAGAGTGAGAAAGAAAAGGTGTAAAGAGAATAAGAGAAAGAGAGAGAAAAAGAGAGAGACCAGTGAATTAGATTGTGTAAGACCTGTGTGCCAGGAGTAATGTCTGTCACAGCCAGAAGAGGTCTGGCCACTCCTCAGAGCCCGGTTCCTCTCTGGGGTTTTTCCTAGATTCCTGCCTTTCTAGGGTGTTTTTGCTAGCCACTATGCTTCTACATCTGCATTGCTTGCTCTGTGGAGTTTTAAGCTGAGTATCTGTATAGCACTTTATGACAACTGCTGATGTAAAAAGGACTTTATACAATACATTTGATTGATTCATTGAGTGCTTGGCCCTCACTTGGCTGTGGACAGTCTCTCTGGGCGGCTGACTGACTGGGTCCCTGTTTGTTCCTCTCTGCCGGGGGACATTTGGTCATTACTCTACAGCCCTTTCAGGTTGCTAAGATACCCCTGGCCTAGACAGTGTTTACATCAGAGTGGTGTGATGTCGTAGTTTGTGGAGGAAGACTTTTTAAAAGAGCAAAACTGAATCCCGAAGGAAAGACTAAAACAGATGGCCACTCTCTCTTCCAGGCTGGTAACAGGTACAGTAGCACAAGAGCAGAGCTTCGCAGATGAAGCCAACTTCAATTCCATAAAGCTCATATCTTCATCCAGATCTAAAATGTCTATTTAACTAAAACCAGACAACCAGAACTAAAAAGCCAAGAATGAATGATATGAAAGCAGTATGGACAGAACTAGGTTGGGAAGGCAATGAAGATATGGACTATTCTAGTCCATGCCTATTTCAGAAGATTGGTCTATGGGTGTATATGCTGTAAAGCAGTATAATGACCAGGAGATTAACTTTTCCTGTCACATACAGACAACTTTTAGTCTGATTCCAGGGGTACACAGAAACATGCATCATAGAAAACCTGGATTTTATTTCAAATGAAGAAAAATAACAAAAAATGTGCAACAAAACTAAACAAACAAACAAAACAGCCAAAACAATGAAATACCAAACATAAACAGTGTGATGATGTCCTTCAAAACCAAACTATTTTGATAATGTGTCTGACTGCAGTGTAAAATTGGGGCCTCTGTTGAGGCTGTAAAAATCTTTTCATTGAGACATTTGTCTTACGTTCTCCTGCTCATGACGTGGCTGCATCAGATCAAATGAAACAGGCCAACACTGGTACCCTCTACCCCTGTCTCTACCCTGTGTCCCCCCACCCATCCTGATTCCATCACCCACCCGGGTGGCTACTCCACCCTCATCACAATAAAGAGGCTGGTTAACCTTGGACACATTAGAAGGACTAGCCACTTGGCTGTCCATCTGCTGCCTTTACAAGCCTGGGCCCCGCCGGTACACACTGAAATATTAAACCTAACACAACATACCTAATGGAGGTGCACAAATTGAGATGAAATAGCCAACGTTTGATCAGTGAGTTCAGTCTGAGCCAGCACCTCACTGTGGAGTGACATCAGACCAGGGAGCACGCGACACTAAACCAATCAGTCGGCGTGACATCAGACCAGGGAGCATGCGACACTAAACCAATCAGTCGGCGTGACATCAGACCAGGGAGCATGCGACACTAAACCAATCAGTCGGCGTGACATCAGACCAGGGAGCATGCGACACTAAACCAATCAGTCGGCGTGACATCAGACCAGGGAGCATGCGACACTAAACCAATCAGTCGGCGTGACATCAGACCAGGGAGCATGCGACACTAAACCAATCAGTCGGCGTGACATCAGACCAGGGAGCATGCGACACTAAACCAATCAGTCGGCGTGACATCAGACCAGGGAGCATGCGACACTAAACCAATCAGTCGGCGTGACATCAGACCAGGGAGCATGCGACACTAAACCAATCAGTCGGCGTGACATCAGATCAGGGAGCATGCGACACTAAACCAATCAGTCGGCGTGACATCAGACCAGGGAGCATGCGACACTAAACCAATCAGTCGGCGTGACATCAGACCAGGGAGCATGCGACACTAAACCAATCAGTCGGCGTGACATCAGACCAGGGAGCATGCGACACTAAACCAATCAGTCGGCGTGACATCAGACCAGGGAGCATGCGACACTAAACCAATCAGTCGGCGTGACATCAGACCAGGGAGCATGCGACACTAAACCAATCAGTCGGCGTGACATCAGACCAGGGAGCATGCGACACTAAACCAATCAGTCGGCGTGACATCAGACCAGGGAGCATGCGACACTAAACCAATCAGTCGGCGTGACATCAGACCAGGGAGCATGCGACACTAAACCAATCAGTCGGCGTGACATCAGACCAGGGAGCATGCGACACTAAACCAATCAGTCGGCATGACACATGTCAGCAAGGATAGCACCTTAATGGTGTCTAGTATGTATAACAGGTCTAGTATGTATAACAGGTCTGGTATGTATAACAGGTCTAGTATGTATAACAGGTCTAGTATGTATAACAGGTCTAGTATGTATAACAGGTCTAGTATGTATAACAGATCTAGTATGTATAACAGGCCTAGCATGTATAACAGGCCTAGCATGTATAACAGGCCTAGCATGTATAACAGGTCTAGTATGTATAACAGGTCTAGTATGTATAACAGGTCTAGTATGTATAACAGGTCTAGTATGTATACCAGGTCTAGTATGTATACCAGGTCTAGTATGTATACCAGGTCTAGTATGTATAACAGGTCTAGTATGTATACCAGGTCTGGTATGTATAACAGGTCTAGTATGTATAACAGGTCTAGTATGTATAACAGGTCTAGTATGTATACCAGGTCTAGTATGTATAACAGGTCTAGTATGTATAACAGGTCTAGTATGTATAACAGGTCTAGTATGTATAACAGGTCTAGTATGTATAACAGGTCTAGTATGTATAACAGGTCTAGTATGTATACCAGGTCTAGTATGTATACCAGGTCTAGTATGTATAACAGGTCTAGTATGTATAACAGGTCTAGTATGTATAACAGGTCTAGTAGTCATAACAGGTCTAGTATGTATAACAGGTCTAGTATGTATAACATGTCTAGTATGTATAACAGGTCTAGTATGTATAACAGGTCTAGTATGTATAACAGGTCTAGTATGTATAACAGGTCTAGTATGTATAACAGGTCTGGTATGTATAACAGGTCTGGTATGTATAACAGGTCTAGTAGTCATAACAGGTCTAGTATGTATAACAGGTCTAGTATGTATAACAGGTCTAGTATGTATAACAGGTCTGGTATGTATAACAGTTCTAGTAGTCATAACAGGTCTAGTAGTCATAACAGGTCTAGTATGTATAACAGGTCTAGTATGTAAAACAGGTCTAGTATGTATACCAGTATGTATAACAGGTCTAGTATGTATAACAGGTCTAGTATGTATAACAGGTCTAGTATGTATAACAGGTCTAGTATGTATACCAGGTCTAGTATGTATAACAGGTCTAGTATGTATAACAGGTCTAGTATGTATAACAGGTCTAGTATGTATAACAGGTCTAGTATGTATAACAGGTCTAGTATGTATACCAGGTCTGGTATGTATAACAGGTCTAGTATGTATAACAGGTCTAGTATGTATAACAGGTCTAGTATGTATAACAGGTCTAGTATGTATAACAGGTCTAGTATGTATAACAGGTCTAGTATGTATAACAGGTCTAGTAGTCATAACAGGTCTAGTATGTATAACAGGTCTAGTATGTATAACAGGTCTAGTATGTATAACAGGTCTAGTATGTATAACAGGTCTGGTATGTATAACAGGTCTGGTATGTATAACAGGTCTAGTAGTCATAACAGGTCTAGTATGTATAACAGGTCTGGTATGTATAACAGGTCTGGTATGTATAACAGGTCTAGTATGTATAACAGGTCTAGTATGTATACCAGGTCTAGTATGTATACCAGGTCTAGTATGTATACCAGGTCTAGTATGTATAACAGGTCTAGTATGTATAACAGGTCTAGTATGTATAACAGGTCTAGTATGTATAACAGGTCTAGTATGTATACCAGGTCTGGTATGTATAACAGGTCTAGTATGTATAACAAGTATAACAGGTCTAGTATGTATAACAGGTCTAGTATGTATAACAGGTCTAGTAGTCATAACAGGTCTAGTATGTATAACAGGTCTAGTATGTATAACATGTCTGGTATGTATAACAGGTCTAGTATGTATAACAGGTCTAGTATGTATAACAGGTCTAGTATGTATAACAGGTCTAGTATGTATAACAGGTCTAGTATGTATAACAGGTCTGGTATGTATAACAGTTCTAGTAGTCATAACAGGTCTAGTATGTATACCAGGTCTAGTATGTATAACAGGTCTAGTATGTATAACAGGTCTACTATGTATAACAGGTCTAGTATGTATACCAGTATGTATAACAGGTCTAGTATGTATAACAGGTCTAGTATGTATACCAGGTCTAGTATGTATAACAGGTCTAGTATGTATAACAGGTCTAGTATGTATAACAGGTCTGGTATGTATAACAGGTCTGGTATGTATAACAGGTCTGGTATGTATACCAGTATGTATAACAGGTCTAGTATGTATAACAGGTCTAGTATGTATACCAGGTCTAGTATGTATACCAGGTCTAGTATGTATACCAGGTCTAGTATGTATAACAGGTCTAGTATGTATAACAGGTCTAGTATGTATAACAGGTCTAGTATGTATAACAGGTCTAGTATGTATAACAGGTCTAGTATGTATACCAGTATGTATAACAGGTCTAGTATGCATAACAGGTCTAGTATGTATAACAGGTCTAGTATGTATAACAGGTCTAGTATGTATAACAGGTCTAGTATGTATAACAGGTCTAGTATGTATAACAGGTCTAGTATGTATACCAGTATGTATAACAGGTCTAGTATGTATAACAGGTCTGGTATGTATAACAGGTCTAGTATGTATAACAGGTCTGGTATGTATAACAGGTCTAGTATGTATAACAGGTCTGGTATGTATAACAGGTCTGGTATGTATAACAGGTCTGGTATGTATAACAGGTCTGGTATGTATAACAGGTCTAGTATGTATAACAGGTCTGGTATGTATAACAGGTCTGGTATGTATAACAGGTCTAGTATGTATAACAGGTCTAGTATGTATAACAGGTCTGGTATGTATAACAGGTCTAGTATGTATAACAGGTATAGTATGTATAACAGGTCTAGTATGTATACCAGTATGTATAACAGGTCTGGTATGTATAACAGGTCTGGTATGTATAACAGGTCTGGTATGTCTAACAGGTATGGGGTGTATAACAGGTCTAGTATGTATAACAGGTCTAGTATGTATAACAGGTCTAGTATGTATAACAGGTCTAGTATGTATACCAGTATGTATAACAGGTCTAGTATGTATAACAGGTCTGGTATGTATAACAGGTCTAGTATGTATAACAGGTCTGGTATGTATAACAGGTCTAGTATGTATAACAGGTCTGGTATGTATAACAGGTCTGGTATGTATAACAGGTCTGGTATGTATAACAGGTCTGGTATGTATAACAGGTCTAGTATGTATAACAGGTCTGGTATGTATAACAGGTCTGGTATGTATAACAGGTCTAGTATGTATAACAGGTCTAGTATGTATAACAGGTCTGGTATGTATAACAGGTCTAGTATGTATAACAGGTATAGTATGTATAACAGGTCTAGTATGTATACCAGTATGTATAACAGGTCTGGTATGTATAACAGGTCTGGTATGTATAACAGGTCTGGTATGTCTAACAGGTATGGGGTGTATAACAGGTCTAGTATGTATAACAGGTCTAGTATGTATAACAGGTATAGTATGTATACCAGTATGTATAACAGGTCTAGTATGTATACCAGTATGTATAACAGGTCTGGTATGTATAACAGGTCTGGTATGTATAACAGGTCTAGTATGTATAACAGGTCTAGTATGTATAACAGGTCTAGTATGTATAACAGGTCTGGTAGTCATAACAGGTCTAGTATGTATAACAGGTCTAGTAGTCATAACAGGTCTAGTATGTATAACAGGTCTAGTATGTATAACAGGTCTAGTATGTATAACAGGTCTAGTATGTATAACAGGTCTAGTATGTATAACAGGTCTAGTATGTATAACAGGTCTAGTATGTATAACAGGTATAGTATGTATACCAGTATGTATAACAGGTCTAGTATGTATACCAGTATGTATAACAGGTCTGGTATGTATAACAGGTCTGGTATGTATAACAGGTATAGTATGTATAACAGGTCTAGTATGTATACCAGTATGTATAACAGGTCTGGTATGTATAACAGGTCTGGTATGTATAACAGGTCTGGTATGTCTAACAGGTATGGGGTGTATAACAGGTCTAGTATGTATAACAGGTCTAGTATGTATAACAGGTATAGTATGTATACCAGTATGTATAACAGGTCTAGTATGTATACCAGTATGTATAACAGGTCTGGTATGTATAACAGGTCTGGTATGTATAACAGGTCTAGTATGTATAACAGGTCTAGTATGTATAACAGGTCTAGTATGTATAACAGGTCTGGTAGTCATAACAGGTCTAGTATGTATAACAGGTCTAGTAGTCATAACAGGTCTAGTATGTATAACAGGTCTAGTATGTATAACAGGTCTAGTATGTATAACAGGTCTAGTATGTATAACAGGTCTAGTATGTATAACAGGTCTGGTATGTATAACAGGTCTAGTATGTATAACAGGTCTAGTATGTATACCAGTATGTATAACAGGTCTAGTATGTATACCAGTATGTATAACAGGTCTGGTATGTATAACAGGTCTGGTATGTATAACAGGTCTAGTATGTATAACAGGTCTGGTATGTATAACAGGTCTAGTATGTATAACAGTATGTATAACAGGTCTAGTATGTATAACAGGTCTAGTATGTATAACAGGTCTAGTATGTATAACAGGTCTAGTATGTATAACAGGTCTAGTATGTATAACAGGTCTGGTATGTATAACAGGTCTGGTATGTATAACAGGTCTAGTATGTATAACAGGTCTAGTATGTATAACAGGTCTAGTATGTATAACAGGTCTAGTATGTATAACAGGTCTAGTATGTATAACAGGTCTGGTATGTATAACAGGTCTAGTATGTATAACAGGTCTAGTATGTATAACAGGTCTAGTATGTATAACAGGTCTAGTATGTATAACAGGTCTAGTATGTATAACAGGTCTGGTATGTATAACAGGTCTAGTATGTATAACAGTATGTATAACAGGTCTAGTATGTATAACAGGTCTGGTATGTATAACAGGTCTAGTATGTATAACAGGTCTAGTATGTATAACAGGTCTAGTATGTATAACAGTATGTATAACAGGTCTAGTATGTATAACAGGTCTAGTATGTATAACAGGTCTAGTATGTATAACAGGTCTAGTATGTATAACAGGTCTAGTAGTTAAAACAGGTCTAGTAGTTAAAACAGGTCTAGTAGTTAAAACAGGTCTAGTAGTTAAAACAGGTCTAGTAGTTAAAACAGGTCTAGTAGTTAAAACAGGTCTAGTAGTTAAAACAGGTCTAGTAGTTAAAACAGGTCTAGTAGTTAGTGTTGAGGGAGATTGCTGCCCACTCCTGATTGTTCTCTTCAAATCTATGTCTATCTATCTTGTTGCCCCCCCCCCCCCCCCCCCCCTTGGCACAGACAGCATATGTCACGGATAATAATACCTCCAAGCTCTAGAGACAGATGTGAGGTATTTACAATCTTCCACTACCTTTGTTTCCTTTTCATATTTAATATTTTCACCAATGCTTAAGGAAAGCAGATCTGGATTAGTATCATTTAGTAATTCATAATCTGCTCACATTATCCTGATCAGACAAAGGCTGGATTTTCTTGTGTCCCCATTTTGATTTGTTAGTGGGGGTATTGGGCAACACAGCATGCAGAAAGTGTTGTGTTGAGGTTAGAGGGCAGTGCCCACCAGTAAACATTGTCTTCCTCATTGTCTCACTCACAGTATAGACAGACATGGCAGACGGAACAGACAACAACGGGAACCAGGGTTTAAACACCATGACTGTGCAATCAAATCCTGGACAACAACATGCAAAATACAGACATATAATTCAACATAAAAAAAATGAATGAAACAAAATCAATAGAACAGAAAGTCACATTATGATAATGACATATAAAAACAATAACCACCACATGCATCCATGTCAGTTTGTTTAAATCTAGCTGCGTTTAGAATCAGGGTGGGTGGATGGATGCACATAGTAAAGGTGAGTAGTAGTATCTGTAATAAAGTCTATGTGGGCCAGCATGGAGTCACATAGTAGATGAGACAACAATGAGCTCACTCGATTCAGCAGGAGACTTGCTGCGCCGGATCGGACCTGGACTCTTAGAACCTTTCTTCTTCATCATCCTGCACCCTTCTGTGAAGAGAAACGCACGCACAGACAGACAGACAGACAGACAGACAGACAGACAGACAGACAGACAGACAGACAGACAGACAGACAGACAGACAGACAGACAGACAGACAGACAGACAGAGACAGAGACAGAGACAGTGTGAGCATCAGACAAACAGGAATCACAGTTGCATCTTTCATGTGAAAGGCAGCATTGACAAAGAAATAGACGTTCATACAAACAGATTGACATGAACACTGTAAAATGTTAATTGATACCAAATGGCATACAGATGTGTCTTTAATGAAGTCCATTGTTGCTGAAATGTTTTCAGCAAGGTGGGTAGTTTGGTGATCTCTGTTGTACAAAGACTAGCTTCATAGTGAGCTTCAGTCTATGTGGTTTCTGTGTGTACAGCAATTATATATTGTGTACGCAGAGCGGTGAGGTTTACTGTCTGTAGACAGTATGCAGAGCGGTGAGGTTTACTGTCTGTAGACAGTATGCAGAGCGGTGAGGTTTACTGTCTGTAGACAGTATGCAGAGCGGTGAGGTTTACTGTCTGTAGACTCCGCCAGCGCCCACCCCTCCTCTAGCGCCCACCCCTCCGTCTAGCGCCCACCTCTAGCGCTCATCCCTCTAGCATCAATCCCTCTAGCGCCCACCCCTCCGTCTAGCGCCCACCCCACCTCTAGCGCTCATCCCTCTAGCATCAATCCCTCTAGCGCCCACCCCTCCTCCAGCGCCCACGCCTCCTCAGCGCCCACCGCTCCCTCTAGCTCCCATCCCTCTGTCTAGCGTCCATCCCTCCGCCCTCCTCTAGCGCCCACCCCTCCGCCCTCCTCTAGCGCCCACTCCTCCTCTAACGCCCTCACCTCCTCTAGCGCCCATCCCTCCGTCTAGCGCCCATCCCTCCGTCTAGCGTCCATCCCTCCGTCTAGCGTCCATCCCTCCTCCCGCCTCTAGCGCCCCTCCCTCCGCCCTCCTCTAGCACAAATTCCTCCGCGCTCCTGTTGCGGCCATCCCTCCTCTAGCGCCCATCCCTCTAGCGCCCATCCCTCCTCTAGCGCCTATCCCTCCTCCCGCCTCTAGCGCCCCTCCCTCCGCCCTCCTCTAGCACAAATCCCTCCGCGCTCCTGTTGCGGCCATCCCTCCTCTAGCGCCTATCCCTCCTCTCGCCTCTAGCGCCCATCCCTCTAGCGGCCACCCCTCCGCCCTCTGCTAGCGCCCACCCCTCCGCCCTCTGCTAGCGCCCACCCCTCCATCTAGCGCCCATCCCTCCTCTAGCGCCTGCTCATCCCTCTTGCGCCCATCCCTCTATCTAGCGCCCTCCTCTAGCGGCCACCCCTCTAGCGCCCACCTCTCCTCTAGCGCCCACCCTTCCTCTAGCGCCCACCCCTCCTCTAGCGCCCACACCTCCTCTAGCGCCCACACCTCCATCTAGCGTCCATCCCTCCTCCCGCCTCTAGCGCCCTTCCCTCCGCCCTCCTCTAGCACAAATCCCTCCGCGCTCCTGTTGCGCCCATCCCTCCTCTAGCGCCCATCCCTCAACCCTCCTCTAGCGCCCATCCCTCAACCCTCCTCTAGCGCCCATCCCTCAACCCTCCTCTAGCGCCCATCCCTCAACCCTCCTCTAGCGCCCATCCCTCTAGCGCCCATCCCTCCTCTAGCGCCCATCCCTCCTCTAGCGCCCATCCCTCTAGCGCCCATCCCTCCTCTAGTGCCCATCCCTCAACCCTCCTCTAGCGCCCATCCCTCAACCCTCCTCTAGCGCCCATCCCTCTAGCGCCCATCCCTCCTCTAGCGCCCATCCCTCAACCCTCCTCTAGCGCCCATCCCTCCTCTAGCGCCCATCCCTCAACCCTCCTCTAGCGCCCATCCCTCAACCCTCCTCTAGCGCCCATCCCTCCTCTAGCGCCCATCCCTCAACCCTCCTCTAGCGCCCACCCCTCCATCTAGCGCCCATCCCTCCTCTAGCGCCTGCTCATCCCTCTTGCGCCCATCCCTCTATCTAGCGCCCTCCTCTAGCGGCCACCCCTCCTCTAGCGCCCACCTCTCCTCTAGCGCCCACCCCTCCTCTAGCGCCCACCCCTCCTCTAGCGCCCACACCTCCTCTAGCGCCCACACCTCCATCTAGCGTCCATCCCTCCTCCCGCCTCTAGCGCCCCTCCCTCCGCCCTCCTCTAGCACAAATCCCTCCGCGCTCCTGTTGCGCCCATCCCTCCTCTAGCGCCCATCCCTCAACCCTCCTCTAGCGCCCATCCCTCCTCTAGCGCCCATCCCTCCTCTCGCCTCTAGCGCCCATCCCTCCTCTCGCCTCTAGCGCCCATCCCTCCTCTCGCCTCTAGCGCCCATCCCTCCTCTAGCGCCCATCCCTCAACCCTCCTCTAGCGCCCATCCCTCCTCTAGCGCCCATCCCTCAACCCTCCTCTAGCGCCCATCCCTAATCTAGCGCCCATCCCTCCTCTAGCGCCCATCCCTCAACCCTCCTCTAGCGCCCATCCCTCAACCCTCCTCTAGCGCCCATCCCTCAACCCTCCTCTAGCGCCCATCCCTCCTCTAGCGCCCATCCCTCAACCCTCCTCTAGCGCCCATCCCTCCTCTAGCGCCCATCCCTCAACCCTCCTCTAGCGCCCATCCCTAATCTAGAGCCCACCCTTCCGCCAGTGCCCATCCCTCCGTCTAGCTCCCACCCCTCCGCCCTCCTCTAGCGCCCATCCCTCCGCCCTCTAGCGCCCATCCCTCCGCCCTCCTCTAGCGCCCACCCCTCCGTCTAGCGCCATCCCTCCCTCTAGCGCCCACCCCTCCTCTTAACGGCCACCTCTCCGCTCTCCTCTAGCGCCCACCCGTCCTCTAGCGCCCATCCCTCCGCCCTCTAGCGCCCATCCCTCCGCCCTCTAGCGCCCATCCCTCCGCCCTCCTCTAGCGCCCACCCCTCCGTCTAGCGCCATCCCTCCCTCTAGCGCCCACCCCTCCGTCTAGCGCCCACCCCCCGTCTAGCGCCCACCCCTCCGTCTAGCGCCCACCCCACCTCTAGCGCCCACCCCTCCGTCTAGCGCCCACCCCTCCGTCTAGCGCTCATCCCTCTAGCATCAATCCCTCTAGCGCCCACCCCTCCTCCAGCACCCACCGCTCCTCTAGCTCCCATCCCTCTGTCTAGCGCCCACCCCCCGTCTAGCGCCCACCCCCCGTCTAGCGCCCACCCCCCGTCTAGCGCCCACCCCCCGTCTAGCGCCCACCCCTCCGTCTAGCGCCCACCCCACCTCTAGCGCCCACCCCTCCGTCTAGCGCCCACCCCTCCGTCTAGCGCCCACCCCACCTCTAGCGCCCACCCCACCTCTAGCGCCCACCCCACCTCTAGCGCCCACCCCACCTCTAGCGCCCACCCCACCTCTAGCGCCCACCCCACCTCTAGCGCCCACCCCACCTCTAGCGCTCATCCCTCTAGCATCAATCCCTCTAGCATCAATCCCTCTAGCATCAATCCCTCTAGCATCAATCCCTCTAGCGCCCACGCCTCTAGCGCCCACGCCTCCTCTAGTGCCCATCCCTCTGTATAGAGCCCATCCCTCTGTCTAGCGCCCATCCCTCTGTCTAGCGCCCATCCCTCTGTCTAGCGCCCATCCCTCTGTCTAGCGCCCATCCCTCCGCCCTCCTTTTGAGCCCATCCCTCCTCTAGCGCCCATCCCTCCTCTAGCGCCCATCCCTCTGTCTAGCGCCCATCCCTCCTCTAGCGCCCATCCCTCCTCTAGCGCCCATCCCTCCTCTAGCGCCCATCCCTCTGTCTAGCGCCCATCCCTCTGTCTAGCGCCCATCCCTCCTCAGCGCCCATCCCTCCTCTAGCTCCCATCCCTCTGTCTAGCGCCCATCCCTCCGCCCTCCTCTTGAGCCCATCCCTCCTCTAGCGCCCATCCCTCCGCCCTCCTCTAGCACAAATCCCTCCGCGCTCCTGTTGCGCCCATCCCTCCTCTAGCGCCCATCCCTCTAGCGCCCATCCCTCCTCTAGCCTCTAGCGCCCATCCCTCAACCCTCCTCTAGCGCCCATCCCTAATCTAGCGCCCACCCTTCCGCCAGTGCCCATCCCTCCGTCTAGCTCCCACCCCTCCGCCCTCCTCTAGCGCCCATCCCTCCTCTAGCTCCCATCCCTCTGTCTAGCGCCCATCCCTCCTCAGCGCCCAACCCTCCTCTAGCTCCCATCCCTCTGTCTAGCGCCCATCCCTCCGCCCTCCTCTTGAGCCCATCCCTCCTCTAGCGCCCATCCCTCCGCCCTCCTCTAGCGCCCCTCCCTCTGTCTAGCGCCCATCCCTCCGCCCTCCTCTTGAGCCCATCCCTCCTCTAGCGCCCATCCCTCCGCCCTCCTCTAGCGCCCCTCCCTCTGTCTAGCGCCCATCCCTCCGCCCTCCTCTTGAGCCCATCCCTCCTCTAGCTCCCATCCCTCTGTCTAGCGCCCATCCCTCCGCCCTCCTCTTGAGCCCATCCCTCCTCTAGCGCCCATCCCTCCGCCCGCCTCTAGCGCCCCTCCCTCCGCCCTCCTCTAGCACAAATCCCTCCGCGCTCCTGTTGCGCCCATCCCTCCTCTAGCGCCTATCCCTCCTCTCGCCTCTAGCGCCCATCCCTCAACCCTCCTCTAGCGCCCATCCCTAATCTAGCGCCCACCCTTCCGCCAGTGCCCATCCCTCCGTCTAGCTCCCACCCCTCCGCCCTCCTCTAGCGCCCACCCCTCCTCTTAACGGCCACCTCTCCGCTCTCCTCTAGCGGCCACCCCTCCGCCTTCCTCTAGCGGCCACCCCTCCGCCCTCCTCTAGCACCCACCCGTCCTCTAGCGCCCATCCCTCCGCCCGCCTCTAGCGCCCCTCCCTCCGCCCTCCTCTAGCACAAATCCCTCCGCGCTCCTGTTGCGCCCATCCCTCCTCTAGCGCCCATCCCTCCTCTCGCCTCTAGCGCCCATCCCTCAACCCTCCTCTAGCGCCCATCCCTAATCTAGCGCCCACCCTTCCGCCAGTGCCCATCCCTCCGTCTAGCTCCCACCCCTCCGCCCTCCTCTAGCGCCCACCCCTCCTCTTAACGGCCACCTCTCCGCTCTCCTCTAGCGGCCACCCCTCCGCCTTCCTCTAGCGGCCACCCCTCCGCCCTCCTCTAGCACCCACCCGTCCTCTAGCGCCCATCCCTCCGCCCTCTAGCGCCCATCCCTCCGCCCTCTAGCGCCCATCCCTCCGTCTAGCACCCATCCCTCCGCCCTCCTTTAGCGCCCCTCCCTCCTCTAGCGCCCCTCCCTCCTCCCTCCTCTAGCGCCCATTCCTCCACCCTCTAGAGCCTTTCACTCCACCCTTCTCTGTTGTCCATCCCTCCACCCTCTAGAGCCTTTCCCTCCATCTTCCTCTAGCGCCCATCCCTCCTCCAGCGCCCATCCCTCCGCCCTCCTCTAGCGCCCACCCCTCCGTCTAGCGCCCATCCCTCCTTCTAGCGCCCACCCGTCCTCTAGCGCCCACCCCTCCGTCTAGCGCCCACCCCTCCGTCTAGCGCCCATCCCTCCGTCTAGCGCCCATCCCTCCGTCTAGCGTCCATCCCGTTCGCCCTCCTCTAGCACCCATCCCTCCGCCCTCCTCTAGCACCCATTGCTCCGCTCTCATCTAGCGCCCCTCCCTCCTCTAGCACCGATCCATCTGCCCTCCTCTAGCGCCCATCCCTCCACCCTCTAGAGCCTTTCCCTCCACCCTCCACTAGCGCCCATCCCTCCTCCAGCACCCATCCCTCCGCCCTCCTCTTGCGCCCATCCCTCCTCCAGCGCCCATCCCTCCGCCCTCCTCTTGTGCCCATCCCTCCTCCAGCGCCCATCCCTCCGCCCTCCTCTCGTGTCCATCCCTCCACCCTCCTCTCGTGTCCATCCCTCCACCCTCCTCTCGTGTCCATCCCTCCACCCTCCTCTCGTGTCCATCCCTCCACCCTCCTCTCGTGTCCATCCCTCCACCCTCCTCTCGTGTCCATCCCTCCACCCTCCTCTAGTGTCCATCCCTCCACCCTCCTCTCGTGTCCATCCCTCCACCCTCCTCTCGTGTCCATCCCTCCACCCTCCTCTCGTGTCCATCCCTCCACCCTCCTCTCGTGTCCATCCCTCCACCCTCCTCTCGTGTCCATCCCTCCACCCTCCTCTCGTGTCCATCCCTCCACCCTCCTCTCGTGTCCATCCCTCCACCCTCCTCTCGTGTCCATCCCTCCGCCCTCCTCTCGTGTCCATCCCTCCGCCCTCCTCTCGTGTCCATCCCTCCGCCCTCCTCTCGTGTCCATCCCTCCGCCCTCCTCTCGTGTCCATCCCTCCGCCCTCCTCTCGTGTCCATCCCTCCACCCTCCTCTCGTGTCCATCCCTCCACCCTCCTCTCGTGTCCATCCCTCCACCCTCCTCTCGTGTCCATCCCTCCACCCTCCTCTCGTGTCCATCCCTCCACCCTCCTCTCGTGTCCATCCCTCCACCCTCCTCTCTGTCTGTCTTTTCTGCCTGCGGAGAGCTGATTACACAGTGTCTGTTTGTCTTCTCTCTCCTAACCTTCACGCACCAGGAGTCACACAGCCAGATGTCTGTGTGCCAGTGCTCGTGTGAAATGCCACCGGGTATTCAAAAATCCTTCACACCTAAAGAGCATATTAGACACTCACTTCCCCTCTACACCACGCTCACCCCGCCCCTCTCTGGCAGAGTGGTTTAGTCTATGAAATGCTCTGCTACAGCCCCAGGGAGAGGAAATTGTGTGACCCAACGATGACAGAAGTGTTCTTAAAATGACAGAGTTGACTTATCTGAAATAGCCTTATGTATTTAGACTTTTAAAGGGTTAACTAAAGGGCTTTGAGTTCAGTCCACATTTGCCATGGCCAATTGAAGGTGATCCAATTCTGCTTGTAGTGATGCTTATTAAATACTGAGCTACATACACTCCCCTCTGTCTCCTGCAATGGCCATCAAAACTGGCTACATTTTTATGTGCAAATTCGATTAAGCAACATGATCCAAATCTATACCAAATATGTCTGTGTATGGTGATAGGGTTGGATTATCTCTGACTGTGCTGTATCAGTTTGGACCAGTGCAGTGTGTGAAAGACAGGGCCACTCTGTTCCTCGCCCCTGGCCCCACCCAGGCCAACCCAGTGGTCTCCAGCAGACATAATATGATGTCAGTGTGATGTCGGCATGACCCCACTGACCTTGGTTATTAAAGGCTCCCTGGGCTGATTTGGGTTTGGTTCCAGAGGGGTAGAGCGCTGAAAGAAAGGAACCACAACATTAAAGCACACGGGCCAACTCCTTCAGTCAAGGACCCAGTGAGAGGGCAGGCAGGGGGTTAGGAAATGGACCCTGCCTAAAACATATCAATCCTACACTGATAGTGTACCGTAATCATGTATTTGATGACTTTCCCTTGTTACTGAGCTCTCTGCTATAGAGAGGTGTGACGAGGTATGGGAGAGGGTGCTGAGTGTGCAGTGGCCTGTGTAGCTATTGTGTGAAAATAGCCTTTAAACACCTGTAGGTAGTGGCCAGGCTGGGTAGTGTAGCTCTACTTCTCTCCTCCACTCAGAGTCAGTATCAGCACCAATGATCTCAACCTGTCACCAACAAGATGAATGGCTGTTCCTCCACCCAGACTTATCTTTCCCTGCTGCTTACTGCACACAACACAGCAGACCAATACTTTACCTTTACATTCACTACACACACACACATGAATACACAATGGCACACACTATATTTATATTTATTCTGGTATGTAAGAGGTATCTGTTCTAGTGTAGCCTGGAAATGCCTGTCCTACATGTAGGCCTGTCTTTTAAAATGTCATGGGAGGAACACATAGAATGGCCATTCTTAAGTCCTTTCCATTATGGCCCTGGCGGTGCCTGAGCCTGTTTGGCATTTGAGGTGCCCTAGAGACTACTTACCACTCTATTTACATGTCTAAAACCTAATTTACATAAACCCCATCTAAATAATGAGCTCTAGTGCAATACTGATTTGAAAGACCTAAACGTTGGACTATAAAGAAAAAACTCCAAAAGGAGGCAAAAGAAGAAGGCTATGTGATGTATTTGCCAGTCACTCCATTGAACAGCTAGCTACCATAATCTACATGTGGACTGAGCTGGATGTTGACATAACTGAGTCCGGCCTCTAGCCAAAATCTGGGTTTTCTGGGGTGCTGATATTTTATTTAACTATATATTTCAGAGAGATTATTTCCTTTCTAAATCAGACCTGCGAGTTCCTATCTGCACTGTGCGTGTGTGTGTGTGTGTGTGTGTGTGTGTGTGTGTGTGTGTGTGTGTGTGTGTGAGTGAGAGAGAGAGAAAGAAATATACAGTGACTAAAATACCACAATCACATTGACAGATTAGAGAATTTCACAAAAGGTTACAACACTTCCTATGTTGCAGTGTATACAGTACAAATATAACACACGTCACATCATAGAAAATTGACAATATTGTAGATAGAACAGTAACAGTAACATTTGACGACACTAAATCAGTGACTTTTGCAGTGTATGAGGGAAACAGGTCCCAGGGACTTAAGCAGGGAACAGTGATTCAGTGAGAGTGGTGTGAAGGGGGACTAGCCGTGTTACAGCGGTGTAGTTAGTGACTAGCCGTGTTACAGCGGTGTAGTTAGTGACTAGCCGTGTTACAGCGGTGTAGTTAGTGACTAGCCGTGTTACAGCGGTGTAGTTAGTGACTAGCCGTGTTACAGCGGTGTAGTTAGTGACTAGCCGTGTTACAGCGGTGTAGTTAGTGACTAGCCGTGTTACAGCGGTGTAGTTAGTGACTAGCCGTGTTACAGCGGTGTAGTTAGTGACTAGCCGTGTTACAGCGGTGTAGTTAGTGACTAGCCGTGTTACAGCGGTGTAGTTAGTGACTAGCCGTGTTACAGCGGTGTAGTTAGTGACTAGCAAGGTTACAGTGGTGTAGTTAGTGACTAGCAAGGTTACAGTGGTGTAGTTAGTGACTAGCCGTGTTACAGCGGTGTAGTTAGTGACTAGCCGTGTTACAGCGGTGTAGTTAGTGACTAGCCGTGTTACAGCGGTGTAGTTAGTGACTAGCCGTGTTACAGCGGTGTAGTTAGTGACTAGCCGTGTTACAGCGGTGTAGTTAGTGACTAGCAAGGTTACAGTGGTGTAGTTAATGCCTAGCTGTGTTAGTGGTGTAGTTAGTGACTAGCAAGGTTACAGTGGTGTAGTTAATGCCTAGCTGTGTTACAGTGGTGTAGTTAGTGACTAGCAAGGTTACAGTGGTGTAGTTAGTGCCTAGCCGTGTTACAGTGGTGTAGTTAGTGACTAGCCGTGTTACAGCGGTGTAGTTAGTGACTAGCCGTGTTACAGTGGTGTAGTTAGTGACTAGCCGTGTTACAGCGGTGTAGTTAGTGACTAGCCGTGTTACAGCGGTGTAGTTAGTGACTAGCCGTGTTACAGCGGTGTAGTTAGTGCCTAGCTGTGTTACAGTGGTGTAGTTAGTGACTAGCAAGGTTACAGTGGTGTAGTTAGTGACTAGCCGTGTTACAGCGGTGTAGTTAGTGACTAGCCGTGTTACAGTGGTGTAGTTAGTGACTAGCCGTGTTACAGCGGTGTAGTTAGTGACTAGCCGTGTTACAGCGGTGTAGTTAGTGACTAGCCGTGTTACAGTGGTGTAGTTAGTGCCTAGCTGTGTTACAGTGGTGTAGTTAGTGACTAGCAAGGTTACAGTGGTGTAGTTAATGCCTAGCTGTGTTACAGTGGTGTAGTTAGTGACTAGCCGTGTTACAGCGGTGTAGTTAGTGACTAGCCGTGTTACAGCGGTGTAGTTAGTGACTAGCCGTGTTACAGCGGTGTAGTTAGTGCCTAGCCGTGTTACAGCGGTGTAGTTAGTGACTAGCCGTGTTACAGCGGTGTAGTTAGTGCCTAGCTGTGTTAGTGGTGTAGTTAGTGACTAGCCGTGTTACAGTGGTGTAGTTAGTGACTAGCAAGGTTACAGTGGTGTAGTTAGTGACTAGCAGTGTTACAGTGGTGTAGTTAATGCCTAGCCGTGTTACAGTGGTGTAGTTAGTGACTAGCAAGGTTACAGTGGTGTAGTTAGTGACTAGCCGTGTTACAGCGGTGTAGTTAGTGCCTAGCCGTGTTACAGTGGTGTAGTTAGTGACTAGCCGTGTTACAGTGGTGTAGTTAGTGACTAGCAAGGTTACAGTGGTGTAGTTAGTGACTAGCAGTGTTACAGTGGTGTAGTTAATGCCTAGCCGTGTTACAGTGGTGTAGTTAGTGACTAGCAAGGTTACAGTGGTGTAGTTAGTGACTAGCAGTGTTACAGTGGTGTAGTTAATGCCTAGCCGTGTTACAGCGGTGTAGTTAGTGACTAGCCGTGTTACAGCGGTGTAGTTAGTGACTAGCCGTGTTACAGCGGTGTAGTTAGTGCCTAGCCGTGTTACAGCGGTGTAGTTAGTGACTAGCCGTGTTACAGCGGTGTAGTTAGTGACTAGCCGTGTTACAGCGGTGTAGTTAGTGACTAGCCGTGTTACAGCGGTGTAGTTAGTGCCTAGCTGTGTTACAGCGGTGTAGTTAGTGCCTAGCTGTGTTACAGTGGTGTAGTTAGTGACTAGCAAGGTTACAGTGGTGTAGTTAGTGACTAGCAGTGTTACAGTGGTGTAGTTAATGCCTAGCTGTGTTACAGTGGTGTAGTTAGTGACTAGCAAGGTTACAGTGGTGTAGTTAGTGACTAGCCGTGTTACAGCGGTGTAGTTAGTGACTAGCCGTGTTACAGCGGTGTAGTTAGTGACTAGCCGTGTTACAGTGGTGTAGTTAGTGACTAGCAAGGTTACAGTGGTGTAGTTAGTGACTAGCAGTGTTACAGTGGTGTAGTTAATGCCTAGCCGTGTTACAGTGGTGTAGTTAGTGACTAGCAAGGTTACAGTGGTGTAGTTAGTGACTAGCAGTGTTACAGTGGTGTAGTTAATGCCTAGCCGTGTTACAGTGGTGTAGTTAGTGACTAGCAATGTTACAGTGGTGTAGTTAGCGAGTAGCCGTGTTACAGTGGTGTAGTTAGTGCCTAGCCGTGTTACAGTGGTGTAGTTAGTGACTAGCTGTGTTACAGTGGTGTAGTTAGTGACTAGCTGTGTTACAGTGGTGTAGTTAGTGACTAGCAAGGTTACAGTGGTGTAGTTAGTGACTAGCAAGGTTACAGCGGTGTAGTTAGTGACTAGCCGTGTTACAGCGGTGTAGTTAGTGACTAGCCGTGTTACAGCGGTGTAGTTAGTGACTAGCAGTGTTACAGTGGTGTAGTTAGTGACTAGCAGTGTTACAGTGGTGTAGTTAATGCCTAGCTGTGTTACAGTGGTGTAGTTAGTGACTAGCAAGGTTACAGTGGTGTAGTTAATGCCTAGCTGTGTTACAGTGGTGTAGTTAGTGACTAGCAAGGTTACAGTGGTGTAGTTAGTGACTAGCAATGTTACAGTGGTGTAGTTAGTGACTAGCAGTGTTACAGTGGTGTAGTTAGTGACTAGCAATGTTACAGTGGTGTAGTTAGTGACTAGCAAGGTTACAGTGGTGTAGTTAGTCACTAGCAAGGTTACAGTGGTGTAGTTAGTGACTAGCAAGGTTACAGTGGTGTAGTTAGTGACTAGCTGTGTTACAGTGGTGTAGTTAGTGACTAGCTGTGTTACAGTGGTGTAGTTAGTGACTAGCAAGGTTACAGTGGTGTAGTTAATGCCTAGCTGTGTTACAGTGGTGTAGTTAGTGACTAGCAAGGTTACAGTGGTGTAGTTAGTGACTAGCTGTGTTACAGTGGTGTAGTTAGTGACTAGCAAGGTTACAGTGGTGTAGTTAATGCCTAGCTGTGTTACAGTGGTGTAGTTAGTGACTAGCTGTGTTACAGTGGTGTAGTTAGTGACTAGCAAGGTTACAGTGGTGTAGTTAGTGACTAGCTGTGTTACAGTGGTGTAGTTAGTGACTAGCTGTGTTACAGTGGTGTAGTTAGTGACTAGCTGTGTTACAGTGGTGTAGTTAATGCCTAGCTGTGTTACAGTGGTGTAGTTAATGCCTAGCTGTGTTACAGTGGTGTAGTTAGTGACTAGCAAGGTTACAGTGGTGTAGTTAGTGACTAGCCGTGTTACAGTGGTGTAGTTAGTGACTAGCTGTGTTACAGTGGTGTAGTTAGTGACTAGCCGTGTTACAGTGGTGTAGTTAGTGACTAGCTGTGTTACAGTGGTGTAGTTAGTGACTAGCAAGGTTACAGTGGTGTAGTTAGTGACTAGCTGTGTTACAGTGGTGTAGTTAGTGACTAGCAGTGTTACAGTGGTGTAGTTAGTGACTAGCAGTGTTACAGTGGTGTAGTTAATGCCTAGCTGTGTTACAGTGGTGTAGTTAGTGACTAGCAATGTTACAGTGGTGTAGTTAGCGAGTAGCCGTGTTACAGTGGTGTAGTTAGTGACTAGCTGTGTTACAGTGGTGTAGTTAGTGACTAGCAAGGTTACAGTGGTGTAGTTAATGCCTAGCTGTGTTACAGTGGTGTAGTTAGTGACTAGCAAGGTTACAGTGGTGTAGTTAGTGACTAGCAATGTTACAGTGGTGTAGTTAGTGGCTAGCTGTGTTACAATGGTGTAGTTAATGCCTAGCTGTGTTACAGTGGTGTAGTTAGTGACTAGCAAGGTTACAGTGGTGTAGTTAGTGACTAGCAATGTTACAGTGGTGTAGTTAGTAACTAGTGGTGGTACAGTGGTGTAGTTAGTGATGTTACAGTGGTGTAGCTCGTGACTAGCGGTGATACAGTGGTGTAGTTAGTGACTAGCAGTGTTACAGTGGTGTAGTTAGTGATGTTACAGTGGTGTAGTTAGTGATGTTACAGTGGTGTAGTTAGTGATGTTACAGTGGTGTAGTTAGTGATGTTACAGTGGTGTAGTTAGTGATGTTACAGTGGTGTAGTTAGTGATGTTACAGTGGTATATAGTTAGTGACTAGCAGTGTTACAGTGGTATAGTTAGTGACTGGCAGTGGTACAGTGGTATATAGTTAGTGACTAGCAGTGTTACAGTGGTATAGTTAGTGACTGGCAGTGGTACAGTGGTATATAGTTAGTGACTAGCAGTGTTACAGTGGTGTAGTTAGTGATGTTACAGTGGTGTAGCTCGTGACTAGCGGTGATACAGTGGTGTAGTTAGTGACTGGCAGTGGTACAGTGGTGTAGTTAGTGATGTTACAGTGGTGTAGTTAGTGCTTGTGGTGTAGTTAGTGACTAGCAGTGTTACAGTGGTGTAGTTAGTGACTAGCAGTGTAGTTAGTGGTTTGTGGTGATAAAGTGGTGTAGTTAGTGCTTGTGGTGTAGTTAGTAACTAGCAGTGTTACTGTGGTGTAGTTAGTGACTAGCAGTGTTACTGTGGTGTTGTTAGTGACTAGTGGTGTAGTTAGTAACTAGTGGTGTTACAATGGTGTAGTTAGTACCTAGTGGTGATAAAGTGGTGTAGTTAGTGACTAGCAGTGTTACAGTGGTGTAGTTAGTGACTAGCAGTGTAGTTAGTGATTTGTTGTGATAAAGTGGTGTAGTTAGTGATTAGCAGTGTAGTTAGTGATTTGTTGTGATAAAGTGGTGTAGTTAGTGACTAGCGGTTACAGTGGTGTAGTTTTCAGCTAGTGGTGTTACAGTGGTGTAGTTCGTAACTTGTGGTGTTACAGTCGTGTAGTTAGCAACTGGTGGTGTAGTTAGTGACTAGCAGTGTTACAGTGGTGTAGTTAGTAACTAGCAGTTTTACAGTGGTGTAGTTAGTAACTAGTGGTGTGGCTGCTCTCACCATTCTCATCCAGAGAGAAGTCATCCTGGGCATAGCGGAACTTCTCTGGGCCACAGGCAATGAAGACATCATCATCACCAAAGAAATCCTGAAGACAGGTGACCTGGAGGAGCAGAGAGACACAGTACCATTTGAGAATGCAGTCCTGCAACAACACATATCAGATGTAAAATAAATCCATCTTAGACAGTGACCAGTGTAACATCTCAGCACTACTACCTCCTTGAGTCCTCATGTTCTCCCAGGTCACATCATGCTACTAACAGTGGCGGGAGCAGATTGGCTGAATACCCGGGGCACGGGTGGAGGGGTGTTTGGAGTGTCAACAAAGTAGCATGAGAGAAATATGATGCCAAGTTTTCAAACTACTGGTAGTTTCTTTGAGAAGATATAGCTACTGTATAAAGCGATCAATGCATTTGAACAACAGCATAAATACACCCATTTCACTGTTGCATGTCAAAAACCAAATGAAATGCCAAGTTCCTTAAATCTGCTGAGAATGTTCCAAAGACAAGCAACTATTCTGCACTATTCCCATACGATGTGGGAAGGTTCTATGCAAAATAACCAATGGACAACAAAGCTCTCACCAAGATCTAAGAAGCATATTGTTCTCAGAATGTTATGTGCTAGCTGGGATATTAGTTTGAAATTGGCATGGCAGCTAACTAGCTAGCTAGCTGCTTATCAAAAAAGTACAGCATATAACTGGCTAATTTGACCTCGCAAAAATTGACCAAACCATTTCTCAATGTTTCTCAAAATTACTGTAGCTGGGTAATTCATTTGATAATGCTTTGTGATACACCCGGTTTTATGATGATTTAGTCCACACAACATGTCACCCTGTCACCTACAGTAGAACAGCCACAGTCATGCTTTTTTGTCCTAGATAGTGTATCCCTCTGTCCTTCGACTGATATTGGATGTAGATGTCCGATTTATCAGGTCCCAGGCTCCCACGACTGTTATGATTATTTATTTACACGCTAATAAACACGTTAATTGTACCTAATTGTCACGCCCTGGCCGGAGAGGTTTTTATTCTCTATTTTGGTTAGGTCAGGGTGTGACTAGGGTGGGCATTCTAGTTTCCTTATTTCTATGTTGGTGTGGTTGATTCCCAATCAAGGGCAGCTGTCTATCGTTGTCCCTGATTGGAGATCATATATTAGTTGTCATTTTCCTTTTGGGTTTTGTGGGATGTTGTTTTCTGTTTAGTATCTGTTACCTGACAGAACTGTTCGTTTTCGCTTTGTTATTTTGTTTGAGTGTTTTTTTGATAATAAAAATCATGAAGACTTTCCACGCTGCGCTTTGGTCCACTCCTTTCGACGAGAGCCGTTACACTAATAGAGCAGATATAGTTTCACATGCAGAAGTACACGTATGGCGCGAGAGACTCAACGGGAGGGAGACTAGAACAGACCCAGAAGTTCTGACTGGGCACACGTTTGAGTGCCCCAGGACAGTCCATTAACTTCGTGCTGTTAAATTTTATGGTATGAAATCCTGTGATTTCATTGGGGCAGTTCCCCCCTCATAGAAAATAGCTGTAAAAACAATCCAAGCAATGTTGGCACAGCCTATGCGCCAGCGGAGCTGCTGTCAGAGTCACAGAGGGGCAGAGAAGTAACTGAACAGCTTGTTTTGAACAACACCTTTTAGAAACAGGAACAATTCACACATTTACCACACTTTCATGAGCATTTAAAACATCATCCATGAATAATATACATATATATATATATATATAGTTGAAGTCGGAAGTTTACATACACTTAGGTTGGAGTCATTAAAACTCATTTTTCAACCACTCCACAAATCTCTTGTTAACAAACTATAGTTTTGGATAGTCAGTTAAGACATCTACCTTGTGCATGACACAAGTAATTTTTCCAACAATTGTTTACAGACAGATTATTTCACTTATAATTCACTGTATCACAATTCCAGTGGGTCAGAAGTTTACATACACTAAGTTGACTGTGCCTTTTAACAGCTTGGAAAATTCCAGAAAATGATGTCATGGCTTTAGAAGCTTCTGATAGGCTAATTGACATCATTTGAGTCAATTGGAGGTGTTACCTGTGGATATATTTCAAGGCCTACCTTCAAACTCAGTGCCTCTTTGCTTGACATCATGGAAAATCCAAAGAAATCAGTCAACACCTGAACCAGACTTGTAAAGGTCTACAATTCTTTTCTGAATGCTTGGCTGATTTCTTTTGATTTTCCCAGACCTTTAATTATTCCTTATACATGCTACATCAACTATAATCCCTAATGGTTAAGTTTCAGGGTAGAATTATTTAATCATTATCTCTAAACATATAAATTATTTTATCAGGTTCCCACCATGAATAATGGAGGAGGAGGTGTGATGGTGTGGGGGTGCTTTACTGGTGACACTGTCTGTGGTCTGTGATTTATTTAGAATTCAAGGCACAACTTAACCAGCATGGCTACCACAGCATTCTGCAGCGATACGCCATCCCATCTGGTTTGCGATTAGTGGAACTATTTTATTTTTATTTATTTATTTCACCTTTATTTAACCAGGTAGGCTAGTTGAGAACAAGTTCTCATTTAAAACTGTGACCTGGCCAAGATAAAGCAAAGCAGTGCGACACAAACAACAACACAGAGTTACACATGGAATGAACAAGCGTACAGTCAATAACACAACAGAAAAAATAAAGTCTATATACAGTGTGTGCAAATGGCGTGAGGTGGTAAGGCAATAAATAGGTCATAGTAGCAAGTAATTACAATTTAGCAAATAACACTGGAGTGATTGATGTGCAGATGATGATGTGCAAGTAGAAATACTGGTGTGCAAAAGAGCAGAAAAGTAAATGAAATAAAAACAATATGGGGATGAGGTAGGTAGATTGGATGGGCTATTGACAGATGGGCTATGTACAGCTGCAGCAATCAGTTAGCTGCTCGGATAGCTGATGGTTAAAGTTAGTGAGGGAAATATAAGTCTCCAGCTTGAGCGATTTTTGCAATTCGTTCCAGTCATTGGAAGCAGAGAACTGGAAGGAAAGGTGGCCAAAGGAGTTGTTGGCTTTGGGGAAGGCCAGTGAGATATACCTGCTGGAACACATACTACGGGTGGGTGTTGTTATCGTGACCAGTGAGCTGAGATAAGGCGGAGCTTTACCTCGTAAAGACTTATACTGGCCTGGAGCCAGTGGGTCTGGCGGCGAATATGTAGCGAGGGCCAGCCGACTAGAGCATACAGGTCGCCGTGGTGGTTGGTATATGGGGCTTTGGTGACAAAACGGTTGTCACTGTGATAGACTGCATCCAGTTTGCTGAGTAGAGTGTTGGAGGCTATTTTGTAAATGACATCGCCGAAGTCGAGGATCGGTAGGATAGTCAGTTTTACTAGGGTATGTTTGGCGGCGTGAGTGAAAGAGGCTTTGTTGCGAAATAGAAAGCCGATTCTAGATTTAATTTTGGATTGGAGATGTTTAATATGAGTCTGGAAGGAAAGTTTACATTGTAGCCAGACACCTAGGTATTTGTAGATGTCCACATATTCTAAGTCAGAACCATCCAGAGTAGTGATGCTAGTTGGGCAGGCGGGTGCGAGCAGCGAACGGTTGAAGAGCATGCATTTAGTTTAACTAGCGTTTAAGAGCAGTTGGAGGCCACGGAAGGAGTGTTGTGTGGCATTGAAGCTCGTTTGGAGGTTTGTTAACACAGTGTCCAAAGAAGGGCCAGATGTATACAGAATGGTGTCATCTGCGTAGAGGTGGATCAGAGAATCACCCGCAGCAAGAGCGACATTGTTGATATATACAGAGAAAAGAGTCGGCCCGAGAATTGAACCCTGTTGTACCCCCATAGAGACTGCCAGAGGTCCGGACAACAGGCCCTCCAATTTGACACAATCTGTCTGAGAAGTAGTTGGTGAACCAGGCGAGGCAGTCATTTGAGAAACCAAGGCTGTTGAGTCTGCCAATAAGAATACAGTGATTGACAAAGTCGAAAGCCTTGTCCAGGTTGATGAAGACGGCTGCACAGTACAATCTTTTATCAATGGCGGTTATGTTATCGTTTAGTACCTTGAGCGTGGCTGAGGTGCACCCGTGAACAGCTCGGAAACCGGATTGCACAGCGGAGAAGGTACGGTGGGATTCGAAATGGTCAGTGATATGTTTATTAACTTGGCTTTCGAAGACTTTAGAAAGGCCTGACTTCCCTGAACAGTTGCTTATCGTGGGGACTATTCGATTCTATTGCAGTCTGCCACAGGATGTTTTTGTGCTGGTCGAGGGCAGTCAGGTCTGGAGTGAACCAAGGGCTATATCTGTTCTTACTTCTACATTTTTTGAAAGGTGCATGCTGTCACGCCATGACCTTAGAGAGCCTTTTTATGTTTCTAGTTGGTTTGGTCAGGGTGTGATTTGGAGTGGGCATTCTATGTTTTGTTTTCTATGTTTCTTTATTTCTATGTTTTAGCCGGGTATGGTTCTCAAATCAGGGACAGCTGTCTATAGTTGTCTCTGATTGGGAATCATACTTAGGTAGCCCTTTTTCCCTCCTATCAGTGTGGGTAGTTAACTTTGTTAGTGGCACTATAGCCCTGTTTAGCTTCATGGTCATTTATTTGTTTTCTTGTTTGGTTGGCGACATTTACTAAAATAAAAGGAATATGTACGTTCACCACGCTGCACCTTGGTCTTCTTCCGACGACGGCCGTGACACATGCTTATTTAAGATGGTGAGGAAATTACTTTTAAAGAACGACCAGGCATCCTCAACTGACGGGATGAGGTCAATATCCTTCCAGGATACCCGGGCCAGGTTGATTAGAAAGGCCTGCTCGCAGAATCAAATCAAATCAATATATAAAGCCCTTCTTACATCAGCTGATATCTCAAAGTGCTGTACAGAAACCCAGCCTAAAACAACAAACAGCAAGCAATGCAGGTGTAGAAGCGTGGTGGCTAGGAAAACTCTCTAGAAAGGCCAGAACCTAGGAAGAAACATAGAGATGAACCAGGCTATGAGGGGTGGCCAGTCCACTTCTGGCTGGGCCAGGTGGAGATTATAACAGAACATGGCCAAGATGTTCAAATGTTCATAGATGACCAGCAGGGTCAAATAATAATAATCACAGTGGTTGTCGAGGGTGCAACAGGTCAGCACCTCAGGAGTACATGTCAGTTGGCTTTTCATAGCCGATCATTCAGAGTATCTCTACCGCTCCTGCGGTCTCCAGAGAGAAGAAGTGTTTTAGGGAGCGTTTGACAGTGATGAGGGGTGGTCGTTTGACCGCGGACCCATAGCGAATGCAGGCAATGCGGTACTGATCGCTGAGATCCTGATTGAAAACAGCAGAGGTGTATTTGGAGGGCAAGTTGGTCAGGATAATATCTATGAGGGTGCCCATGTTTACGGATTTAGGGTTGTATCTGGTGGGTTCCTTGAAAATTTGAGTGAGATTGAGGGCATCTATCTTAGATTGTAGGACTGCCGGGGGTGTTAAGCATATCCCAGTTTAGGAGCAATCAATTCACATATAGTGTCTAGGGCACAGCTGGGAGCTGAGGGGGGTCTATAACAGGCGGCAACAGTGAGAGACTTATTTCTGGAGAGATTAATTTTTAAAATTAGAAGCTCGAATTGTTTGGGCATAGACCTGGAAAGTATGACAAAACTTTGCAAGCTATCTCTGCAGTAGATTGCAACTCAATCCCCTTTGGCAGTTCTATCTTGACAGAAAATGTTGTAGTCTGGGATGGAAATCTCAGAATTTTTGGTGGCCTTCCTAAGCCAGGATTCAGACACGGCAAGGACATCAAGATTGGCAGAGTGTGCTAAAGCAGTGAGTAAAACAAACTTATGGAGTAGGCTTCTGATGTTAACATGCATGAAACCAAGGCTTTTTCAGTTACAGAAGTCAACAAATGAGAGTGCCTGGGGACACGCAGGGCCTGGGTTATCCTCCACATCACCCGAGGAACAGAGGAGGAGTAGGATGAGGGTACGGCTAAAGGCTATCAAAACTGGTCGTCTAGTGCGTTGGGGACAGAGAATAAAAGGAGCAGATTTCTGGGCATGGTAGAATAGATTCAGGGCATAATGTACAGACAGGGTCATGGTGGGGTGCGGGTACAGTGGAGGTAAACTCAGGCATTTTGTGACGATAAGAGAGGTTGCATCTCTGGACGTACTAGTTATGCTGGGTGAGATCATCGCATGTGTGGGAGGTGGGACAAAGGAGGTATCTGAGGCATGTTGAGTGGGACTAGGGGCTACGCAGTAAACTAAAACAATGATAACTACCCTAAACAACAATATACAAGGCATATTGACATTTGAGAGAGACAAAGCGAGGCATAAAGCAATCACAGGTGTTGATTGGGAGAGCTAGCTAAGTCAACAACGGGTAAGACAACAACAGCTAATCAGCTAAGACAACAACAACAGGTAAAATGGCAATGAATGGGCAGAGAGGGTCAGTTAACTACACACAGGGCCTGAGTTCGAGGCTGTGGCCGACAGATAAACAAAAATAAACAAAATGGAGTACCGTGATTAATGAACAGTCCAGCAGGCATCAGCTATGTAGCCAAGTGATCATAGGGTCCAGTGAACAGCAATAGATGAAACAGGGAAGCCGCTGGGTAGTCGTTACTACCTAGCAAGCTGTAGACACGGCGTTTAAAGTTAGCAGGCGCTCCGACGTCCGGCAAAGGCCGTTGGGGGCACAGCGGATGGAGTTACGTCGGCAGACCAGTCGTGGTGGAACGGCGGGGCTTCGTGTCATTTGTTTCTCAACAGGACAATGACCCAAAACACAACTCCAGGCAATATTTGTAGCTACTTTTAAGTAAAGACCTGCAGTCAACTTGTACTTGTTAGGCGATAAAGAAAATCGTGTTCTTCATTTCAACGGTCACATAATATTTCCTTATGAAGCTTACCGGTAATTCCCAGTCATGTGGTGTTTGTTTACAAACACACAACATGAGACCAGAACCTTGTGAGTCACTCACTGTTGTGTAGCACGTATCAGGTGATCTACTGTAGTTAGGGTATGGCATTTTAGAACTAAATGTTTGCCAGCTAGAAATGTTATAACTATTAAGTTAACTGTCTAAAATGTGTTAAACGTTCTGAGGTTGTGCATTTGATTTGCTAATTTAGTAGGTGGTTAGCTATCTAGCTAAGTGGTTAGCTTCTTCCAAAATCAAGCTTTGCTTGGTAACAGCAGAAAATCCCCTACTGGATCAAGAGCCTTGCTGTCTAATATTTGTTTTGTGCAGCAAACGATGAGTAGCACTTTTTTTATAACTTCATGAGCTGGGATGTCTGTCCAGCAAATAGTTTAGGTTAGAGATTGTATAAAATGTTTGCAATTCGCTTGTTAGCATTTCGTTTGCATTGTCTATGGGATTTTACTTGTACTTGTTAGCATTGCTAATCTTCGGATTACAGAGGCTCAGTAGGGTTTGAAAATAGTGCCCCTTATGGTCAGTGCCAGTATTACTAAATACCCCGGGATGGTACAAGGTCGGTATGAAGGTATAACAATCTGGATAATGCCAAAGCCTTCAAATGTAGTCCAACAGCAGTCAAAAACATTGGTTTACGGTATGTAACCACGATTCTCATTGGTCACTATGGGACCAATGACCCGCCAATGAGACCCAATGACCTGCACAATCTCCCATAGTGAGATGTTGAACCGAGTTGCCTGAAAGAGAACTCGCCTATAACAGCTAGTCCTATAGGTAGTATTCAGCCAATGAAAGAAAGCTGCTTGTGCCTCTTAAGGACACTTGACATGTTAGCATGGCTATTAGAGCCACACATTACAATCACACACACAGTCTAACGTTACTGAGTCTTTCATAAATCACTAATTAGTGTGTTTAAAACTTCTTATGGCTGCAGCCCGACACCGGTACACTTATGACAACATCCAGCTCAAGTGCAGGGCGCGAAATTCAAAATATATTTTTTTTAAATATTTAACTTTCACACATTAACAAGTCCAAGACACCAGATGAAAGGTACACATCTTGTGAATCAAGCCAGTGTAACGGATGTGAAATGGCTAGCTAGTTAGCGGGTACGCGCTACTAGCGTTTCAATCAGTTACGTCACTTGCTCTGAAACCTAGAAGTAGTGTTGCACCTTGCTCTGCAAGGGCCGTGGCTTTTGTGGAGCGATGGGTAACGACGCTTCGTGGGTGTCAGTTGTTGATGTGTGCAGAGGGTCCCTGGTTCGCGCCCGTGTCGGGGCGAGGGGACGGTACTAAAGTTGTACTGTTACATTGATGCTGTTGACCCGGATCACTGGTTGCTGCGGAAAAGGAGGAGGTTGAAAGGGGGGTGAGTGTAACGGATGTGAAATGGCTAGCTAGTTAGCGGGTACGCGCTACTAGCGTTTCAATCAGTTACGTCACTTGCTCTGAAACCTAGAAGTAGTGTTGCACCTTGCTCTGCAAGGGCCGTGGCTTTTGTGGAGCGATGGGTAACGACGCTTCGTGGGTGTCAGTTGTTGATGTGTGCAGAGGGTCCCTGGTTCGCGCCCGTGTCGGGGCGAGGGGACGGTTTAAAGTTATACTGTTACACCAACATGTCCGATTTTTAAAATGTTTTACAGGGAAGACACAATATGTAAATCTATTAGCTAACCACGTTAGCAAAAGACACCACTATTCTTACTCCATCAGTTTTTACTCCATCAGTAGCTATCACAAATTCGACCAAATAAAGATATAAATAGCCACTAACCAAGAAACAACTTCATCAGATGACAGTCTGATAACATATTTATTGTATAGCATATGTTTTGTTCGAAAAATTTGCATATTTCAGGTATAAATCATAGTTTACATTTCAGCTACAATCAGAAATTGCACCGAAAGCAGCCATAATATTTACAGACACCAACGTCAAATACCTAATTACTCATCATAAACATTTCTGAAAAATACATAGTGTACAGCAATTGAAAGACAGGCATCTTGTGATTCCAGACAATATTTCCGATTTATTAAATGTTTTACAGCGAAAACAAAATGTAGCGCTATATTAGCGTAGCCACAATAGCCAGAAACACTTGGGCGCCCACGACCAGTTCACATGCACGACAGATATTAGAAATAGCATCATAAAATGTTTCTTACTTTTGGTGATCTTCCGTCAGAATGTTGGACATGGTGTCCTTTGTCCAGAACAGTCGTTGTTTTGATCTGGAACGGCAAATATCCCTCTTCATTTAGCATGGGCACTTGCCAAGTGGCACGGATCACTCCAACGTCAACAAAGTCAGAGAACGGAACACGGCAAAACTCCCGAAAAAATTTCAATCATCTGATTAAACTATATTGAAAAAACATACGTTACGATGATATGGTCACATGTATCAAATAAAATCTAAGACGGAGATGTTAGTCGTCCATAACGGGAGCAAAACAGAAGGCATATCCATGTCCTCTTTCGCGCGCTCCAGAAACAGGAAGTGGACGGTCACGTCAAAGAAATAGCTTTTATTCCACCTCAGACCAAGATAAACACAAAATTTCTTCTCTCACAGCCTCTTGACACCCAGAGGAAGGCGTATGAAGTGTACGTAGACTCTTACGTATCATGACCATGTATAGGCAGGAAGTTGAACAGAGCATATATTTCTGACATTCCACTTCCTGGTCAGGAAAAGTGCTGCAGAATGAGTTCTGTTTCACTCAGAGAAATAATTCAAACGGTTTTAGAAACTAGAGAGTGTTTTCTATCCAATAGTAATAATAATATGCATATTGTACGAGCAAGAATTGAGTACGAGGCCGTTTGAAATGGGCACTATTTAACTGGCTACTCAATACTGCCCCTTGCAGCCATAACAGGTTAACACAGCTCAGTTTAAACCATTCCTCTAGGGTATGCTCCCCTCCACTGCAGCTGTTCATATCAGAGGCTGCTTACTGGACAGATGTCTCTGGCCACACCCCTTTCACTGATGATCCTCCAATAGAAAAGCCCTGTTACTGGGTAGCAGGTTTAACCCTGTGGCGCTAGGTTAGGCTATGCTAGTCAGCTTTTTTGATGAGGAGGATCCCGGATCAGGGAGGGAGAAGCGGTAGAGGTTTTAATAGGCCCTCCCACACTCTCTGGTCTCCCTGGTGACAGGGGGTCCAAGCAGGGGGCCACGCGCCAGAGGTTCAGGCCCTGGAAGGTATTACATCACATCACAACCTCTTTTGTGATACACGTCTAAACTATGAGCTGCTGCTAATTGTGGCGCGCCACACCCCGGCAGCTGCCATGATGCTTGTCTTCTCTACTGGAAATTCTGCCAAAAGTGGAGGATTGTCCGGACGGCATGGCGTCTGGAAGATGTACCCCTTCCATGTCCCACGGGTCCAGGCCATGGCCAGGGGGTAGGAGTGGCACAAACCCTAGGGTCAAACAAAATGACTATATATAATCCCTTTCTTGCTTGCTTTGTAGACCTCTAATTAACGGAACTCTTTCATCGAATGAATGTCTGAGTGTCTGTTGAACACAATATTGTAAGCTTAAAAGTAAATAACTTTTCTATTTCCTTTAATCTTACAATTGCTGTGTGGCATTTAACAGGGATGTAGCTATAATGGTGACCTTTTAAGGATGCCTCTCAGGCAGTCAATCATTTCTCAGATGGGGAGCGTGATGGGGTCCCTCTAACCCCCAACCCAGCCCCCCACCACATCCCTAGGTGGTGCTGATGGAGATGGGATGTAAATGGGGGTCTTTGGAGGTCTCTGGGGGATCCAGGTGTCAGACCCTTTTTGTTGACAACAGCCCATCAAGGCTGGCCGGGCTCCCCAGCTGCACCGATAATGAAATCAATGCAGAGCGGGAGGAGAGGGGGGCTGCGGGGGTGAAGCAAGCCACAGGGCCCTATGAGAGAGGTCATAGTTGGACCCCAGTATGACTATGGTTCATATTTGTCTCTGTCTTTCTGTGTCCCCCACACCCACTCCCCCAAGCTTTTGTTCAGGGTCACTCTGGATGAGTCAGAGGTCATTATTAGAGTGATGAGGATCCAGCAGACAGACAAAAGGAGCAATACAGTATAGAGGTCGACCAATTAAATCGGCATGGCAGATTAATTAGGGCCGATTTCAAGTTTTCATAACAATCGGTAATTGGCTTTTTTGGATGCCGATTATGGCCGATGAGGAAACTGCATGGCAGGCTGACCACCTGTTACACGAGTGCAGCGTCAAAAGGACCTTGTGGCTGCAAGGAGCCAAGGTAAGTTGCTAGCTAGCATTAAACTTGTCTTTTAAAAAACAATCAATCTTCACATAATCACTAGTTAACTACACATGGTTGATGATATTACTAGTTTATCTAGCTTGTCCTGCGTTGCATATAATCAATGCGGTGCCTGTTAATTTATCATCGAATCACAGCCTACTTCAACTTTGCCAAACGGGTGATGATTTAACAAAAGCCCATTCGCGAAAAAAGAACAACCAACCTAACCATAAACATCAATGCTTTTCTTAAAATCAATACACAGAAGTATATATTTTAAACCTGCATATTAAGGTAAAAGAAACTCATATTAACTAGGGAAATTGTGCCACTTCTCTTCGTTCAGTGCAAGCATAGTCAGGGTATATGCAACAGTCTGGGCCACCTGGCTCGTTGCGAACTGTGTGAAGACCGTAATTAATTTGCCAGAATCGTAAGCATTCATTCAAACAGCACTTTACTGCGTTTGCACAGTGCTGTTTATGACTTCAATCCTATCAACTCCCGAGATTAGGCTGGCAATACTAAAGTGCCTATAAGAACATCCAATAGTCAAAAGGCATATGAAATACAAATGGTACAGAGAGAAATAGTCGACGCGTCATAATTCCTATAATAACTACAACCTAAAACTTCTCAACTGGGAATATTAGAGAACTGGAAATATTGAACCACCAGCTTTCATATGCTCTCATGTTCTGAGCAAGGAACTTAAATGTTAGCTTTTTTACATGGCACATATTGCACTTTTACTTTCTTCTCCAACATTGTGTTTTTTGCATTATTTAAACGGAATTGAACATGTTTCATTATTTATTTGAGACTTAATAGATTTTATTTATGTATTATATTAAGTTAAAATAAAAGTGTTCATTGTTCATTCAGTATTGTTGTAATTGTCATTAATACACACACACACACACATATATATATTATATATATAAAAAAAACAATAATACATTTGGCCGATTAATCACGATCGGCTTTTTTTGGTCCTCCAATAATCGGTATCGGCATTGAAAAATCATAATCGGTCGACCTCTAATGCAGTATAACTTCTTAGAAGACAGAAAATATAGGTCAAATATAATGGTCTATAGAGAATAAGCCTCCCATGTATTGCTTTATGCAGTGATGGTCAACATTAGAATTATATCTCATACTATCTATCAAGTCCACTACTTTAGAATGACAGGTCAGTGACCAGAGTACTGGCCTGAGGGCATCCAAACATGTCCGTGTATGAAATCAGATCAACAATACAATCAGTGACCCTAGACTTGTTATTTTGAGAATTCATCAATTTCTGGAGAAAAACATTGGAACTCATAGCCAGCGAGAAGCGTTTTGGAAACTGTGGTTTGTGAATGTGGGCTGAATAGAAAACGAATGAGTGTGTTGCTGCTGTATGGTGCTATAGGCAGCCCACTCAGCAAAACCAATGCGCTTTAGACAAGAGGAGCTGTCATGTCATCCAGTGTGACAGCCACTGATTTTGTGTGGATTTGTGCTGCCAGACACGTAGAGCTAATTGACTGCAGAGCTCCTGATTATAGAAATGCCTGTCTGATCTGACAGCACTATCACTGTGACACACATGGCCTAGAAAGGTCCAGAATGGACATGGACATGGACAGTCGGAGGACCTGGGGACAAAGGCAGGGGAGACTTCCTAGTGAGCAAGACGGTCATTTTGACATCACTGCAACCAGTTTTGCCAGCTGTGTTGTCCTGTCCTCCATCTTGCTAAGGAAGTATTACATTGAGAAGAGTATTCACGGAAGTCGGAGCAGATCAGGTCTGAGACAGCAGAGAGCATGACACGTTGCCTGTAGACACCAGCTTAATCCTGATTGGGCTCGCTTCCACCAGCTCACATAAGGAACTGTTTCGAGCTAGCCAGGGTAAGGTGGGGCCACTAACCCTCATCTGTCAACTCCTTTCACCTCTCAGCACCACAGCTTACACGGACCAGCCAACCAATAACAACCCTCAGCCAGGCAGACACCACAGCTTAAATTGACCAGCCAGCCAATCACAACTCAGCCAGGCAGATACCACAGTTTACACTGACCAGCCAGCCAATCACATCTCACTAACCATAAGGAGGACAGGGGTCGGTCAGAGACACGCTGTACACTTACACTAAGATCAAATATCTAATCACCACAAGGCTTTACCCAACCATTAACAGTAAGGAGGAGGTTAGGAAATACTGTATGGGTCATTTCAATCATGCCTTTGGTTGCTCTTATTAAAGTACTTATCCAGAGCGATTCAAGTTGTCACCTTTCAAGTCAATACATCACAATTGCAGTTTGATTTCAACTGTGCATTTACTTACATTGTAGTTGCATTGATACTAAATGCTATATAAAGTTATACCCTAACATACAGCCACATTTGTTCATAGACCCTCCTCTCAGCCTAGACTTATCACTGAATATTAAAGAGGGAAGCTGTGCTTCCTGGGAGAATAGTGGGTCTGAGTGAGATCATTCTCCAGATATCATATGACGCTTACTGCTGTGAAGATAGAGGCACATCTACATCTATATTAAATGGCTTTGCTCAGGGCTTCATTTTTGCAGGGCAACAGTCACATTGCCACACAGTGAGACAGAGGAGGTTTGGGAGCACAGTCGTAGGATGAGGCTGTGGCTGACAGGGCAGCAGGCAGTGGTGATGTGATCTGAGTGGATGGGAGAGAAGACACCCACAAACATGGACCAGGGAGGAAAGGGGAGGGGGTGACCTTCAACGCGGGTGTGCCTGTCAGACTGGCCACCAGCATTCATATATACAGTAGACACACTCACAGAGAGAGCTGGAGATGAACTCAGGGGAGGAACCGTCTAGGCCACCAACTAGGCCAGACACTATGCAATAAGAGGAAAGACAGTGCTGTAGCCTCAACAGAGGAACACATCAAGGCCAATCAACAGCTCCCTCAGCACATCAAGGCCAATCAACAGCTGCCTCTTCAGCACATCAAGGCCAATCAATAGCTCCCCCCTCAGCAGCATCACTGACATATCATCACACCACTCAGAAAGGGGGATCTACACTGCCTCATAGAAGAAAAGGAGTTCAAAAACATCTGATGTGAGATGACAGGTCAATGCCGATCCATTCTGTCTGAGTTCATGCAATCGCAGACAAGGCCTTTCTTACTCTTCTGTAAGTCCAAGTCCTTTATTACTACTCTGCCATTGGTCTGATTAGACAGCGCAATTAGATTAGTAGCTAACACTGTAACTAAAGACCTCCACTTCGGAGGCCTGTGAGAATGAGCACGTAACACTAGAACCGCCATAGGCCAACGGCCACTGACATTTGATTTAGTAAATACATTTTAAAAATCTTCCCGCAAAAAAAGCTACAGTGTATGTCCTGCTCCGACCCGGACTTTTCCTAAATGTTTGTATTTTACACTATTTATTACCTTAACAGTTTTTTTTCTCCGCACTTATTCCGCCAAGAAATGTGCTGTAGGACGTTGGTACCCAGCCAGGCGCTTTCCTCACTGAATGAATGACAAATAGATGAATGGTCGATAATTGTGCACCTTACTGTACAATATAATAAAAAATTAGGCCTAACAATGATAAGGAGGGTGAATTTAGAAAGACAGAGTTTGTGTTATGTTTATTTATCAGCAGCCTTGCGGGGTGATGTCATTCTCTTTTACACTTTACTTTGTAAAAATAAGCTGTTTTGGGAATGTTTTATTTACTATAACTATTTTTCTAATCAAATGTATTGTAAGGGAAACAGAAACATGCTACGTGTTGCAGTAGGCCTTTAGAATAATGCAAAACATTTCCTTGACTCTATCCAGCAAAGCAAACGATGCCAGCCCACTGAATTAATGACAAGTGGATCGAATGGGCAATAAATGTGGAAGTTACTTCACAATCAAATTTTAGTTAGGCCAAACTGAATGATGAGTTTGAAGAGGTTGATTTAATATAGAACAACAATTGTGTAATGAAGAGTTTGTGTAATGCCTATTTATCAGCATTGGCCCTCATGTTATTAATTTGACCGTGTGCCTTGCGGGTTGATACCATTCTCTTTTATGTTTTACTTTGTAAAAAGAAGCTGTTACAGGACTTTTTTTATTTACGGTAACTCTTATTACTAATCTAATTTATTGTAAGGGGAACGAAAACATGTTATGTGTTGCCTAAGATATCTCTGATTTTCTATATATTTTGGTTAGGTCAGGGTGTGACTAGGGTGGGTACGCTAGTTTTGTATGTCTAGGGTTTTTGTATGTCTATGTTGGCCTGATATGGTTCCCAATCAGAGACAGCTGTTTATCGTTGTCTCTGATTGGGGATCATATTTAGGTAGCCATTTTCCCCGTTTGTGTTGTGGGATCTTGTCTACATTGAGTTGCCTGAGTGCATACCTGTAGCGACACGTTTCGTTGATTGTTTTGTTAGGTGAGTTTCAGTTGATTAAAATGATGTGGAACTCTACTCACGCTGCGCCTTGGACTCATCTTTACGATGAGCGTGACACAGTAGGCCTTTTGAAAAATGCAAAACATTTCCTTGACTCCATCCAAGTTGATGAGCGGGAAACAAACAATGCCAGTCAGCCTGCACAGCCGGCCCATTGAAACTACCCTGAAACTATACCCAAACTAATTTCACACATAATAAAAGTTAGCCTATAGACCTGATTAAATTGACAATAATCTAATGGGTGATAATATTAGGACTATCAGTTGTCAAACTGTACAATACATGAAGCGATGGGTGCATCTTGTAATTGACAGAAAGGAGTATCACTTATCATATCCTCCTTCAGAGTCACATGCAGGTAAAACATTTTGATTTCTATATAGTATCAGAGAGAGCATATTCTGCAGTTTCTATGACACATTTGTCAAATAACTCTCAAAATTCAAGAGGTGCAGCTCTATTTCCAAACGTCATTTTTCTAAGAATATCCGTGCTGTCCATGCATTCGCCACATGACCACTCGCGCGGCAGCATTGCTCTGGCTACTACTCAAAAACGAGTAACATATTAAAATATGCTATTCTGTTGTCAATGTTAGAATTGGAGATAGAAACTGATAATGGTGAATCTTCCACTGGGAGAGTCAAATCAGACACTGAGTACAACATACAATGTGTGTAGTTCACCAAGGCAAGCCCAACCAACGACTGGATGCACTGAGTTGGAGTCGGATGGAGGATTGGATATTGAGCTTGCTGATGAAGAGTCTTCGTCTGATTCTGATGTTGATTTTGAGCCTCCGCCTCTGATGCCTGAGCCTCGCTGCAGAAAAACCAGAACAGAGCCAACTGAGACAGTGATCCCAACTGCCACGGTGAGACAGGAGTCTGGGAGGGATGGCACAGTGCAACCGGAGTCTGGGATGGATGCCACGGTGCAACAGGAGTCTGGGATGGATGCCACGCTGCAACAGGAGTCTGGGATGGATGCCACGGTGCAACCGTAGTCTGGGATGGATGCCACGATGCAACAGGAGTCTGGGATGGATGCCACGATGCAACCGGAGTCTGGGATGGATGCCACGCTGCAACAGGAGTCTGGGATGGATGCCACGCTGCAACAGGAGTCTGGGATGGATGCCACGCTGCAACAGGAGTCTGGGATGGATGCCACGGTGCAACCGTAGTCTGGGATGGATGCCACGATGCAACCGGAGTCTGGGATGGATGGCACGGTGCAACCGGAGTCTGGGATGGATGCCACGATGCAACCGGAGTCTGGGATGGATGGCACGGTGCAACAGGAGTCTGGGATGGATGCCACGCTGCAACAGGAGTCTGGGATGGATGCCACGGTGCAACCGGAGTCTGGGATGGATGCCACGATGCAACCGGAGTCTGGGATGGATGGCACGGTGCAACCGGAGTCTGGGATGGATGCCACGGTGCAACCGGAGTCTGGGATGGATGCCACAGTTTGGGTAGAAAAGAGATGAGTTTGTGACATGCAGATGTTGCAGCACATCAGAGATTGTACTGTTGACTTTGTAAACAGAAAAATAAACATTACATGGGACATGTCTGAGGATGAAGTCAAAACATTTATTTCACTCCTTTATGTCCGTGGGGCACACGGTGGAAAGAGCATGGATGTGGAGTCATTTTGGTCTCATAGGTATGAGATGGACTTTTTCCCGCGAGACCATGCCACACAACCGCTTCAGAGAGATTATACGACACCTGCAACAGCTGCACACGAAGCTGTGTGCTGACTGTGAACCCAAAGCATAAAGAGATTGATTAATGTGTAAAAGCACAATACAAATAAAATTGTATTAGTCACATGCGCCGAATACAACAGGTGTCACACCTTACAGTGATATGCCTACTTACGAGCCCATAACCAACAATGCAGTTTAAAAAAACATACGAATAAGAGATAAAAGTAACAAGTAATTAAAGAGCAGCAGTGAAATAACAATAGCGAGACTATATACAGGGGGGTACCGATACAGAGTCAATGTGTGGGGACATCGGTTATTTGAGGTAGTATGTACATGTAGGTAGCGTTATTAAAGTGACTACGTATAGATGACAACAGAGAGTAGCAGTGGTGTAAAGAGGGGGTGGAGGTGGCACTGCAAATAGTCTGGGTAGCCATTTGACTAGATGTTCAGGAGTATTATGGCTTGGGGTAGAAGCTGTTTAGAAGCCTCTGGACCTCCGGTACCGCTTGTCATGCGGTAGCAGAGAGAACCGTCTATGACTAGGGTGGCTGGAGTCTTTGACAATGTTCCTCTGACACCGCCTGGTATAGAGGTCCTGGATGGCATGCATGAAGCTTGGCCCCAGTGATGTACTGGACCGTTCGCACTACCCTCTGTAGTGCCTTGAGGTCGGAGGCAGAGCAGTTGCCATACCAGGCAGTGATGCAACCCGTCAGGATGCTCTCGATGGTGCAGCTGTAGAACCTTTTGAGGATCTGAGGACCCATGCCAAATCTTTTCAGTCTCCTGAGGGGGAATAGGTTTTGTCGTGGCCTCTTCACGACTGTCTTGGTGTGCTTGGACCATGTTAGTTTGTTGGTGATGTGGACACCAAGGAACTTGAAGCGCTCAACCTGCTCCACTGCAGCCCCATCGATGAGAATGGGGGCGGGCTCAGTCCTCTTTTTCCTGTAATCCACAATCATCTCCTTTGTCTTGATCACATTGAGGGAGAGGTTGTCCTGGCACCACACGGCCAGTGTGGCCAGGTCTCTGACCTCCTCCCTATAGGCTGTCTCATCATTCTCGGTGATCACTGTTGTGTCATCGGCAAATTGAATGATGGTGTTCGTGTCGTGTTTGGCCATGCAGTCTTGAGTGAACAGGGAGTATAGGAGGGGACTGAGCACGCACCCCTGAGGGGCCCCTGTGTTGAGGATCAGCGTGGCGGATGTGTTGTTACCTACCCTTACCACCTGGGGTCGGCCCGCCAGGAAGTCCAGGATCCAGTTGCAGAGGGAGGTGTTTAGTCCCAGGGACCTTAGCTTATTGATGAGCTTTGAGGGCACTATGGTGTTGAACGCTGAGCTGTAGTCAATGAACAGCATTCTCACATAGGTGTTCCTTTTGTCCAGGTGGGGAAGGGCAGTGTGGAGTGCAATAGAGATTGCATCATCTGTGGATCTGTTGGGGCGGTATGCAAATTTGAGTGGGTCTAGGGTTTCTGGGATAATGGTGTTGATGTGAGCCATGACCAGCCTTTCAAATCACGTCATGGCTACAGACGTGAGTGCTATGGGTCAGTAGTCATTTAGGCAGGTTACCTTAGTGTTCTTGGGCACAGGGACTATGGTGGTCTGCTTAAAACATGCTGGTATTACAGACTCGGACAGGGAGAGGTTGAAAATGTCAGTGAAGACCCTTGCCAGCTGGTCAGTGCATGCTCGCAGTACACGTCCTGGTAATCCGTGTCCAATACAATCAACAAATGATGGTTTTTATATCTTGTCATGAATATATTTCCATAAATATTTATTGTGGCAATTCATCCTTTACAATTGTTCATGCACTGATGCTTTGGTTTAGGAATATGGCAAAAATGTTACCTGTGACCTGGTTATATTATCATCATCATCTTGTTTGTTTCTACATTGTCAGGTTGATATGCATATGCTAAAGGTGACGCCCGGAAACGTTCTCTAGCGAGTACTGATAGGCTGAAAGGCCAGGCAGTTCTAGTGTTAATGGTTAATCCTTTAGCCTTGATACTATTGAACACAGTGGAGGAGTTATACAGCAGCTCAGCCTAGCCCTCTGTGTATGTGTGTGTGTGTGTGTGTGTGTGTGTGTGTGTGTGTGTGTATGTGTGTGTGTGTGTGTGTGTGTGTGTGTGTGTGTGTGTGTGTGGGTGTGTGTGTGTGTGTGTTCTGAGTGATTGTAGGGAGACAACTCCCATCTATAGGCTTTACATTACCATAATTACATGTACACTTCATCTAGAAAGCCATTGAGTAGAATGAGTGAAATCAATGAGCAGGGTAACCACGGAAACACAGGCTCCACACTGTGCAGGGAGCCTGAGAACAGTCTGCCTATCCCAGTTCATCTCCGTCATCTATGTCCACTACAGCAGTCAAGGTTACACAACATACGACAGTTACTACTGGAGAGTTTCCCAGAATTCAGCAGCTCATCTCCTGGACATAGACTTCACATTGCTGCAATGCATCTCCTTCAGTCTGAGAGACAACTGGCCCACTGAAATAACACTTAGGAGGATTCACTGGGTCAAATGTAATTTCATTATATATATATATATATATATATATATATATATATATATATATATATATATATATATATATATATATATATATATATATATATATATATTTTTTTTTTTTAACATAAACTCAACTCTGCCCCCCCAACGACCAGATCGACAGAATGCAGTGTCAGCCAGCAGCAGCCAGAAGAGGATATGATGTCATCCCAGTATACCTGCTCCCTTCCAGGCCTGGCTAAAATGGCCATACTAGTATAATCCCATTAGAGTTAATCCCAGCTCGGTGCCTCTTTCCTGGGTACAGCTCCCTGCTCCGTACCCCTCCACCCCCTCTCCTTCCCTTCTCCCTGGCCCTGCCTCTCTGAGGGGTAGGGCGGGGTGAAGGCACACAGGGGGGGGGAGGGGGGGGCTAGGGTGCGCCACTAATTAAGATGTAGACGTACATTGACATCCGAACATGCAGATTGGCTGTGAGAATGACTTGTGGGCCCGGAAAATGTGTGTAATCCAAACATAGGCTCTCAGTATCATGCTGGGGATAAAATTGTGTTTTTGGCTAATCCTATCCAAGTGCATCCTGGGACAGTGCCCATAGTGGCTGACACACACACACCAGCTCTATTAGGTCTATTGTTATACTGTATGGAACTGTCTTTGGAAACATGGATATACTGCAAGGGGTGTTAGAAATGAGTAGAACTAATCTAGTATCACAGATCAGGTGATAGTGTGTTAGGCTCTGGAACACTGTTGTGTGTGGTATGTTTCTCTATATGGAGCCCGGCAGCAGCTTCTACACACAGCTGAAAGGTGAAAGCACAGTTTGGAATCTTCCCCTGTTGCCATAGAGACACATGATATATGCTTGTTTTACATTCAACTCTTACGTAGATTTGATCCATACAAATGAGCTCTAAATATTTCAGCGTCTTGTCTCACCATAACCAATTGTACAGCATACAGCTAGGCTCCTATATACAGCTAGGCTCCACAGGAGGTTGGTGGCACCTTAATTGGGGAGGACGGGCTCGTAATGACTGGAGCGGAATGGTATCAAATACATGTACTTCCATTTGCTCCGTTCCGGCCATTATTATGAGCCGTCCTCCCCTCAGCAACCTATGCTAGGCCCCTATATAAAACAGCAGTTGATCCATACATTGTATGCTATACAGCATTTCCTGTTGCTGCAGGATTATTTCCCTGGTGAAGCAAACTAGCTCAAATTAAGATCCTACATCTGTAGCAGTGATAATGGCACTAGAACCAGCGTTGTTCCATCCTGGCCCCTGGCTGTTTCCCCTGGGAGTCTGATAGGTCAACATGGAGCTAATCCTCCACAGCTACTGCCACACTGACCTGTCAATCAGAACACAGATCTGTCAAACAGAGATAACCACCTGATTAAGCAATCATACATAAATATGGCACTGCTCTGTGGATCAATACCCCCTGCAATCACAATGACTGGAAGGATCTCGCAAGCTAATCATGTAACCAAGCAAGCAAAATGTTTTATCTTATTTAATATTAATGAAACAATTAGACTGCAGGCGAGGCACACTGCATTCTCCACTCTGTTGACTTCGGTTACTGAATCTACAGTATGAAGCCAGCCAAAGAGGAAAAGAACAATGCAATGGGATAGGACTAGGTCTCTCATTCTACATGATCTACATCCCTGTAGTTTCTAAACAGAAACCAATGACCTTTCAACAAAAAGCCCAGTCCAGCAAAATGGAGACAGCAAGTCTTCCACTAGGCACCAACGCTTGTCTGAGCCAAAACTAAAGCCCTCTTCAAAGGAAAAGACAATGTGTCTGTTGACTGTAGCCTTTATGCAGTGTGACTGACTGGGCCCTTGAGGAGCATGAGGCTAGTTAGAGAGGCTGGGGCAGAGGCCGAGACCAAGGCAGAGGCAAAGGGATGGTGAGGGAGGGAGGCTGAGGCTGCCCAGACAGACAGAGCCAGAGCCAGTGCAGCTCCCTTCTCTAATCCCCTCCCTGTTAAACGTTGACAGCAGGAGAATGATTAGTCCTGTACTCGGGCTCTCAGGGGTGCCAAGGAGAAGCTGACATATTCAAAAGGAAGTCTTATCAGCAACCGCTCACAGGGTGTTTGCACTGTGATTTCCATAAATCAGGAGTAAGTTGAGGAAGTGAGAGAGCTCACACTCTCCACCCTCCTGCTCTCATCTGCACCGCACTCCCAATACTGGAAGAAGGATGTAGTGTTTGGAGGAATTGGATGGGCTGGGATGGGGGTGGGGATGCTAGTTTTCTTTCCTCTTCAGTCTTCCTCACAGCCATGTGGTCCCAGGTGGCCTGCTGCATCTACAGGTTCTATATGGACTTGATCAAACAAATGGAAACTCAATGTGTCCTTGAGGATATTTGTCGTGAGTGTTTTTGAAAATACAAGGGGAGTCTGAGAATCTGGAAAACACACACTAGAGGCAACATTCAAATCTGACAGAATCTGTCAGGGTATAACACAAAAGCATGAATGCACTATCATCTTTACACCTCTAGGGACAGATGCTACAAGAGGCAGATATCTGTACTTCCCTACAAAGACAAAGTGTTGTAACTCCGCAAAAAAATGAACTGCAAAATCTGACTTCAAAGTCTTTTTCTGTCTAGACAGACAGGAATTACTGGTACTTCATGATATATTCTGATCGACTGGCGTGTTCTTGTGTCAGTAAACTAAATACCACATGAATCAGATAAAATACGTGTCCATTACAAGAGATCCATTTTTCTTTTGTAAACCTACCTTCTTTTCTGAGAACTGTCTTATATTTCCAGACATGTTGAAGCAGACATCTGTGTAGGCAGCGTACCGGAGGCTGAAATGTGAAATGTCACAGTCCCTCACAGCCATGACTGTCAAGATTGGGCAATATTAAATAAGATGAGCATCATGTCTCTGTGTGAAAAGGTCAAGCCACGTAGTCATCTAAGCCTCATTTATACCTGGCGCTAACATGCATCCTTTGCCCTGATTTTATCCATATTCTGATTGTGCCCACATTTTCAGATGTGCGTCTACACATGGTATTAAAATGTGTCTCATATCTGTCCATGTCCGCATTGTGACCAGATTTCCCGGTCCCTCCCTGTATGCTAATTATTTGACAGCTATTCTTTCAAAATAATATTTATTTGTTATTTTAAGACACATATTGATGCCATAATTCAATGGCGGTACCTGTCAATGATTTTAGAAGGAGGATAATCATGATTTAAATAGTTTCACTGTCCAGATCAGTCTACACTTGTAAGATATCCAGACACAATGCGTGCCTGACGACCTCTGGAAGTGGTCGGAAGATCAGATCACAATCTGTCTGAAAATGTGGACACAATCAGAATGTGGACAAGATCAGGACAAAGGATGCATGTTAGAACCAGGTATATATGGGGCTCTAGTGTCGCCTAGCAACAGGATCCAGTGGTGGGATGACACAAGACAATTTCAAGATGTTTTAATATTAATCCCTGTATTGTCTACATATACAGTACCAGTCAAAAATGTGGACACCTACTTTACTACCTACCTACCTACTTTACACCTATTTTTTCTATTTTCTACATTGTAGAATAATAGTGAAGACATCAAAACTATAAAATAACACATACGGAATTATGTAGTAACCAAAAAAGTGTTAAACAAATCAAAATATATTTTAGATTTGAGATTCTTCAAAGTAGCCACTCTTTGCCTTGATGACAGCTTTGCACACGGGTGGCATTCTCTCAACCAGCTTCACCTGGAATGCTTTTCCAACAGTCTTGAAGGAGTTACCACATATGCTGAACACGTGTTCACTGCTTTTCCTTCCCTCTGCGGTCCAACTCATCCCAAACCATCTCATTTGGTTTGAGGTCGGGTGATTGTGGAGGCCAGGTCATCTGATATAGCACTCCATATAATATAAAATATATATTATTTGGTTACCACATGATTCCATATGTGTTATTTCATAGTTTTGATGTCTTGTAGAAAATAGTAAAAATAAAGAAAAACCCTGGAATGAGTAGGTGTGTAAACTTTTGACTGGTACTGTATGTTCATTTAAATGCGTCTACACAGTCTACATGTATGATCTGTACCACAGTACAGTATGTACAGTATTTACAAAGCATAGTCTATGCCAATATGAAGTGTGTGTGTCTGGGTCTATAGCCACCCTCCCTGGGTGTCCTGTTAAGAGCCTGGCTCCTCCCTGATCTGCAGCAGCAGTAGTGGGTGTCCTGTTGAGAGTCTGGCTCCTCCCTGATCTGCAGCAGCAGTAGTGGGTGTCCTGTTAAGAGCCTGGCTCCTCCCTGATCTGCAGCAGCAGTAGTGGGTGTCCTGTTAAGAGCCTGGCTCCTCCCTGATCTGCAGCAGCAGTAGTGGGTGTCCTGTTGAGAGTCTGGCCCCTCCCTGACTCCAGGTGTCCCCCACCCCTAATCCCTGTCTTACCAGCTGTCAGGGCCACATGGCCCCCCCAAACTACCACCAGTACCAGCAGCCAAGCAGGGACCCCACAACTACACCAACTGAATTATTCAAAGCTCTTTTCTTGACACAATTCCAAACAATTGTTCATTCTCCCAGATGCTTTACAATCTGATAGCAGTGGATTAGTGAGTAATAAAGTCAAATCTATTCCTATAAACCACCATCTCAGCAAAACTATTGAGAGTGCCCTCAAGCCTATGGACAATTCTATCATTTCTCTAAAGGCAGTGAAAACATTTGTTTTCCTTCCAATATCAAGTGTAAAGAAATAGTGGAGAAACAACCCAATTACCTAGTCCTAGGCCCAGACGCTTTGCCTTTGAAAGGAATTAATTTTCACAACCTTGGAGAAAGAGTTGCTAGAGGCACGGCTAAGAGAAGGCACTACAGATCACCTCCAGGAGGAGAGCTGATATAGCAGGAATGAAACATACACGCTAGTGTAACCTCGTTCTGAGGTTGAATGATGTGGATTACTGTAGCTATGATATGATTCATGTTATACAAGCCAATAAGAATAACAGAAAATATATGCCTCCCTCATTTTTCAGATAGCAGATGGGGTAATATGACAGCAGAAGATTGGCGCTGTATTTGAAGCAAATATGTACTGCAAACAAAAGGTCCATCATTTGACTATTAATTATAAGTCAGCTGGTTTCAAATAAAAAAATGCACCTAGGCTTTCGATTTACAGTGTTGAAAGATAGTCGAATTCCAACAAAAATATATCTATACACGTCGATACATAGCGAACAACCTTTCTTACGACTGGCTTACCATTTTGTCTGAGAAACAAAGACTTCAGTAGTGTCTGAACAGAGCAACACGATTTAATGCCAGATAATTATGGCTGAACACCAGTTCCTTGACTCTGACCTTGATTATTGTGCCAAATCTGACAAGCAGCAGGAAGCATTTCCCCCAATCCCAACTCTGGAATCATCTCTCCTTGTAGAACAGCCACAGGAGGTTTGGCTTGAATACATTTATTCCCATATCACTTTTGGACAGAAATAAATGAATGAAGAAATGACTAGCCCTGAGATACCTCTTCTCTCTCTGCATCTCTGCCTGGACTGTCTCCATCCCTACTGTTGCCCCGGGAAAGCATGTTAATTAATCTCCATGCACAACAAAAGCAGAGCAATTAGTGCATTTTGGGTGAGATGGTTGGCTAATGTAATCAGGAAGGAGCACAGGTCTGGGACATGGGAGGGATCTAACTTATCTTACCAACACTTGAGACTCACAACTAATGTTAACGAGGAGTCAAAAGAGAATGGAGTTAGAGTCAATGAGTAAACCATCAGTGATCTGCTCCTATTTCATCTGAAAAACAGATATCAGTTGGTGACAGTCAGATGCATGTCTGCTTTCTATTACAGGATGCAGCTGTTTCATATGCATCCAGTGCTCCCAGTTCACATTTATCTTACTATTAAACAATCATGCAAAGATTTATGTAACTCATACAGTATTGCTTAGCATAAGTCAAAAGGAACAACCGTAAACTTTGAGAGCACTTTGTTGGGGTTGTCTTGTGTATTTCAGTCAGTATGGACGGTCAGGTGAGGCCAATCGATAGCCTGTGATACCTTTTGATCTGCCGGGGGCTGTCTGTGGGACTGTGGGGCTTTGCTAGCTGTTGTTGTAGAGCCAGCACAGTAACAGTCAGCAGGCCCTACCACTGCTGTACTTTCCAGAAGACAGGAGCGAGAGGCAAGGGGCGAGGGGAGACAAACGAGGGATCTTCTTTCTACAGAGCCAAGCAGCCATGCTAAATCATTTCGGCAGCTCTTCCCAGAGCAATTTAGCAACATCTCCGATTCACTATATCATCTCCTTCCATAGACACAGGCTATGATATCGTGAAACAAAACAAGCACCATGTGAAATATTAAAGACCTAGGAACATGGGAAATGAGGTGTAGCAGAGGAGTGCACGCTGCAGTAGTTTCTGCCGCACTAGGCTTTCTCAGAGACATGGAGAGAGCGGGGGGTAAGATGAGCAGAGTAATGTCCCCCATGAGATGAGAAGGGGGGCAGTGGGCAGGACAAGCATGCAGGTGGAGAAGACATGGCTAGGTTTTCTTTAGAAATACATACATGTGCATTCCCAATGTCTGAGTTCATGGCTGAATGGCATTAGAAATGTGAAAGATATAAGATAGAAAATAAATTCCTTTGTGAATGTCATAAGGAACATGCAAAGGAACAATAGGTATTTATATTTAAGCTGTCTCCACCACCATTACCCACACTATGCACCAGCACAGTGACAGAATAAAGTCCTGAGCCTGAATCCAGAAGGAACTTGCACCTGACCTGAGGGCAAGGCCCCGCTCTACTCCTTCCTCTGCAGACTCCTCCCCATGACTGATAGTGTGGGCTCTGAAGCATGCCTAAAACAGGACCCTTGTATCGTCACAAAACACTGCATTTCCCTCACCACTGCCTGAGTGCAGTTGATAAAGCACTGGGCTACTTTTTCCTATAGATTGTGTGAAAGGTAATAGTGTATGTGCTTTTGTCCTTAATCACATCTGGTCTGTAATGTTGAGCAGAATTGATTACAAAATGTTTATAACAAGCCTAAATCACACTAGGCTGATAATCAACATTTGTTTCAGTTATTTTAATTGAAAGGAAGGAATTCGATAGCAAATTTCTTTGCCAGGAATTATTCTGGAAATATATGAGCTTCAGAAATAAAGGAAAATAACACATTATGTAATCCCTCTCGGTCTCTAAGAACAATATCAGTTATATGAAGATGGTGAAATACCATGTGAGTAGTCATAATGGCAAAGATCTCCCTCCCTCCAAATGTTTCTGCTACACATATCAATAAAACTATAGAGCCAATAAACATGCATTGCACACATTTGAGTGGTTGGACACTGACTCCATGTCCCATTTCTATCCATACAGAACACAGATCAAGGAACAACTGCAGGGGAAGGACTGGTGGCCAATAACACCGTATACTGTGGCTCCTCTGACGCAATGTGGCTTTGAGACGTGTTTGAATGTCAGAGCCTAATCCAGACCGGGCATTAGAAAATAGATTATTTTATATTAGTGTACATCAGCATTCTTTGGGGGGGGGGAAAAAACCTCTGAAATACCTCAAAGTCCACAGTCAGCTCTCTGATAACTGAACAAGCGTTTTGGTCCCGGAGAGTTTGGGAAGGGATCAGGCGTGTCAGCAAAGCAGCATCTTTGATACACTTTACCAAAGTGTCTTTGAAAGTCAAACATCAATGTTCCCCAATAATGTCATTTTTGACAATACCATTTGTTCCAATATATCTTCGTATTACAGTACAGGTAGTGCCACAATATTAGGATATTTGGGGAAATTCTATGAAAGGATGGTGTTTCTTTTCAAAATGGCATATATGTTTACCTCAACGGGGATTAGAATCCTAATCTTTGATTCCAGAGCCATGTTTCAGAACCTCCGCTCCATTACTCTCCAAACAGCCAACTGAAATGACCTATTTACAAAAAAATACAAAATACCTTATCTAGCCCAGCAGTCATGTGTGTTTTCCTGAGGGAGGTAGGGAGTAGGACTGTGATATTTTGGTGCGACCGGCGCTTTGACGCCAGAGAAGAGGAAGCGAAGAGGCTGGTTTAAGGATAAGACAGGCCCATGGAAAGGAGGATTAGCAGGATTTAGAGGCAGTGTCGTGGGTGTGCAGCTCACAACACAAAATATGCTGTTTCTATCTTAGTCACTGTTCTGAAACTTTGAGAACCCTTCAAAGCAGAGACCATGACTTTGTGAAAGCTTCGAGGTGGGAGGTAGAGAACACAAAAACACAATGAGCTACAGGTCACTGTGGTCAATACACCTACTGTATTCTCTGGCTTAAATGGTTGTCTCATACACTATGGGATCTTCTGAAGCTTTTGTAAAATGGATGACACACCTATGACAAAACGTGAAGTAGGTCACCATATGAGACAATGACAACAAACATTAAGACAACTTTGGTAAATCCAAGTGTTCAGCAGCGCTGCTGACAGTGCATTGTGACAACGTGTACTGTAAGGGAGGGGGCTCTGCAGCAAATAAGAAGCCGTTTTCTGAAATTCCCATTAGCGGTGAGGTTCAAACGATGGGAGAATCTGGAGAAAATAACGATGCTCCGACATGGGCGCAGTGTTTTGACTTAGGGATGTAAGGCGACCAGAATAAGGGATGCGAGAAACAAGCCTGGGTATATTCAGCAAACAGGGCTGCATGCAGCTCATCAGCATATTCAGGCTTCACGTATTGTTGGGGGGATGGTGAGTCACTGGAGGTGGACTCGGGCTCTGTGGTGGGTTTAGTAACGTATTAACCAAGCTTTTCAGACGGCTCTCTGGGTGGTTTCTCCCCTGCTCTCAGTGTGCCGAGTTGGAATAACTACCCTAAGTAGAGCACGCTACTAAATAGGACTTCAAGTGAGTGCTTGTAACTGCCCTCTCAACAGACATATGAGCCCTTCTTCAGTGTAACACACTAGATTATTAATTACTGCAACAACAGCTGACACAAATAGAGGTGCGCCACACACACACACACACACAAATCTGTGTTCAGGGAGCCTAGAGGTGGATATTGGACCTGCTTTCTCTGTTACTATACTCCTCTGTTTGTAATCTGATAAGGGCTGACTGAAGAGCCTCTTGCTGGTGAGGTCAAATTAACTCCTATTCTTTTCTCTATATAGAGGTATAGAGTGGCAGTAGGGTAGAATGTGTTAGGGAGCCTGGGAACAGGGTCAGTACTATGGACTGCACATCATCCCCCTCCATCCCAAATCTCTCTCCTTGTGCACTCTGGTAATTAAGTCAGTCCTGTGTATCAGGAAGCATCAGGCAGAGAGGACTGAGGCTTCCCGGGCTTATTTAGGTTGAGATGGTTATGACACTGAAACATTCCCAGCAAAGTACTCAAAATAAATACACACTCAAGTCAAGGAAATGTTCAAATAATGAAAGTTGTTTGCGGGGGACAAAACAAAGGGAGAGTCAAGAGTCTGGTCTTCTCATCTCTCCTACCTTTCAGAATGCCTCGCTTCTCATTCTTTATTTCTAACCTTATTATCTATCCAATTAAAAAGTCTAGAGGGAATGTTCTGATTTATATGCAGCTTGTTTTCTTCCATATAAGGACAAATACTGTAGGTCGTAAGGAGTGGTCACAATCACAGACTCCGGGACAGGAGAGTCGTGTTGAGTGCAGACCACCCAGAGGAACCAGGAGTGAAGGAATGAGACTACGATGTGTAATGACAACATCCTATGGTCTAGTATTTCATAACCATGGCAGTCAAACCATGCTCAAATCACTACGTTGAAGTTAACATCTGTCCACTGGTCAGTACTATTATAATTAAACATGGTCTTAACAGTCAATCACCATGAACCTTTCTTCCTTAAGCACCAGCTAAGCCCAGCCATGAGCTGTTTACACCCTTACCATCGATCAGAAAGTATCGGAGCATGAGGGCCAATGTCAACAGGCTCAGAGACAGTTTCTATCTACAAGCCATCAGACTGCTGAACACTTGACCTGGACTGACCAGCACACACAAACACATCACAACTGCTGCTACCAGACTTATGTTTTCTAAATACTGCACAATTCAAAACACTTGCCTCCCAATTCCCCCTTCTCAAACACATGTAAATATTGAACTATAAATTGTGCCTTCCTGTATTATACTGATGCTAAAATGCTTATTTTAATTACCTTGTTCATATTCTTATCTTTTCTTATTTATTATTGTTGTTACATTGTCGAGACGAAACCTGCAAGTAAGCATTTCATTGGACGGTGTATACCACAGGTGTATCCCATAGATATGACTAATAAAACATAAAACTGTTAAATGAAGAGGTCCCTGCCTGTAAAAGACCATGATCAGCCTATTACAGAGCTCTGATTGGCCCATGCTTGGTTCTTTCAACAGTGTTGAGGGCAGCAGTAGTGAAACAGAAGTCAGCCAGCCGGGCAGCCAGCCGAGCAGCCAGCCGGGTAGCCAGCCAGCCAGGGCAGCCAGCCGGGCAGCCAGCCGGGTCAGCCAGCCAGGCAGCCAGCCAGGCAGCCAGCCAGTCAGCCAGCCGGGCAGCCAGCCGAGCAGCCAGCCGGGTAGCCAGCCAGCCAGGGCAGCCAGCCGGGCAGCCAGCCGGGTCAGCCAGCCGAGCAGCCAGCCGGGGCAGCCAGCTCCGCAGAGTTATGGGGGCCAGCTGGTGCCTGATGTTCCGGAGGCCCCCAGGGTCACACATCACAGCTGTGATGTCACTAATGGGCTCCAAATGCTTCCGAGGTTCCGCCATGCTATCTCCATTGAGACGGCCAGGCTGGCCATGTGGCTCTGACTGATGTGGCTCTGGTGTTATTAGATTTATTCTGCTCATCCCCACAGGTTGTGGCCACTTGTTGATGTGGGCTAGATATGGGGGTTGGGGTGAGGGCAGCACCGGATGCCTGCAGCTATGTTCAGTCAGGATGCTTTATGATGTGGCCATGCCCCTTGTTCAGCTCCTCCATCTCTCTCTCTCTCTCTCTCTCTCAAATCCTGTACTAGCGAGTCAGGGTAGGAAGAAGGAATGATTGTGAATACGAATGTGAGAGGTTAGGAGTTCTGCGGCTAGCTCCGTTACAGAATGTAAAGAGCACACTCAGCGTATTTTGCTGCGTAGCCATTGTCACAGACACCGAGTCAATCACTGTGGAGTAAATTGCCATGACAACCGCCTCCACTGCATGCCTTGCAAACCCTCCCCTGATCAGAGGAGCAGACAGAAAGAACCCTGCAATCTCCAGAGGAAAGTCAGATTTTCAGGCATTCAACCTGGGAACATTTAAACATGAAGCATACGTACCTAAACCATATTCACTGATTCACTGGCCAAACTGGATGGGTGGGGGGGGGGGGGGGGGTGTACTGTGCTAAGACAATTGCAGCGTGACCTTGTGCATGGATGTATGAGATTGAATTGAGTGCTAATTAGCATCTATAGTGCCTCTTTGTAGGAAATGAGTTTACAAGACATATGGCCAAGCTCAGCTCAGGACCTTGATGCAATAACGAACATTCTAAAACGAGGGCCACAACAGTGTACTCATCACTTCCTTAAATGAATAGATGATTTAAAGAACGATTGGAGAGCTACTCCCAATACAGCAAATATTAGAAAACGATTGTGGTGTAAGTCACAAAGAATCTGATCGACAATTTGCCTGAACTTGCTGTTAAAAGCCAAGGACAAGCTAAAAAAACACCTGTTCTGGGAGAGCCCTCAAGTTAAAAGGACAGTGGCATTTAGTGAGTCACTCTACCATGAACACAGCTATTAGGAAAAAATAGGGACAAAATGGCTGCCAGGAAAATAAGTCTCTCCTCCCTGATGTACCCTGGAAAGACAGGAGAGGGCGAATGAAGGAATTCACTCCAGCTTTTTAGATACAAGGAATAATTATCCCCTGCAGTGAATATAAAACAGATCCCAATTTTCTGTTTTTTAAACTGGAGAATGCATCCTGTATCCCATCACCCCGCCCCTGTTCTCCTTGGGTCTGAATGCGCAGGCTGTTGAGGAGAAAATTGTGGCGTTTTACTCACTGACAGCAAAGGAGGGGGCGGCGGCTGGTGGGGGGCTATATCTTCACATAGCAATAAACAGTGGTGAAGTCCGCATTCAAGGACAAATTGCTGGATAACATGCAATAAGCTGGCCCCACGAATCTGCCTCTCGCTCCCTTTTACACACACACTGTCAAATTCTTATGCAAAGCACACACACACACACACGTACCCAGACAGTGTACAATGAACATACCTTACATACATGCAGTACTTGACTTGGGCAGGAGTACCGGCATCTTAAATGTTCTAGCTACTGCTTGAGCTCCTGTTCCTCTTATGGAATATTAGCTCAACAGTATTGTGGAGCTAAATAGAAACAGTACCTGTACCCAAACTGAGTACAGACACCTATTTCAGTCCAAGTCAAGCACTGCATACATGGCAGCTGATATTGAAACACACACACACACTGGATGTGGTGACTGATAGACCAGTCCACACCAGCTGGGCTCTCTTTGTGCTTCGGATGTGGTCTCCTAGCAACCAGTCACACCAGCTGTCGGTGTGCGGAATGGGAAGAGGAGGAACGGTGCAGGATCAGGGAGGGGCTGGCACTGCATCAAGACTCCCCCTACCATATCACCAGCAGCACATCGCCCCTGCCTCGCCTGCAGTCTGCAGCTAACCTAGCAGCTAGCCTAGCCACCCTGCCTCGCCTGCAGTCTGCAGCTAGCCTAGCCACCCTGCCTCGCCTGCAGTCTGCAGCTAGCCTAGCCACCCCGCCTCGCCTGCAGTCTGCAGCTAGCCTAGCCACCCCGCCAGCTTCAGCACACAAAGAGAGCCCTAACACTACTCACATCGCAGTTTCATCACTCCAGAAGTGGAGGTGAACCCTACGTGTCTGTGCATTACAATGAACCTCAGGACTGGAGACACATTCTGAGAAACAGACACAGTGTATTATAATACACTTTGATTAGGCTGGTGAACACATGGTTAGAGTGGGTTTGTTACTGCTACACACTAGGGCATCTGAGAGCCATGTGGGTTTAAGAGTGTACTGCATAATACACAGACCAAAGGCAAACGTGTGGGTTTCACACAAAAAAAAACAGATGATATGTACAATCATATCACATCAAACTATACATATGGCACATGCAATCATACAGCCAGCAATAAAATCAGTGTGTGAAGTGCATCTTATTAAACATTCATAGCATGCAACAGCCAACAGTTCCTAGAGAGAGAGTTAGAGAGAGACAACAGATCTGAGATTCAATCCAAAAGAAGGTCTAGTGCCTTTAAGCAGACAATGAACGTTTGACACCGTCTCTCGTTTAGGAAAAACATCCCCATTTTGTATAAACGCTAAAGAGGTTTGGCATATTATTACTGTACTTCTCATGCAGGTATGGCTGTGATGGTACAGTATAACTGTGTAACTGACGGTTAGGGATGAAGACGGCCATGAAAATAAAATAACAATAAAATAATAATGTAACAGGCTTACATTTTTTTTTTTTTTTATGTAGATAAAGCAATTATTTAGCTAACTTAGTCCGTCTGTCTTTTAAACTGTCTACATCTCCTCTTTACAGCTGTCGTTTGATGCTCCAGCAGCTAATCCCACGGTGGCGTAGAAGCAGTATCCTTGCTATCTATAGGCTATGCCACTTCAGTTAAAAAAAGAGGACTTTCTTTTATACAATGCACATTTTCATTGCTTGCCAGTAAATACATAAATTGGTCTTCTCTTAAAAAAAGGTTGGATGTGTCTGACTATTCATGAATTATTCAACAGCAGTTGACAAGGTTGTTCTGGCTCAGTCTATCGCCTACAGTATGTCCATTCTGATAGTTTCCTAAAGTAGCCTGTCAAACGCTCCCGTCATGTAATATTTTCAGTAAAGGCCCTTTCTAAAAAAAGTCTGTTATTTTTATCAGAAAAATTATGAAGAAAATAATAAATACGAGCACATTTGTTTATGACACCGTTCACGCCAACTGCGAAAATATCGTCCTGCCACAATCCCTCAATTATTTATTCGGAACAAGTTTGGTGTGTGAATTGAATTAATAAATTTCTCTCTGTTTTTTACGTTTGCAATGCATCAGTGCATCAGTGCAGCAAGGTATGAATTTAGCCAATGTGATCACACCACACCAGAGCTAGGCTACACATCTCTATCACCATTCAAACTTTCCCACCAGTTCATTGTAGACTATTTTATAGCTATTCAGCAAGCAAGAGGATCAATCGATGCTTCTCTAGGCCTATTAGTTTTTTTTTTTAAATGCTCTAAATAAGTTTCAAACTATATTGCTATTCTCTAGTTTGCTAGAGAGCATTTGGATGATCCAGAAGAAGATTGGGAGAATGTCATATGGTCAGATAAAACCAAAATATAACTTTTTGGTAAAAATTCAACTCGTCGTGTTTGGAGGACAAAGAATGCTGAGTTGCATCCAAAGAATACCATACCTACTGTGAAGCATGGGGGTGGAAACATCATGCTTTGGGGATGTTTTTCTGAAAAGGGACCAGGACGACTGATCCGTGTAAAGAAAAGAATGAATGGGGCCATGTATCGTAAGATTTTGAGTGAAAACCTCCTTCCATCAGCAAGGGCATTGAAGATGAAATGTGGCTGGGTCTTTCAGCATGACAATGATCCCAAACACACCGCCCGGGCAACGAAGGAGTGGCTTCGTAAGAAGCATTTCAAGGTCCTGGAGTGGCCTAGCCAGTCTCCAGATCTCAACCCCATAGAAAATCTTTGGAGGGAGTTGAAAGTCCGTGTTGCCCAGCAACAGCCCCAAAACATCACTGCTCTAGAGGAGATCTGCATGGAGGAATGGGCCAAAATACCAGCAACAGTGTGTGAAAACCTTGTGAAGACTTACAGAAAACGTTTGACCTCTGTCATTGCCAACAAAGGGTATATAACAAAGTATTGAGATAAACTTTTGTTATTGACCAAATACTTATTTTCCACCATAATTTGCAAATAAATTCATTAAAAATCCTACAATGTGATTTTCTGGATTTTTTTTCTCATTTTGTCTGTCATAGTTGAAGTGTACCTATGATGAAAATTACAGGCCTCTCATCTTTTTAAGTGGGAGAACTTGCACAATTGGTGGCTGACTAAATACTTTTTTGCCCCACTGTATACGCCAATCCCCCCTCCCAACGGTTATGACGGTGACCATGTACATTGGCCTGGCCAATTACCGTAACCTCAAATTCCAAGACCGTCACAGCCCTACATCCAGGTTTTGTGAGTTTCAGTTTCCTGGTGTGAGATCGCTCCAGACTGGGTCAGTGAAATATGCTGATCAGACTTAATGTGAGACTGAATGTGAATATAAATCCTGTACAGTATTGTGTCCACATACAAACACGCATGTGCACACGCACAGACATAAGTCCAGCATGTTTCCATCCATATTGATCCACAGCTGCCTTATATCTAAAAAGAAATACACAACACTGCCTAGGCTCAAAGTGACAGAAATCTTAAGGGGCCTACTAGGAGACAGTGACCTGGGGCAGACATGCAGTGAGCCCCTGGGGTGGGATAGTGAAGTCGAATCAGCCTGCTATCTCCACACTGCAGCTCTGTCCTCTAAAGCCTGCTGGACTTACATCTTGCCGTTATTAACAGGAATAATAATGAAGAAATAACAGAGACAGAGGGAGCACAATCCCTTTCTCCTCAATCAGCAGAACAAAAAGCAGAGGAAGGGAGATCTGACTTCTCCACAAAGGCAGGAGAGAGGGGGGGGATCTCCTTAGTTAGTCTGCCGACCGTGGCCTCAGATGCGTGTTTGATGACTGATACAATCAGAGTGGTCCAGACACAAGAGATTAGCAGTCAGTTTAACCATATCTGTAAACACTCAGCCTGGCTAAGACTGGGACTATAGTACTGGAGCCTAATTGAGCCTGGCCTCTTGCAGCACTGAGTGGTGTTGGACAGCCAGGAGAAGAGAAGAGGACATTCTAACGAACAGGGTCAGATGCATTATGACGGGGCAGAATTGTCTTTTGCTCCCAGCAAGGACATGAAATCAACGACGCCATCGTTAAAAAAAACGAAAAATTGCAGATGTCACTCTACCACTGCCGACACCCTTTAGAACGTGGATGTAATGTCCTCTCTCTATGTCAGGTCATCAGGGTTGTTTGTGCCTCCTGATGTGTCCTCTGTGTGTCTCTGGGGCTGACCAGGCCAGGGCTGTGGCTGCCTGCTGAGGTAGAGGCACTTTAACCTCTCAGAGGAGCCCTCACACACTGTCATTACCTCCATTTCTACTACTCTATTGTACCGAAAACCTTTAAACTGCTTTAAGAGCCTACGGACAGCTGGCCGTTTGTCTTTACAGCTGCTAATTGCTGCACTTTGAGTGGCCTCCTGGCAGTGTAAATAGATTCATATGGATATTAGTCATTTAAATGTTCATATGCCTTATGGTGCATTACAACCCCTCATAACAAGGCAATGTTCTTTTCATGGTTGGGCTGTAGAGGTCTATTCTATCTCATCTGAGTCATGAAGATCATGATGAAACAGCCAATTCACATATTGATTATCAATAACTAGCCTATATGGGTGTTTCCATTCCACTGCAGGTCTGGTAGAGAGCTGGGAGCCAAGGCAGCAAAAGAGTCGATCTCCTGCCTCCCTCTGCCTTCCTTTCTGACTGAGTGATGGATGGATCGCTGTGGGACTATCTGATGTCAGTCCAGCTCTCTGAAGAAGCGTCAGTCTTTGATCTGAGCAATCGGCACCGTTTCTGATTAAGTTTCCCACCTCAGCCAACTGGTAGGCTGCTTAGTCAAGTCAGGGGTGTGTGGGTATGTCTCAACAGACAAATGAGTTGCACCTCGTCAGTGAGTCGCCCCCGACCTATGGACTCAACTTCCTGGTGCTGGTGCTGCTGTGAAGCGGTTGGTTTCTCTACACAGCACCTAACAACCCAAAATGGGATGATCAACCTGCAGGAACACATAAAGCTTGGCCCAGGCATACACCAGGTAACACCTTATTGTGGTAATAGGAAACGTCTTTAGGATGACATAGCATGACTTTATTCTCTTCTTTGAATGATTTGAAATTACATCAGTATTTAAAACATACTCTTTACTTATTCCAGCTTTTATCCTCTTATTCCAGTTTGCATGTTCCCCAGAGCCTCAATAGAAACAACCTTATAGGGACAGCAAAACAAACTATACGGCATTATCAGGCTGCCTCTAAATATCAACAGAGACAGAACTAAACATAAGAGACTTCTTAGGTATATTTTTGATTCATTTTTGTTTCAGATGTTTGTATAATGACTCCGGGTTGGTAGTGTTGAATGTGACCTTAGTCTGACATCTGAGTCCAACTAACATTCTGGAGGTGAACTGGGCGTTGAGGTGTGCCAGTGTGAGTGAATGTGTGACCTACCTGATTTCCGTCCAGTGTGAGTGAATGTGTGACCTACCTGCTTTCCGTCCAGTGTGAGTGAATGTGTGACCTACCTGCTTTCCGTCCAGTGTGAGTGAATGTGTGACCTACCTGCTTTCCGTCCAGTGTGAGTGAATGTGTGACCTACCTGCTTTCCGTCCAGTGTGAGTGAATGTGTGACCTACCTGCTTTCCGTCCAGTGTGAGTGAATGTGTGACCTACCTGCTTTCCGTCCAGTGTGAGTGAATGTGTGACCTACCTGCTTTCCGTCCAGTGTGAGTGAATGTGTGACCTACCTGCTTTCCGTCCAGTGTGAGTGAATGTGTGACCTACCTGCTTTCCGTCCAGTGTGAGTGAATGTGTGACCTACCTGCTTTCCGTCCAGTGTGAGTGAATGTGTGACCTACCTGCTTTCCGTCCAGTGTGTAGATCTTCTTGACCACTCCGCTCTCCAGCTTGATGGCCTCTGTGATGTCGGTGAGCACCTGTTCGAAGGAGTGCGCTGTCTTCTTGTTGAGCAGCACGCGGACGGCCTTCCTCGGCTTCACGCCACTCCGCATCACCGTCACCAGCTTGGGCCGAACAAACTCCTTACCCTCCCGGGCCTCGTTGGCCTGCTTGCTGGCCAGGCTCTGCAGGTTCTTCTGGCTGGCCGAGGCCTTCACGTTCACAGACCAGTTGGGGTTGACGTTCTTTGTGTAGTCGACCTTCTTGTAGATGTTCTCGGACGCACAGACGTAGCTCTCTCCTGAGGGGGTGAGAGGAGAGACAAAGAGAGAACGCCGTAAGGAATATGAAATATTCAACTTTGTTTGACATAAACTGAGGAAATATTTGCTTCAACAGGAACCCAACATCAGTACTATTGTAAGTAGAGGTGTGGAGCCTGTAGGATAACCAGCTCAGATGTCACATAGACCTTTGTGAGGGAGAAAATACCAACACATCTTCGTGTAAACTATGCATCCCCACTACATCTGATCTAAATGCATGGATTCAAGATAAACTGAGGACAGAAAAACAGCCTCCTACTCAAACAGGACAATCTAGCTCTACCGAATCTCATAGTGTGTTGGCAAACTAGCAGTTATTTTCCCAGAAGTTTAAAAAACGAGCCAATGACGTGTGCTTCCACCCGGTCAGTAATTGCTATAGCATCTCCATGAACCTAATCCAAAGCATGTTGACCTGTGCACTGAACTCTCCCCCAATCATCAAACAGCAGGACACTGCTCTGACAGAGATACGCCATCCCCCATTCTCTCAAACACATACAGAACATAGAATATTGTAATGTCATACCACTCCATGAGTACTCCTCCACCATGCTTTATTACAGCAATGTGAAGAGGGCGTTATTACACCTAAGCTGAAGCATTAGTCCCTACTCATACTCTGGACTTCCTGTTACATCACTCACACTCCACTACCTGCACTCTAGGGTCACCTGCATCAACACACGGTGACACTGACATGGTCCTCTTTGTGGGTGTATCAAGTTCTTAACATCAGCTGATGGAATTACCTTAGATCATAGGTGTGGTAATGCTCTCCAATTTGTCCTAGTTTAAAAAATACTGATCATGAAGACCTGTGGTTCTACTGTGACCTGTAGGAGGAGGGTGGTTCTACTGTGACCTGTAGGAGGAGGGTGGTTCTACTGTGACCTGTAGGAGGAGGGTGGTTCTACTGTGACCTGTAGGAGGAGGGTGGTTCTACTGTGACCTGTAGGAGGAGGGTGGTTCTACTGTGACCTGTAGGAGGAGGGTGGTTCTACTGTGACCTGTAGGAGGAGGGTGGTTCTACTGTGACCTGTAGGAGGAGGGTGGTTCTACTGTGACCTGTAGGAGGAGGGTGGTTCTACTGTGACCTGTAGGAGGAGGGTGGTTCTACTGTGACCTGTAGGAGGAGGGTGGTTCTACTGTGACCTGTAGGAGGAGGGTGGTTCTACTGTGACCTGCAGGAGGAGGGTGGTTCTACTGTGACCTGTAGGAGGAGGGTGGTTCTACTGTGACCTGTAGGAGGAGGGTGGTTCTACTGTGACCTGTAGGAGGAGGGTGGTTCTACTGTGACCTGTAGGAGGAGGGTGGTTCTACTGTGACCTGTAGGAGGAGGGTGGTTCTACTGTGACCTGTAGGAGGAGGGTGGTTCTACTGTGACCTGCAGGAGGAGGGTGGTTCTACTGTGACCTGTAGGAGGAGGGTGGTTCTACTGTGACCTGCAGGAGGAGGGTGGTTCTACTGTGACCTGTAGGAGGAGGGTGGTTCTACTGTGACCTGTAGGAGGAGGGTGGTTCTACTGTGACCTGTAGGAGGAGGGTGGTTCTACTGTGACCTGTAGGAGGAGGGTGGTTCTACTGTGACCTGCAGGAGGAGGGTGGTTCTACTGTGACCTGCAGGAGGAGGGTGGTTCTACTGTGACCTGTAGGAGGAGGGTGGTTCTACTGTGACCTGTAGGAGGAGGGTGGTTCTACTGTGACCTGTAGGAGGAGGGTGGTTCTACTGTGACCTGTAGGAGGAGGGTGGTTCTACTGTGACCTGTAGGAGGAGGGTGGTTCTACTGTGACCTTTTAGGTAGTGTACTGTAGGAAGAGCAGTAACAGGTCACTGTGGATCAGGGGTTTCATCACACCAGGGCCAGCTATAGGTGTTCTCTATAGACCAGTGACAGGATGACGTCTATACTGGCCTCCAGTTAAGAGAGTCAGGGATAAACATTTGATATAGAGAGAGACTAGGTACATGAAAGGAGCTAGAAATTAGGTATAACTATTCAAACCACATGACCCTAAAGTGGAGAGGAGAAATGAACGTAATGTTTAGAGGCTGGAGAGAGAAGAGGAGAAGAGACAGGAAGTCAGTGGATAGACTGATGATCCCTGTCACAGAGAGGAAGTGAACCAAAGAAAGATAGATGGAATCTGCAGGAGCGAGAGCTGGGAGACAAAACTCATCAGGCTGGTGATGAGAGCTAGCTAAGTGCCAGAGGAGCAAAGACACACCAGAGGACAGGAAGACCAGAGGAGCAATGAAAAACCAGAGGACAGGAAGATCAGAACAACAATGACACACCAGAGGACAGGAAGATCAGAACAACAATGAAACACCAGAGGACAGGAAGACCAGAACAACAATGAAACACCAGAGGACAGGAAGACCAGAGGAGCAATGAAACACCAGAGGACAGGAAGACCAGAACAACAATGAAACACCAGAGGACAGGAAGACCAGAACAGCAATGAAACACCAGAGGACAGGAAGACCAGAACAACAATGACACACCAGAGGACAGGAAGACCAGAACAACAATGAAACACCAGAGGACAGGAAGACCAGAACAACAATGACACACCAGAGGACAGGAAGACCAGAACAACAATGAAACACCAGAGGACAGGAAGACCAGAACAACAATGACACACCAGAGGACAGGAAGACCAGAACAACAATGAAACACCAGAGGACAGGAAGACCAGAACAACAATGAAACACCAGAGGACAGGAAGACCAGAACAACAATGAAACACCAGAGGACAGGAAGACCAGAACAACAATGAAACACCAGAGGACAGGAAGACCAGAACAACAATGAAACACCAGAGGACAGGAAGACCAGAACAATGAAACACCAGAGGACAGGAAGACCAGAACAACAATGAAACACCAGAGGACAGGAAGACCAGAACAACAATGAAACACCAGAGGACAGGAAGACCAGAACAACAATGAAACACCAGAGGACAGGAAGACCAGAACAACAATGAAACACCAGAGGACAGGAAGACCAGAACAACAATGAAACACCAGAGGACAGGAAGACCAGAACAACAATGAAACACCAGAGGACAGGAAGACCAGAACAACAATGACACACCAGAGGACAGGAAGACCAGAACAACAATGAAACACCAGAGGACAGGAAGACCAGAACAGCAATGAAACACCAGAGGACAGGAAGACCAGAACAACAATGACACACCAGAGGACAGGAAGACCAGAACAACAATGAAACACCAGAGGACAGGAAGACCAGAACAACAATGACACACCAGAGGACAGGAAGACCAGAACAACAATGACACACCAGAGGACAGGAAGACCAGAACAACAATGAAACACCAGAGGACAGGAAGACCAGAACAGCAATGAAACACCAGAGGACAGGAAGACCAGAACAACAATGACACACCAGAGGACAGGAAGACCAGAACAACAATGAAACACCAGAGGACAGGAAGACCAGAACAACAATGACACACCAGAGGACAGGAAGACCAGAACAATGAAACACCAGAGGACAGGAAGACCAGAACAGCAATGACACACCAGAGGACAGGAAGACCAGAACAGCAATGAAACACCAGAGGACAGGAAGACCAGAACAACAATGAAACACCAGAGGACAGGAAGACCAGAACAGCAATGAAACACCAGAGGACAGGAAGACCAGAACAACAATGAAACACCAGAGGACAGGAAGACCAGAACAGCAATGAAACTATGACAAACCTTTACTTGTCTTTACTTTGAAAAGCAGTGGGCTTCTGCTTCCACATAGTCAGCCCTGAACTCCCCCAGATCTGCCTGTCAGTGGGTGTATGTGACAGGTCACATGGTTGATGGACAGAGCTCACTCTACATTTACATTTTACTAGATGCTCTTATCCAGAGCGACTTACAGGAGCCATTAGGGTTAAGTGCGTCGCACAAGGGCCCCGACAGATCTGTCACGTAGTCGGCTAGGGGATTCAAACCAACAGCCGTTCGGTTGCTGGTCCAATGCTCATAACCGCTAGGCTACTTGGCACCTCCTTCCTACTCATTATATTCTCTGCATTTGTTCCAGACAGCACACAGAGAAGGCGCTGTCATTGAGACGTGATCATAGCTACATAGTCTACTGTAGCATGGTCATCCCTGGAGAACGCACACTATTATTTACATGACTTTGCCTAAGCAAATGAATAAGTTAAGTCTAAAATGAGCTCTTTGTCCATCAAAACACTGTTATAATATAATATTCCATGTCTAGCTGAAATACTACTGTGAATTTCTACTAAAGTCTTCCTACATGTGGTGCTCAAAATCATGATATGTTGTGTCATGAGATCCAACACAGTATCATAGGTATATTTCTACAGATGTTTTTCCAATGGAAAGTGAATAAATTACGCTAGCACATAACGCTGCATCTGAAACGGTGGCTGTCCTGTGTAAAAGTGCAGAGACAGCAGAAACAGCTTTTCAAACAGTGTTATGACATCATCTACCTAGAGTGCACTGCTTACTCACAGCACCTGGAAAGAATATATTTATCCCTCTCTTTCATCAGATCTAGCAGATTCAGTAGTAGGACGGTGGAGAACTGCCTGCTACCTCTCACTATTATAATTGAGCGAGTCTATACAGTAGGGCATTCTGCCCAGCAACAGTGTAAATGCTCAACACTTCCATCCAGGTAAGCAGGTCCTGATTTCTCTTAAGGTCAGATCGTAAGAGTCAGCCAGTCCCACTAAGCCTTATGCCTGGGTGGACTGTCAGCTTGGGCTGAGATCCAGTACTCTGACCCGTACAGTACCGTAAGGTCTAGAGGCCTGTAAGGTGGTGCGGCAGCTAACTCAGGCTAATACTGTATCATGTAAGCCTTCCTCTAAACGGTCTTCCGTAACGGGTATTTCGGCTGTTCGTGCACACGAAAGTCTATGCCCCTTCGTCTGTGATTGGTCAATGGTAGGGATTCTTCAATTAAGTGTTCGTTGTCATTCAACAATAGACGACTAATTTTCATGAGAAATACTGCGCCAAACATCTTAGATTGTGCGACTAAGATTTCCTCTGCAAAAAACGTTAAAACGAATGACAGATTTCTTGAGTTATCTTAGATTAATTCTGACCATTTTGAGGAAGTGTATACTGGCTACAGCGTCTCAAGATGGACAAACAGTACTGTTGCCACTTTTCTCTCGTTTTTCAAGCAAAGGTATTTTAAGGGAGAATGCGAACATACTCGTTCGGTTCTCCTTACCGGTTCGACCGGTGCCCGAAGCATCCGGAAGCCTCCTTCAGCAGTCTGGGTTAATTTCCCTACATGCACTGCACTGTTAGTGACCTAAATGAGAAAGAGGAGCAGCCAGCCACTCTATCTGTTTTTCATAATACCCTCCATCTCTCCTCCATTTCTCTACGCATCTCTCCTCCATTTCTCTACGCATCTCTCCTCCATTTCTCTACGCATCTCTCCTCCATTTCTCTACGCATCTCTCCTCCATTTCCATGTGTCCCTCCCTGGTCTCTCCATCATGTAGCCCAGACAGTCAGACACTGCAGTGTGGAGGCTCTCTCATGTAGGCAGAGAGCGCCAGAGAGATCCAGAGGACATCCCTCCCTGTGCCACTGCAGCACCAGACAAAGGACAGTGGGGGATAATACAGCGCAGAGTTCATTATCCTCTGTAAGAGGAGGACCTGTCCTCTTCCCGCCACCACACACAAAATCTCACTCTTGCACAAACACATTCTCCCTGCTGTGCCATACACTGGCGTACCACACACATCTTCTTATGATGGGATAAAGGTCAGACATTTTGGTCAGGGAGCTGGTAGACCATAGTTTGCTAGTGCTGTGATAAGATCGTGTAAAATAATACATTTGAAGAATGTATCTGCACTGTATGTTTGTTAGCTAGCTATCCAGACATTTTTTGAGGAATTATTTCATACATTTTTCAAATTAACTGCCAATATGTCAACTTTCCATTCAAACTATGCATTCAATTCCCACTCATACACTGGCTGAAATCAGTTGATGATAGGACTTAGACAAGTTACAAGGACTGATACTGTATCATATAAAAAGGACTCTCCGCTTTCCAAGAAAACAAACATGGAGATATTTATGGTCTGTTTGCATATTTTTTTTAGGCTATTCATACAGAAAATGTGTATAAAACCCATAATAAACTGTTTTTATGATTATATGACAATATTTTAGGTTGACAAGTATTCTATTATAGAATTTCTGATATATCACATCTTTGTTTAATTTTCCTGCATAAGTAAAAATCAGGAGTATGCCTCTACTGCCATTCATTCCAATTAGACTGGTTTGGACCCAATTCTGTAACGTTGAGGGTTTATGACATAGCCCCTAATCATTTTATAGGATCTCTATGGTCGCCCGCCAAAAGAAAAATGTCCCATGGCCATGTGTCATAAACCCTCAACGTTCCAGAATGGGGTGGAAATGGCAGCCGTATTGGTAGAATTGCAAGTAATAAGCTTAAAAAATCTAAAATTCTCTCAGCCTGATTGCAAAATGTGTAGAATAGCATGAGATTATCTATGAAACTGCACATTTTTCTGTTCTTGCGGGGGGGGGGTGAAACTGCAGTATGCCACTAGTGCCATACATTGTCTCCTCTGGCCCGCCTCAGCCGCCCCACACATACAGTCACTCCCTCAAGGCCCCTCTCTTTCCTAAACAGTAAACAAGAGATGATCACCTCATTTTGATCAAATTAAGCCAGGGTTTATCTCTTTGTATCATTTGTATAATCCCCGCCCCTTTCACACCCCCTGAAGGCCTTCCAAGCTTTTTGGAAAATACATCTGCTGCACACTGGAATGAATTGGCATGTTGTTTTGTGTTCCTGTTCATTGGTGTCAGTAGAAAGATAAGACATAATGGTTGATGTGTCAGTAGGAAAGAGGGAGGGTATCCAGGGAAGTGAACAGCACAATTAGCCAGGGGTGTTGAGTGTAATTGAAAAACTCTGCCTCCAGGGCAGATGGCGTTGAGGGAGAGTCTTAATCAACACTGGCAGAGGACACTGAATTCCCGGGTCATGCGAGTCGAGAGGAAGAGGTAAGTAATTACATCAGAGTGAAGTGTATAAGGTTACAGGGTTTTCTTACTCTGAGGGGTGTGGTCTCAAGGTAATGAACCCAAAGGTAGAGTACATTACTGGCAAGCTGTACTTCAAATAGCATAGTGTAATGAACTAACTGCTGTATAGTGCAACTAGAAGAAATCTTTTATTGCCTTCTACATCCCTTCTCTTTCACTACATGGCCCTTCATACCCTTTTTCATTTGTCCTTGCTTTTTTTCTCTTTGGTTGTAGTCCCAACATGCAGGCTCTCTTTTTTCCTCAAGTCATCCCTTTTAAAAACCATAGATCATTTCCCAGCTGGCAACATAACATAATCTAAAACGTTTTATAACGCTAAGTAGCAGTAAGATCTATTTATATTCTATTAATAGGCCCCAATATGATCTATTTCTCTTGGCAGGCAGCAACAGTTCTTCTCCCCTATACAGGGAACCAGCTGGTGTCTGGAGAGAGAGAGAGCTCAGCTCCGCCTACCTGTCAGCCTCCTCAGACTGTGAATCACTTCATTCCCGGGAGAGCCTGTTTTACATAGTTACAGACCCACTTCCACCTTATTTTTGGGCTTTCTAACAAGAAGGAATAGAGTTGCAAAGCTACTGGTAACTTACCAAATTTACCTGAGTATTCTGTAACTTAAGTAATTAACAGGTAATCTATAGCAACTTTGGTAATTTATAATTGAATAACTTTAAAAATATATATTTTTTTATATATCTGTGTCCCTATTGTCCATGAGTTTCTAGTGGATAGATCATATGATTCAAGAGAAAAATTATAGAATCAACAAATGCATTATTTTTTATGAACTCTGCAACTCTTTCAATTATTGACTTATTTTCACAACTGCCACCAGTTTGGCGCCAACACATTTACAAAGACATAGTCAAATAAACGTGTGTAAAAAATATATACTGTGTATATATAGGCTGAAACCGTCGCCCTTGAGCAAGGCATTGCTCCTGTGAGTCACTCTGGATAAGAGCATTTGCTAAATTACTAAAATAAAAATTCAATGAAAAATAATCTTAAATACCAATGTTAATAACAGAGTTTATGGTTTATATTTAGGAGAAAGTTTTACAGCTTTGTCATTCAAATTTTTATTTTCAAATCCTCTTATTTTATTATTTTATATATTTTGCATGCAGTAAGGCAACACAGAGGGTCAGAGATAGACACGTGTGACAATCTGAAGTACCCAAAAATGCCACTAGATGTCATTTGATAAAATTTCAAACAAACCCTGAAAGTTACCAAAATTCTGTTAGTTTACTGGTAGACTTTGATAGTTCCCACTAATATAACCTCCCTTTGCAACCTTAAGAAGGAATAACAGATACTACTACTGTTGAGGGGGGTATTAATATAACAGAGTAAGAGATGTACAGGGGGCCGAGCATGCACCCCTGGGAGGCCCCCCCGTGTTGAGGGCCACCGTGGCTGAGGTGTTATTGACTACCCTCACCACCCGAGGTCTGCCTGTCAGGAAGTCCAGGATCCAGTTGCAGAGGGAGGTGCTCATACCCAGGTCCTTGAGCAGTGTCAAGCTTGGAGGGGACTATTGTGTTGAATGCTGAGCTGTAGTCGATTAACAACATTCTCACATACAGTGGGGCAAAAAAGTATTTAGTCAGCCACCAATTGTGCAAGTTCTCCCACTTAAAAAGATGAGAGAGGCCTGTAATTTTCATCATAGGTACACTTCAACTATGACAGACAAAATGAGAAGAAAAAAAATCCAGAAAATCACATTGTAGGATTTTTAATGAATTTATTTGCAAATTATGGTGGAAAATAAGTATTTGGTCACCTACAAACAAGCAAGATTTCTGGCTCTCACAGACCTGTAACTTCTTCTTTAAGAGGCTCCTCTGTCCTCCACTCGTTACCTGTATTAATGGCACCTGTTTGAACTTGTTATCAGTATAAAAGACCTGTCCACAACCTCAAACAGTCACACTCCAAACTCCACTATGGCCAAGACCAAAAAGCTGTCAAAGGACACCAGAAACAAAATTGTAGACCTGCACCAGGCTGGGAAGACTGAATCTGCAATAGGTAAGCAGCTTGGTTTGAAGAAATCAACTGTGGGAGCAATTATTAGGAAATGGAAGACATACAAGACCACTGATAATCTCCCTCGATCTGGGGCTCCACGCAAGATCTCACCCCGTGGGGTCAACATTATCACAAGAACGGTGAGCAAAAATCCCAGAACCACACGGGGGGACCTAGTGAATGACCTGCAGAGAGCTGGGACCAAAGTAACAAAGCCTACCATCAGTAACACACTACGCCACCAGGGACTCAAATCCTGCAGTGCCAGACGTGTCCCCCTGCTTAAGCCAGTACATGTCCAGGCCCGTCTGAAGTTTGCTAGAGAGCATTTGGATGATCCAGAAGAAGATTGGGAGAATGTCATATGGTCAGATGAAACCAAAATATAACTTTTTGGTAAAAACTCAACTCGTCGTGTTTGGAGGACAAAGATGGCTGAGTTGCATCCAAAGAATACCATACCTACTGTGAAGCATGGGGGTGGAAACATCATGCTTTGGGGCTGTTTTTCTGAAAAGGGACCAGGACGACTGATCCGTGTAAAGGAAAGCATGAATGGGGCCATGTATCGTAAGATTTTGAGTGAAAACCTCCTTCCATCAGCAAGGGCATTGAAGATGAAACGTGGCTGGGTCTTTCAGCATGACAATGATCCCAAACACACCGCCCGGGCAACGAAGGAGTGGCTTCGTAAGAAGCATTTCAAGGTCCTGGAGTGGCCTAGCCAGTCTCCAGATCTCAACCCCATAGAAAATCTTTGGAGGGAGTTGAAAGTCCGTGTTGCCCAGCAACAGCCCCAAAACATCACTGCTCTAGAGGAGATCTGCATGGAGGAATGGGCCAAAATACCAGCAACAGTGTGTGAAAACCTTGTGAAGACTTACAGAAAACGTTTGACCTCTGTCATTGCCAACAAAGGGTATATAACAAAGTATTGAGATAAACTTTTGTTATTGACCAAATACTTATTTTCCACCATAATTACAATGTGATTTTCTGGATTTTTTTTCTAATTTTGTCTGTCATAGTTGAAGTGTACCTATGATGAAAATTACAGGCCTCTCATCTTTTTAAGTGGGAGAACTTGCACAATTGGTGGCTGACTAAATACTTTTTTGCCCCACTGTAGGTGTTTCTCTTGTCCAGGTGGGATAGGGCAGTGTGTAGAGCATCCAGCAGTCTTCATGATATTCTGCTTGAGAGATTGGCTGAGCTGGATGGAAGACTCCCGTATGGATAATTATGAAGAGTCTGAGACTCAGCAATCACATCAAACGTGGGGGAGTCCCCCTAATGAGGGGTGGAGACGTTACATTACATCACGCCAAGGAGAGGGGCCGAGACCCCGTCTGTCGGCTCATCAAACAGAATGCTGCCTGTGCTCCAGCCTCCAGGCAGATGGATGGATGGTTCCACTGGGACAACAGGCTCCGTTTAGGAACCATTTCCTAATTCCTGGATGCAGACGCAGCGATTACTGCTTTGGATCCTGCCAAGCACTCATTGCAATGCTATCTCTCCCTCCACTTCTGAGCGGAGAATTCCACATCTACATTCCAGTGAGAGTCACTGACCGGATAAAAACCTCAGTGAGAATCTCTAATAACAGTGTAGGGTTTCACACAACGACAGCAACAGACTATCACTACACCATGCATATCAATGAGAGGAGGAAGACATAATTGTGAAAACTGTTTCACTATCCGTGTCCACCCTACTGACTATGATGCTCATGAAGACAGTAGGATGCATCATTATCACAATCCATCAACCTTTAAAAAGACCCACAGAGCACTAAAGCAGTCAGTAAAGTGGTGGACACCAACAGTGGAAAGGTGGTGGAACAGTGGTGGAAAAAAGAAGGAACAGTGGTGGTACAGTGGTGGTACAGTGGTGGTACAGTGAAGGTAAAGTGGTGGTACAGTGGTGGTACAGTGGTGGTAAAGTGAAGGAACAGTGGTGGTACAGTGAAGGAACAGTGGTGGTACAGTGGTGGTACAGTGGTGGTACAGTGAAGGAACAGTGGTGGTACAGTGGTGGTAAAGTGAAGGAACAGTGGTGGTACAGTGAAGGTAAAGTGGTGGAACAGTGGTGGTAAAGTGAAGGAACAGTGAAGGAACAGTGGTGGTAAAGTGAAGGAACAGTGGTGGTACAGTGGTGGTACAGTGAAGGTAAAGTGGTGGTAAAGTGAAGGAACAGTGGTGGTACAGTGGTGGTACAGTGAAGGTAAAGTGGTGGAACAGTGGTGGTACAGTGGTGGTAAAGTGAAGGAACAGTGGTGGTAAAGTGAAGGAACAGTGGTGGTACAGTGGTGGTACAGTGAAGGTAAAGTGGTGGAACAGTGGTGGTACAGTGGTGGTAAAGTGAAGGAACAGTGGTGGTAAAGTGAAGGAACAGTGGTGGTACAGTGGTGGTACAGTGGTGGAACAGTGGTGGTAAAGTGAAGGAACAGTGGTGGTACAGTGGTGGTAAAGTGAAGGAACAGTGGTGGTACAGTGGTGGTAAAGTGAAGGAACAGTGGTGGTACAGTGAAGGAACAGTGGTGGTACAGTGAAGGAACAGTGGTGGTACAGTGGTGGTACAGTGAAGGTAAAGTGGTGGTACAGTGGTGGTACAGTGAAGGTAAAGTGGTGGTACAGTGGTGGTACAGTGGTGGTAAAGTGAAGGAACAGTGAAGGAACAGTGGTGGTACAGTGGTGGTACAGTGAAGGTAAAGTGGTGGTAAAGTGAAGGAACAGTGGTGGTACAGTGGTGGTACAGTGAAGGTAAAGTGGTGGAACAGTGGTGGTACAGTGGTGGTAAAGTGAAGGAACAGTGGTGGTAAAGTGAAGGAACAGTGGTGGTAAAGTGAAGGAACAGTGGTGGTACAGTGAAGGAACAGTGGTGGTACAGTGAAGGTAAAGTGGTGGTACAGTGGTGGTACAGTGGTGGTAAAGTGAAGGAACAGTGGTGGTACAGTGGTGGTAAAGTGAAGGAACAGTGAAGGAACAGTGGTCAGACATACTGAGACTGCTGCTCTCTGGCTCCTGAGGCGCTGACTGAATCACTGCTAATGAATTACTGAGATTTAACAGCATGACTGAAGTGACTGTACTTCTGCTGCTCAACAAGTAGCAGCTTTTAGCAGAGTGGCAGAGTCTCTGGAGGACACTGTGTAAACTAGCATAGCACACCGTCCCACTGCTCCATCGCCCTGTAAACCATCAGATGATCATATTTAATATGCAGAGATTACAGCCAGCTAGACCAGCCAGACTAGACTCCTCATCTCAGAGCAGAAGACGTTCATGCCTCTCGTTATTCCCGTGTTACAGGTGATGACAGACAGAGCTGGTGATGCCCATCAGAATAACGCTGTGTAACCTTTCCTAATCACATTAACAGAACTTAGAATGATAGGTGTCCCCTAAGGAGAAAACTATGCACAAACACCCCCACTCCCTACCACCCAACCCCCGTGACCTCACCTTTAACCATAATGACCCCCACTCCCTACCACCCAACCCCCGTGACCTCACCTTTAACCATAATGACCCCCACTCCCTACCACCCAACCCCCGTGACCTCACCTTTATCCATAATGACCCCCACTCCCTACCACCCAACCCCCGTGACCTCACCTTTATCCATAATGACCCCCACTCCCTACCACCCAACCCCCGTGACCTCACCTTTATCCATAATGACCCCCACTCCCTACCACCCAACCCCCGTGACCTCACCTTTATCAATAATGACCCCCACTCCCTACCACCCAACCCCCGTGACCTCACCTTTATCAATAATGACCCCCACTCCCTACCACCCAACCCCCGTGACCTCACCTTTATCAATAATGACCCCCACTCCCTACCACCCAACCCCCGTGACCTCACCTTTATCCATAATGACCCCCACTCCCTACCACCCAACCCCCGTGACCTCACCTTTATCCATAATGACCCCCACTCCCTACCACCCAACCCCCGTGACCTCACCTTTATCCATAATGACCCCCACTCCCTACCACCCAACCCCCGTGACCTCACCTTTATCAATAATGACCCCCACTCCCTACCACCCAACCCCCGTGACCTCACCTTTATCAATAATGACCCCCACTCCCTACCACCCAACCCCCGTGACCTCACCTTTATCCATAATGACCCCCACTCCCTACCACCCAACCCCCGTGACCTCACCTTTATCCATAATGACCCCCACTCCCTACCACCCAACCCCCGTGACCTCACCTTTATCCATAATGACTGCCACTCCTGACCTCCCCGTGAGCTTACCTTCCTCCATAATGACTGCCACTCCCGACCTCCCCGTGAGCTCACCTTCCTCCATAATGACTGCCACTCCTGACCTCCATGTGAGCTCACCTTCCTCCATAATGACTGCCACTCCTGACCTCCCCGTGAGCTCACCTTCCTCCATAATGACACCCACTCCCGACCTCCCTGTGAGCTCACCTTCCTCCATAATGACCGCCACTCCTGACCTCCCTGTGAGCTCACCTTCCTCCATAATGACACCCACTCCCGACCTCCCTGTGAGCTCACCTTCCTCCATAATGACTGCCACTCCTGACCTCCCCGTGAGCTCACCTTCCTCCATAATGACTGCCACTCCTGACCTCCCCGTGAGTGCACCTTCCTCCATAATGACCGCCACTCCTGACCTCCCCGTGAGCTCACCTTCCTCCATAATGACCGCCACTCCTGACCTCCCCGTGAGCTCACCTTCCTCCATAATGACACCCACTCCCTACTTGGGCTGTTGCAGTGACAGTATTACTGCCACACTGGCAGTCATGAATCATGACCGCAGTAAAATTCTATATGACTGTTGAGTCACGGTAATTTCATTTTATGCACTCTGGACATGCATTGGAAGTACCCAACCCCCTAACAACCAGCAGGTCCTACTGGCCCGGTGCTCTGGGCTCTATTGTCCCTCTAACCACTCTGACAATGTAAATCCAATTGAAAATCCCATCAAACACTTATCATCAAAACTGTATGTGCTTTTAAAACTCACCTCACTGTGATTGATCAATTAGAAGAAAGAAGTTCAACAGCAGGTTCAAACTGAGTGGAAAACATGGTCGTTGTGGATGTTTTTTCAAAGTCTAACACAACGAAATGGACAGCGCTTTCTAAGGTGATGATTCATTCAAAACACTCATATGCATATTATAACTTATGCAAAAGCATTGGCCGATACTGTATATGAGCCCAAGCCCGAAAGAAAACACAGAATTACAATTATGTTTGTGCCATTACACAATAAATAGCCTACCACATATTACACACAGCAGAAAAACACAAAACAAAACTGATTTAAGATAATATGAATTTGTTTAATTTAGGCTTAGTCTACAATTATAGTGCATTTGTATTTGATTTGGAATAGCCTAGTAATAGGCCATTTGTATAATTAATAGGCTGACATTACATTTAGCTCCAGAATATCTCACCACCGTGAGTTTCCATCTCATCTCCTCTTCTTCATTCCTTTCTCCAGCTGTCAACCGTATAATTAAATATGTTTCATTGTGAAAACATGTTACTATTGATGTTGCCGAACAAATTTCACCTGGTTTCCGAAATGAAGCCCCGGGTAGCTGCAGGAACAGGGTTGGAAAGCCCATGGCATACAGAGTTTGGGGGGAATATCACCTGTCCTGCAGCGAAAATACCTGAGTAGCCTACCCGACATGACTTAAAAACGTACTGTCGGGAAAGTGGACTCCATTTGCTATTCCAGACATCTTTTTTGTCTTGCTCCTGTTCTTGCCCATTTGATAAATAGGCCATTCTAAATCTAAACAAATGTTACATATTAGTAAAGATGAGAGAATAGTCTGATGGGTGAAAATATGATCACTTGATGAGAGGACACAGCATGTGCAGCCTGAGGCAAGGAACAGAGATCAAGCATTTTTTTTGTTGACTTTCTCAAATCATCAATAGCATATAGCCCATATACATATACATTTAGATTTCTAAGACATTCTAAGGTTTGTATCATTCACAACTAAAGTTGCCAAATAACTAAAAATCAAGGATATAGGACCTGTTTCAAATGATCACTTTTACGCTCCACATATCCACTTCATATTTGCACTCGCGCCGGAATGGGAAAAATATCACTTCTATTTCTTTCAGTTAAGTTCAATTCTATTCTTATTATAAAATCATATAATATAAAATAATGGCATGGGACATAAACATATCTTGTCAGGTAAATGAACAAGCCTATGACATGGCGCAAAGCCAGAAAACATACAGTAGGGCAACTCCTATTCTGTCCTTCTGAAATACATTTTCTTCATATCATCATGTTTCTTTAGACCGGCCTAACATAAATAATGGATTTGTTGTGATGGTGTAAATTAAATTGATTTATTAAACTTTTTAAATGTAGCTGTTCCAAAGGTGCGTATCAGCATCTTAAATACAGCTTGTGTGGAGGCCTGGAAATGCTAAACATGTTTATGTTAATTAATGTCAATTACCGTGAAACCGGCAGTCTTCTGCAAGACAATTATCGGTTGGCAAAATTTTATGACATAGCCTACAGCCCTACTCCCCATCACCAGACCTCCCTGTGACCTCACCTTCCTCAACAATGACCCCCACTCCCTACCACCCAACCCCTGTGAGCTCACCTTCCTCCACAATGACCCCCACTCCCTACCACCCAACCCCTGTGAGCTCACCTTCCTCCACAATGACCCCCACTCCCTACCACCCAACCCCTGTGAGCTCACCTTCCTCCACAATGACCCCCACTCCCTACCACCCAACCTCTGTGAGCTCACCTTCCTCCATAATGACCCCCACTCCCTACCACCCAACCCCCTGTGAGCTCACCTTCCTCCATAATGACCCCCACTCCCTACCACCCAACCCCCTGTGAGCTCACCTTCCTCCAGCTCGTCCATGGTGGTGATCTTGCGCATTCCGTCGATGGAGAAGATGAAGCGGACCCCCTGAGGCAGGTTGATGTGGTCGGAGAGGGAGCGCGTCAGGTCGGCCAGGAGGGCGTCGAAGGTGCGGAAGCGTTCCACGGCCACGGCGTACACGATGCCCTTGAAGTAGCGGTCTCCGTTGCGGTAGAACCTCACCTTCTTGGCCTTCTTCTCGTTGGTGAGGGCCTGCAGGGTGCGCGTGCGGTAGAAGCTGCAGTGGGCGCTGTGGGTGGGGCTAGGCAGCCCGTTCATGCGCCCACCCCGTGGGGTACGGGGCTTGTCGCGCTCGTCAAAATGGCCGAAGTCCAGCTCCATGGTGACAGATGTCAGGGAGGGTCCGTGGTAGAGAGGTGCTGGTTGTGGAGTTCTGGGAAGTCTAGCATTGGAAAAACATAACACTGAGTTATATTGATGCTCATACAGTATAAAACTAAGGAGACTTGGTAAAGATATTTTAGTTTAGGCATGAACATCTAAAAAGTGCTATTCAATAACAGAGTACCAAAGTGGTAAATGAATCCCTCAACATGCCACCATCTAACTACTGTAACACCATCTAACTACTAAATTCCCCTGCAGTGGGTATCCCTTTCCATCTCTATCCCTCTAATACAGTAGTGTACCATGCACCACAGGTGTGCTGGGGTTCACATGCAGTAAACTAAGCCAAGCCTCCCATGCCCTGCTCCCCCATGCCCTGACTCTCCATGCCTCCCATGCCCTGACTCTCCATGCCTCCCATGCCCTGACTCCCCAAGCCACCCATGCCTCATCTCCTAATGCCCTGTCTCCTAATGCCCTGTCTCCCCATGCCCTGTCTCCCCATTGCCCTGCCTCCCCATTGCCCTGCCTCCCCATGCCATGTCTCCCCATGCCCTGTCTCTTCGTGTCTCCCCATGCCCTGTCTCTCCGTGTCTCCCCATACCCTGTCTCTCCGTGTCTCCCCATGCCCTGTCTCCCCATGCCCTGTCTCCCCATGCCCTGTCTCCCCATGACTCCCCATGCCCTGTCTCCCCATGCCATGTCTCCCCATGCTTCTCCATGCCCTGTCTCCCCATGCCCTGTCTCCCCATGTCTCCCCATGCCCTGTCTCTCCATGCCTCACCATGCCATGTCTCTCCATGTCTCCCCATACCATGTCTCCCCATGCCCTGTCTCCCCATGTCTCCCCATGTCCTGTCTCCCCATGTCTCCCCATGCCCTGACTCTCCATGCCTCCCATGCCCTGTCTCCCCAAGCCACCCATGCCTCGTCTCCTAATGCCCTGTCTCCCCATGCCTCCATCTCCCCATGTCTCCCCATGTCTCCCCATGTCTCCGTCTCCCCATGTCCTGTCTCCCCATGCTTCTCCATGCCCTGTCTCCCCATGCCCTGTCTCCCCATGTCTCCCCATACCATGTCTCTCCATGTCTCCCCATACCATGTCTCCCCATGCCCCGTCTCCCCATGCCCCGTCTCCCCATGCCCCGTCTCCCCATGCCCTGTCTCCCCATGCCCTGTCTCTCCATGTCTCCCCATGCCCCGTCTCCCCATGCCCCGTCTCCCCATGCCCCGTCTCCCCATGCCCCGTCTCCCCATGCCCCGTCGCCCCATGCCCTGTCGCCCCATGCCATTTCTCCCCATGCCCTGTCTCCCCGTGTCTCCCCATGCCCTGTCTCTCCATGCCCTGTCTCCCCGTGTCTCCCCATGCCCCGTCTCCCCATGCCCCGTCTCCCCATGCCCCGTCGCCCCATGCCCCGTCGCCCCATGCCCCGTCGCCCCATGCCATTTCTCCCCATGCCATGTCTCCCCATACCATGTCTCCCCATACCCTGTCTCTCCATGTCTCCCCATACCATGTCTCCCCATGCCCCGTCTCCCCATGCCCCGTCTCCCCATGCCCCGTCTCCCCATGCCCCGTCTCCCCATGCCCCGTCTCCCCATGCCCCGTCTCCCCATGCCCCGTCTCCCCATGCCCCGTCGCCCCATGCCCCGTCGCCCCATGCCCTGTCGCCCCATGCCCTGTCGCCCCATACCATGTCTCCCCATGCCCTGTCTCCCCGTGTCTCCCCATGCCCTGTCTCTCCATGCCCTGTCTCCCCATGCCCTGTCTCCCCATGCCCTGTCTCTCAATGTCTCCCCATGCCCTGTCTCTCCATGTCTCCCCATGCCCTGTCTCCCCATGCCCTGTCTCCCCATACCATGTCTCCCCATACCATGTCTCCCCATACCATGTCTCCCCATACCATGTCTCCCCATACCATGTCTCCCCATGCCCCGTCGCCCCATGCCCTGTCGCCCCATGCCCTGTCGCCCCATGCCCTGTCGCCCCATGCCATTTCTCCCCATACCATGTCTCCCCATGCCCTGCCTCCCCATGTCTCCCCATACCCTGTCTCCCCGTGTCTCTCCATGCCCTGTCTCCCCATGCCCTGTCTCCCCATGCTTCTCCATGCCCTGTCTCTCCATGCCTCCCCATGCCCTGTCTCTCCATGTCTCCCCATGCCCTGTCTCCCCATGCCCTGCCTCCCCATGTCTCCCCATACCCTGTCTCCCCGTGTCTCCCCATGCCATGTCTCTCCATGCCCTGTCTCCCCATGCCCTGTCTCCCCATGCCCTGTCTCTCCATGTCTCCCCATGCCCTGTCTCTCCATGTCTCCCCATGCCCTGTCTCCCCATGCCCTGTCTCCCCATGCCCTGTCTCCCCATGCCCTGTCTCCCCATGCCCTGTCTCCCCATGCCCTGCCTCCCCATGCCCTGCCTCCCCATGCCCTGCCTCCCCATGCCCTGCCTCCCCATGCCCTGTCTCTCCAGAGGGTGTTTGGTTTCTGCAAGATGAAGAGAGGCTAGGCCAGCCCAATCAATTACAGCCCTCACTATCGATTAGCCCACCCACTCACAGACAGACACAGAGATGTGTTAACCCTCAGCCCTTCTCTGTGTGTGTGTGTGTGTGTAAAAACACAAGCCTCGTTTAGGATGTTCCCAAGTGAACAGGGGATCAGTATTTAACGTCAGGTGAACAGAATCACTCTGCTGTATACTCAGTAGTACATGTCCTATGTAGGCATTACAACCCTTCAGTGACCCCTAAAACTAAGGCCATTAGTTCTGAACATACACTACATACTAAACATGGTATGCACTAAATGGGATGTACAGGTCTCCTGTAGAGCGGAGGTTGCTCCGCCTGTACGTCTGTCTGTCATCTACCCTACATTCAGCCCGTGTCCTTCAGAGAGGGGAAGGGAGTGGCCAGTAAGGGACTATTATTAAGAAGGCCAAGTGGATGTGTGATATTTTGGAGAAAAATGTCTCATCGGAGAGTGTTGCTGTTTCTGGTCTGACCAGGGTGGGAAACGAGACACTTTCCCTCTGGCTCCAGGATATGTGCGCAGGTTGACATTGATTGTCATGAGTCTTGACCTGGAGGCAGAACTGAGCGATTTCCGCTAATGGGCCAGCTGTAAAGTCAAAATTGTCTATAATGTAAAAATTCATTAAAAAAAAATGTAAATGCTTTTTGGTCTTCATTTAAGGTTAGGGTTAGCAGTGTGGTTAAGGTTATGGTTATATTTAAAATCAGATTTTATGACTTTGTGGCTGTGACAGCTAGTGACCACTCTGTCTCCAGGTAAAGATTCATGACAATAAATGCCAGCATGCAATATGTGCTTAATGTGATTCTGGTTTCTGATCTCTGTACAGTTCCCCATTGCCTTACAACCATGACAATATACTCATTTTTGGGATGTGCATTTGCAAGTACCGTATATCTTACATGAAAAGGCTAACAAAAATGTTTCACCACCTGGGTCGTTTTAAAGAACAGATATGGCAGAAACAAGCCAGGACCATCTGAATCAGAGGATCCTCCCACACCTCGGGGTCTGAGCAGCAGGGAAAGTTCTGGATCTACTGTAGAATCATCATCCCATAAAGGGCTCTTGGACCAGAGAGCTGAGCTGAACATTTGGAGCGTTAGTCACTGATGTAAAGTCCATGGTATCATAGTCACTGATGTAAAGTCCATGGTATCCTAGTCACTGATGTAAAGTCCATGGTATCCTAGTCACTGATGTAAAGTCCATGGTATCCTAGTCACTGATGTAAAGTCCATGGTATCCTAGTCACTGATGTAAAGTCCATGGTATCATAGTCACTGATGTAAAGTCCATGGTATCCTAGTCACTGATGTAAAGTCCATGGTATCATAGTCACTGATGTAAAGTCCATGGTATCCTAGTCACTACATCAATGTGTGGTGCTGAGCACCATGTGTGAGAGTATATTCACACGTTTCAGTGGTTACTCATCCTCTACCACTGGGAAGGGTACATGGGGTGATCCACCCACGAGTTTACATAATCCAATGTACAAAGGAAGCCGGTCTAAAACCTTATAGCATACAAAGACTGAAAGAAAGAACAATGACTAAGGTTGAGGGTAAAAAAATGAGTCAATGTATTTTTTAAAGGGTTTTCTATTTGGTGTCTTTTGGCAGATAACATAGCTTGTGTAAAGGCCTGAGCAGCCTAGCAGGAATGGTCTCTTTCTGGGTAGTCCAGATCTCTCTGTAAAGTATGTAGATGCGGCGAGGGGTAGAGAGCACAGCGCGCTCCTGCCAAAAAACTCTCCACTAACATCTGCCCTTTTTAAACACAAGCAGACCGTTTTATCCCCTCCGCAAAAAGACTGAAGAAAAGAAAGCATGGTGGGAGGGACTGGCTGACTGGTTGGCTGGCTGGCTGACTGGCTGGCTGGCTGGCTGGCTGACTGGCTGGCTGACTGGCTGGCTGACTGGCTGGCTGACTGGCTAACCAGAGACGCGTTTGCTGCTACCCAGTTCGGACTGGAACTTTGCAATAGACCGTTTGGAATAATGAGGAGATTATCCACTAAACGGGCAGAGAGCACTCATTACTGTGCCACTCTGAATGGGATCCCAGCAGCAGTCACCCTCTCTGCCATGTCTCACATCTCACACCAGTCATAACAATGTCCCAGCGATAGGAGGACAGAGGGCACAGTGAAGGTCATCGTTGAAACGCCGTTCCCTGGAACATGCTCGGAGTCCTGCCCTGCCCAGGTCAGACTCGCAGTCTGTCTGTTCGGTCCAACAAACATTTCGATTCCGAGCATTCAGGAGTGGAACTAGTGTTTCAGTGGAACTAGCCGACTGCAGAGCAGACAAAGAAACACGTCAGAGTCGTGGGGCAGGTTGCTTCGCTACAACGACACACAAAGCCCCCTTTCCAATGAATGTCATTAGCCATCTCTGTGTGATCTAATCAAAGTGAATATTATTCCTCTGTATGAGATGGAAAACGTGAGGTTATGATGACCGCACAGTAGAGCTGAATGCTAGCTGCTCCATGTCAGAACAAAGACTCACTGCACTACAGCAGTATCCACGTGCTAGAGCACAGGCACAGCAGCCATAGTGTACTGTACAAGACTTGTGAATGAGGTTAGCTGCAGTGGGACAAACCTCATCTACACCTGCCTAGAATGTGCTGACACTCAAGTCTGGGCTGTCTGGCTGCATTTGTAGCCATGTTTACAAGGCGAACAGCTTCTCAGTAAAAGACACACATCCGATAACAGGAACTAGTGGCTTTGTATTTTACACTGCAAGTCACAAGGTATGCCATCTTTTTATCTTTCTTCTTCTATCAAAGTACAGTAGTTATCAAGTAAAACAACATCACTCCTCTAGGGACAATATGGTGCTCTGTTTAGCTCCAGGCCTATCTTTTTCCTATATCGTTCAACCATCATCAATAGCCCCTCTCACTCAATTGCCCCAAAATGCCTCTTCTAAACAATTCTGATCAATAACCACTCGTCAATAAGCTCACGCCCATTGTTCACAAACAAAGCATTTGTCACTGTCGCCCCCCCAAGCTGACTCCCAGGATATGGGCCAGTAGGGTGTTGTGTTGAAGTGGGCAGGAGGTGTGGCGGCTGCAGGAGGCAGGAGCAGATGATGTGTGATAAATGAGAGTCATTTATGACAGTCTGACCCCCGCCCCACAGCCCACTGAGCCCTGGAGACCACATCCCCTTCCTGGAGTGGACCAAAACACATAACAGCACCCCCTCCATCTCACCTTCTACTAACATCACATGCCTCTGCCTGATGACAAGCCCTTTTCAAGTGGCCTTAACTATCCACCCCAACCCATCCCGCAAAAATATTGTGTTCTTGTTGTGAGCCCCCTGGGGCACTTTCATATCCTGTCGAGAATTACATTTGTCTGCTAAATTCCTAATGCAGTGTTAGTATTAGAACGAGGCTGGAGGTGCTGCTCTCTGGGGAAATGTAGCAAAGCTAGGCCTATGTTTAGGAAAAGAGAGGTAGAATCCCAACTCTGATTCACTGGTGACGGACTGACTGACACTCTTCCAGAATTGCTGCTGCTGCCTCTCTGATACACAAGATTATCACTCACAATCAACTCCACAAACACCTTCTTAAGACTATTTGTGAACATTGATTTATCAATCATTATATGTAGATGATCAATGACTCAGTAATTCATTTTTTACAGAGTGAGTCTTGAGTGAGAAACATGTGTAAAGAATGTCACATTGTAAGGTAACTTTATAATACACCTCAATGCACCATGTGGTTAAATCAACTTTTAAACAGCACATAAACCCAGTGCTCAGGACAATTATTGGATTTCTAGGTGTTAGATCTGGGCTTGTCAGTTTGACTGAAATCCCCTATCTGAAATAAACAGCCACCTCCAGAGGGTAGCACTGTAACAGCCACTGTTCACCATGCCCCTACCCAACAGTTTCCACTTCGTACAACACACAGACCCTCATGTGAGGAGGGAGATGAGGTTAGGTTATATCTGACCGCTGATCAACACAGTGGGGGAGTTTTACTAATGGCCACACAAAGCTTAATCACACATTAATGAACTGGAAAAACAGCTTTAACTAGCAATAAAAGGGCTTTGGCACACATTGTTATGTCAACACGTTCAGTCCATCTTGGCCATTAATTAGTGGGCAAGATAACATTTTTCGGCATGAATCTTGTTCAAGAGGCAGCTCTGCAGAGTGGTCACTAGCTGGCACAGCCACAAAGTCATAAAATTTGATTTTAAAATGTAACCCTAACCACAATGCCTAACAGTAACCTTAAATTAAGACAAAAAGCGAATTTTAGTTTTTTGTTAATTTTTACAATTTGGCCAATTTTGGCTTTACAGCTGGCCCATCTAGTGCAAATTGCTCAGTTCTGCCTCCAGGGCAAGACTCGTCCCAATAAACATCAACCTGACGCTAGCGAGGGTGTGTAGACTAGAGGCTGCTATCTGTGACATTTAAAGCTCTGATCTGTGCCAGACAGACCAGTCCTGGGCTGGGCCAAGGATTGAAGCAGCTTTACCAATTAAAGCCTGGCCACTTCCTGTCAAATCCTCACCTAGTGGCTGTGACCAGTGACCACACCTCGATGGCTTCAGATAAAGACATGCAGCCTAACCCCTCAACACCTTTGCTATCACCCGCTCTCGCTCCACATACAATGCCCACACATGGCTCTACTGCTGGGTAATGGCAACCAAATGTAGACTCCATGACTTAACAGGGGCTTGTTAACTCATTTCTGCTTAAACAATGATTGTGTTGGACTGGCAACGCCCCAATGCCAAAGGTCATGAAACTCACAGCTTTTAATGGCGAAATACTGATTATGATTGATATGTCCTCCTCCCCTTGCCTCTTCACAGCCCCATCACACATGTGTCCTCCTCCATGAAGACAAACAGAGAGGACCACATTGTCCCCACCCTTAGGAGGAGGGAACCTCCCCTCCCCCGCACACCCTGGCCCTGAGTCTGGCTGAGCTTTTATGACAGATCCTGAGATGGGGATGGGGGTAGGTCCCAGACCAGGGAGGGATGGGTTATGGGTAGTGGTACTCCTCCCGACAGACAGGGGCCGGGAGCCCATCTGCTCGCCTAATATAATGGACAGAGACCCTCTCCCTATGACGTCACTTAGGACTATATATGGTCTACGCTCAGGACAGCCCATTGTCTCACAGGGACACCCCTATCACTACTACTACTGTAGTGCTACATCACACACGGATACAACTACAAATAATAGTATTATTACTAGACTAATGATTCACCCCAGTGAATTACAATCATCAGGGCTCAAATTACGGGAGGGGCCCCTATGTATGTAAAATGGCCATCCCCATAAGGTCCAGACCACTACTCATAACGCACCCCAACAGATAATATGTCATTCAATCCCTGAATATCACAAATAAATGGATATATGTAAAATATTACAAATGTTCTCACCATGCTTACCTAACCAGGGCAGGCTACTAATTCCTGCTCACAGCGCAGCAGACAGACTGCAAAGCTGTTCTATTGTGTGACTGTGACATGTCTAACTGCACGACAGAGATGTGAGGCTGGGTCTGTGCTACCAGCGACACAGCAGCCCAGATAACAACTCTGACCTCCCCGTCAGCGTCCTGCATCAAATCACCCCAAACATCCTCATCACAGCAGATCTGTGTCTTATCTAGTAACACTAAGCCAGTCTGAGCTGGTTTTAAGTCATATTTTTTTTAAAGAACAACAAAAGTTTTTCAGTACCCCCTCTAGCTATCAGTAACAAAAAAAACGGATCAGTTGTCCATATGAGCTCAGAGAAAAGCGGTGGGCGCCGTACATACAGATGAGCCATGACAGTTTTGTACCAACGGGTACGCGCACACCTATAATCACCTGCTCATATAGCCGACAGCCTAAATAGGCAAAAATTCTACCAATCCTTAACAGTGTCCAATACTACTGAACACAACAACTTAACTCACCGTCAGAAACATAATTTAAATACTGACATAATATTTTTTCGCCATTTAATTATGTTTAACCAAAATATTAAAAGTATCGGGTACTCACCCACGCTGGAGCGTTTGGAGTGAGGTGGGTGGGTGTGGATGCTGCAGGATAGCGGCACGAGCTCTCTCTGCCTTTGTCTGCCTCTCTCTAGTCTACGAGCTGAGCCTACCTGACCGGCTGCACTGCTGGGTCCTAGAGGCGCCCCTATGCAAAACCCGCCCTAGCATGGCAATGGCACGGACCGGCATTTTGGGGTATTTCTCACAAAAGGATGATGTAAACCTTTTCAGAGCTGATTTTTTTAACTTTCGGGAATCTACTGTGCCATGATGAATAGTTTTTTATTCATTCAGACACCCATGCACTGTATATGCTACCTATTGAAATTAGAAATACAAATCTGGAGAGAGAAAAAATCTGCCTGCTGAGTTGATTTGATCCCTGTGTTTTGAGAAAATGATGCCACAGGATCTTTCCACTATTTCTATTGTAAAGTAATGTAGTGTTGATAACCCCCTCCCAACAGATTGAACTGTGTGGGTGTTGCTCCTCTCTTCACACCATCCATGTTATATTTCCAGAGGCAGAAACAGCAGGATTGTAGATTGATTTATTGACGAATGTGTGTGTGTTTGTGTGTGTGTGTGTGTTGGCTTCTGAAGGTAAAAGCCCATTATCTACACCACTGCCAGAGAGAAAGGAGAAAGGATAGCTCTAAAGAGCTGATGTCCTTCCAGATAAGAGGCTCTTTATATGGGAGGCATCTGGTGTGTGGTGTGTGTTTCATGTGAAAGTGTTTATGAGCACCTGTGTTTAGCATCTGTGTGTGTGTGTGTGTGTGTGTGTGTGTGTGTGTGTGTGTGTGTATTAAGTTGTCATCATACAATCCTGTGTGTAATGAACTGAGACAAAGTAATCCCGGACTATCTGCATTGCCCCCCCTTTGCACTAACTCTTTTGACTCATCACATATGCTGCTACTACTGCTTATTATCTATCCTGTTGCCTAGTCACTAAACCCCTACCTATATGTACATACTGTACCTACCTCAATTACCTCGTACCGCTGCACATCTACTCTGTACTGGTACCCCATGTATATAGCCAAGTTTCGTTACTCATTCTGTATTTATTCCTTGTGCTACATGTTCATTATTTTTCTATTTTTCTCTCTGCTTTGTTGGGAAGGGCCTGTCAGAAGGCATTTCACTGTTAGTCTACACCTGTTGTTTACGAAGCATGTGACAAATAAAATAGGATTTGATTTGATCTCTTTCAGACTAATCAGTAATGGCGTTGTGATGCAGGGCCTCTTTGGGGAGTATTGATAAAAGCCTAAACACCTCAATGCATGTGTCCAATCTGCCTTGCTTCCGTGGAGTTGTGGTTTTAAGACGAGTCGACTCTTTAAATCAAATTTGTGTCTTGGTCCAGTCAACAACACACACACTACATCACCCTGTGGTGACAGAGGGGAGTAGTGTGGTGTCATATAACACCATCACCTCTTTGTAAGGCTCCTGTCACCGTCAATAACAATATCGCTCTCTATCAGATATAGGATCCATTGGACTCGGTCCAAGTGAGTCACCAGAGCATTTGATCTAGCTGATTTCACACTGATTTGCAAAGCTGTGCTGTCTACATTTGTCACCTCACCTCATGGCCAGGCACAATGTATCATAAAATGAGAGTGTGGTGTAGTATTGATGTTAGTCACTCACAACTCTGACAGAGCAGTGCAGGCATGAAGTGTAGCCAGGTGATAGCTGACCTGAGGGACCTGACCTAGAGCATGTCAATGGATACTCTCAGAACTCTAGTCAGGTTGATTCTTGCTTGTCCTAACCCATCGATAGGTCAAAGTGTATCAACGAGGAAAAATCATGACAGAGTACAATGACAAATAAAACACAAAATGTTCTACCAAGCCAGGTATGAACACTGGAACAGTGGCTGGTGACTTCAGCGCCTATGGGGACCGCTGGAGCAAAGCGAGGGTTGATTTTCCCAATTTGTGAAACTATTTCCATCTGACATTTTCAGGAAATAGTTTCCAATTTATCTTGCAGTTCACAACAAGAAATGACATGTGGCCATTCATACCAGAGAAACCACCAATCTCTGCCTCTGTGACACTAGGGAGACAGTACTGCTGTTTAATGTTTCATGCTCTCTGGTACTGCTGGTGCCAAGAACACGGGAAGGGTGGCCTTTCTTTTGGTTATGTATCCATTTGTTTCTCTATCCATTGTGTTTTTTATTAGATACAGACAATGGTTTGTACAATATTTAAATCCCAGGGAGTTTGAGTGTTTAAAAGCCTGCCTCTGTCAAAAAGACTGCCTCTGTCAAAAATACTGTCTCTGTCAAATAGATCACCTAAATAGAGCAGCCCAATTCTTCACAAATGTTCTTCCTATTTAACATGACATAACACAAGGCCACCATTTGTCGCCTAAGAGAGCTCACAGAAACATTAGTCCTTTTAAAAATATATATTTTTATTTCACCTTTATTTAACCAGGTAGGCTAGTTGAGAACATGTTCTCTTTTGCAACTGCGACCTGGCCAAGGTAAAGCATAGCAATTCGACACATAAAACAACACAGAGTTACACATGGAATAAACAAAACATACAGTCAACAATACAGTAGGAAAAGAAAGTCTATATACAGTGAGTGTAAATGAGGTAAGATAAGGGAGTTAAGGCAATAAATAGGCCATGGTGGCGAAGTAATTACAATATAGCAATTAAACACTGGAATGGTAGATGTGCAGAAGATGAATGTGCAAGTAGAGATACTGGGGTGCAAAGGAGCAAGATAAATAAATAAATATAGTATGGGGATGAGGCAGATAGATGGGCTGTTTACAGATGGGCTATGTACAGGTGCAGTGATCTGTGAGCTGCTCTGACAGCTGGTCCTTAAAGCTAGTGAGGGAGATATGAGTCTCCAGCTTCAGTGATTTTTGCAGTTCGTTCCAGTCATTGGCAGCAGAGAACTGTAAGGAAAGGCGACCAAAGGAGGAATTGGCTTTGGGGGTGACCAGTAAGATATAGCTGCTGGAGCGCGTGCTACGAGTGGGTGCTGCTATGGTGACCAGTGAGCTGAGATAAGGCGGGGCTTTACCTAGCAGGGTTTTGTAGATGACCTGGAGCCAGTGGGTTTGGCAACAAGTATGAAGCGAGGGCCAACCAACGAGAGCGTACAGGTCGCAGTGGTGGGTAGTGTATGGGGCTTTGGTGACAAAATGGATGGCACTGTGATAGACTGCATCCAATTTGTTGAGTAGAGTGTTGGAGGCTATTTTATAGATGACATCGCCGAAGTCGAGGATCGGTAGGATGGTCAGTTTTACGAGGGTATGTTTGGCAGCATGAGTGAAGGATGCCTTGTTGCGATATAGGAAGCCGATTCTAGATTTAATTTTGGATTGGAGATGCTTAATGTGAGTCTGGAAGGAGAGTTTACAGTCTAACCAGACACCTAGGTATTTGTAGGTGTCCACGTATTCTAAGTCAGAGCCGTCCAGAGTAGTGATGCTGGACGGGCGGGCAGGTGCGGGCAGTGATCTATTGAATAGCATGCATTTAGTTTTACTTGCATTTAAGAGCAGTTGGAGGCCACGAAAGGAGAGTTTTATGGCATTGAAGCTCGTCTGGAGGTTAGTTAACACAGTGTCCAAAGAGGGGCCAGAAGTATACAGAATAGTGTCATCTGCGTAGAGGTGGATCAGAGAATCACCAGCAGCAAGAGCGACATCATTGATGTATACAGAGAAGAGAGTCGGCCCGAGAATTGAACCCTGTGGCACCCCTATAGAGACTGCCAGAGGTCCAGACAACAGGCCCACCGATTTGACACACTGAACTCTATCAGAGAAGTAGTTGGTAAACCAGGCGAGGCAATCATTATAGAAACCAAGGCTGTCAAGTCTGCCAATAAGAATGTGGTGATTGACAGAGTCGAAAGCCTTGGCCAGGTCGATGAATACGGCTGCACAGTAATGTCTCTTATCGATGGCGGTTATGATGTTGTTTAGGACCTTGAGCGTGGCTGAGGTGCACCCATGAACAGCTCTGAAACCAGATTGCATAGCGGAGAATGTACGGTGGGATTCGAAATGTTCGGTAATCTGTTTGTTAACTTGGCTTTCGAAGACCTTAGAAAGACAGGGTAGGATAGATATAGGTCTGTAGCAGTTTGGGTCTAGAGTGTCACCCCCTTTGAAGAGGGGGATGACCGCGGCAGCTTTCCAATCTTTGGGAATCTCAGACGATACGAAAGAGAGGTTGAACAGGCTAGTAATAGGGGTTGCAACAATTTCGGCAGATAATTTTAGAAAAAGAGGGTCCAGATTGTTGAGCCCGGCTGATTTGTAGGGGTCCAGGTTTTGAAGCTCTTTCAGAACATCAGCTATCTGCATTTGGGTGAAGGAGAAATGGTGGGGGCTTTGACGGGTTGCTGCGGAGGGTGCCGGGCAGTTGACCGGGGTAGGGGTAACCAGATGGAAAGCATGGCCAGCCGTAGAGAAATGCTTATTGAAATTCTCAATTATAGTGGATTTATCGGTGGTAACAGTGTTTCCTAGCCTCAGAGCAGTGGGCAGCTGGGAGGAGGTGCTCTTATTCTCCATGGACTTTACAGTGTCCCAGAACTTTTTAAAGTTTCTGCTACATGATGCAAATTTCTGTTTGAAAAAGCTAGCCTTAGCTTTCCTAACTGCCTGTGTATATTTGTTCCTAACTTTCCTGAAAAGTTGCATATCACGGGGGCTATTCGATGCTAATGCACAACGCCACAGGATGTTTTTGTGCTGGTCAAGGGCAGACAGGTCTGGAGTGAACCAAGGACTATATCTATTCCTAGTTCTAAATTTTTTGAATGGGGCATGCTTATTTAACATGATGAGGAAGGAACTTTTAAAGAATAACCAGGCATCCTCTACTGACGGGATGAGGTCAATGTTGTTTCAGGATACCCCGGCAAGGTCGATTAGAAATACCTGCTTGCAGAAGTGTTTTAGGGAGCGTGTTTTTAGGGGTTGCAGGCAATGAGGCAGTGATCGCTGAGATCTTGATTGAAAACAGCAGAGGTGTATATGGAGCGCGAGTTAGTTAGGATGATATCTACGAGGGTGCCCGTGTTTACGGATTTGGGGTTGTACCTGGTAGGTTCATTGATCATTTGTGTGAGATTGAGGGCATCAAGCTTAGATTGTAGGATGGCCGACACATATGGTGCCGAGGGCACAGCTGGGGGCAGAGGGTGGTCTATAGCAAGCGGCAACAGTGAGAGACTTGTTTCTGGAAAGGTGCATGTTTAGAAATAGAAGCTCGAATTGTTTGGGTACAGACCTGGATAGTAAGACAGAACTCTGCAGGCTATCTTTGCAGTAGATTGCAACACCGCCCCCTTTGGCAGTTCTATCTTGGCGGAAAATGTTATAGTTAGGGATGGAGATTTCAGAGTTTTTGGTGGTTTTCCTAAGCCAGGATTCAGACACGGCTAAGACATCTGGGTTGGCAGAGTGTGCTAAAGCAGTGAGTAAAACAAACTTAGGGAGTAGGCTTCTAATGTTAACATGCATGAAACCAAGGCTTTTACGGTTACAGAAGTCAACAAATGAGAGCACCTGGGGAGTGGGAGTGGAGCTAGGCACTGCAGGACCTGAATTAACCTCTACATCACCAGAGGAACAGAGGAGAAGTAGGATAAGGGTACGGCTAAAGGCTATACGAACTGGCCGTCTAGCACGTTCGGAACAGAGAGTAAAAGGAGTAGGTTTCTGGGAACGATAGCATAGATTCAAGGCATAGTGTACAGACAAAGGTAAGGTATGATGTGAGTACATTGGAGGTAAACCTAGGCAATGAGTAATGATGAGAGAGATATAGTCTCTAGAGACGTTTAAACCAGGTGATGTCATCGCATATGTAGGAGGTGGAACAACATGGTTGGTTAAGGCATATTGAGCAGGGCTAGAGGCTCTACAGTGAAATAAGACAGTAATCACTAACCAGGACAGTAATGGACAAGGCATATTGATATTAGAGAGAGGCATGCGTAGCCAAGTGAACATATGGGTCCAGTGAGTGGTTGGGCTGGCTGGGGACACGGCGATTCAGACAGTTAGCAGGCCGGTGCTAACAAGCTAGCAGTTAGTAGGCCTGGGCTAACAAGCTAGCAGTTAGCAGACCAGGGCTAGCAAGCTAGCAGTTAGCAGACCGGGGCAAGCAAGCTAGCAGTTAGCAGACCGGGGCAAGCAAGCTAGCAGTTAGCAGACCGTGGCTAGCAAGCTAGCAGTTAGTAGACCGGGGCTAGCAAGTTAGCAGAAGGGCCTTTTGGGGACGTCGCGATGGAGGTAAGTCTGTTTTTGCCTCTTCGTGCGGTGACGTCGATAGACCAGTCGTGGATTAGTAGGGTTCCAAGTAGCTCTAGGTAGCTAGCAGGCCGCGGTTAGCAGAATGGGCCTTCAGCGGACATCGCGCCTGAGGGGCCTGTTGGAATCCTCAGGAAGATTATGTCGGCATTCCATTCATAGAGGATCGGCGGGGTTCCGTGCCCCGTACCGGCAGTAGAAGGGGTCCGGATATTGTAGCCCAGGAGTAGGCTTCGGTGGTAGCCCAGGAGCCCTAGCCGGGCTAGCTTCAGGCTAATTGGTGCTTGCTCCGGGATGGAAACGCTAGCCAGGAGTAGTCACCTTGCGGTTAGCTAGTTGCGAAGATCCAGATGAAAATGTTCAGAGTTTGCGGTAGGAATCCGGGGATATGGAGAGAAAAAAATTGGTCCGTTATGCTCTGGTTTGAGTCACGTTGTATGAACTGGAGAGAGCTTTCCGAGCTAAAGGTTAGCTGATGACCGCTAGCAGTGGTTTGCTGACTGATAGCTGGTAGGTAGTTAGCTGGCTAGCTTCAGTTGAGGGATTCCAGATCCGAAGTAAATAGAAATACTTTAGAAAAAAAACAGATCCACGCCATGTTGGGTGAGGCGGGTTGCAGGAGATTATTTAGAAGTCGAGGTTTAGGAAAATATTTTTTAAAGATATGCGAAGAAAAATATATAAAAATATATATACAAGGGACACGACAGAAGAAAGACAAAGACGTCTGACTGCTACGCCATCTTGGAAATCCCCCCCAAAAAAGTGACCCACTTTTCAGAGGGGTCACTATTTTGACTGCCCCTCAGGCGTTATACACACACTTTCAGACTCAGCTGTTGCTGCATTCTGGAGCCTCTCCTGTGCATGTCACACATAACTCTAATTCAGTCTGACTGATGCCTCCTCACCACCTCCCCCAGCTGTCTGAGAGGGGCTGCCTCCTCACCACCTCCCCCAGCTGTCTGAGAGGGGCTGCCTCCTCACCACCTCCCCCAGCTGTCTGTGAGGGGCTGCCTCCTCACCACCTCCCCCAGCTGTCTGAGAGGGGCTGCCTCCTCACCACCTCCCCCAGCTGTCTGTGAGGGGCTGCCTCCTCACCACCTCCCCCAGCTGTCTGAGAGGGGCTGCCTCTCGCCTGCAGACTGCCGGGACACAGACAGGAGGGGCAACGGGTGCATTTGGTTGGGGGGCTGGCACAGGAAGGGGGGCAGATTTGGACCTTAGCCACTCAGTGGGGTGCTGTGTCACACAATGCTTCGGCCAAACTGAACATGATCTGTGCCTCATTAAAAAGCTCTTGTGGATTAAGCTTATTTGGGCTTCACTTCAATTTTGACTACGTTTACCACCGCAGAGAACCTAAATCAGATTAAGCTTATGTGTTTTCCTTTGACTCCTAGCTTACTGTACACATACTATTTCAACATGAGTCAATTAGCAATTTGTTCAAATGATGAACAGATTATCTACAGTGAATTAGCTATTACTGTGCCTACAACATACACTTTGATGCACAATGTAGGAGTGAGGTGAGAGCAGATCTTTAGATGGTATTTTGGGGAAACATGAGAAAAAAGGCCTGCAATGGGGAGGGGAGCTGCTATGTCGACGGATTGACGAGGATGTAAACAGACGATGGGTCATGGAGGCAGATGTCCAAGAGGCTAGCAGAGAGGGACATGGTCCAGGCCGGTAGAGAGAAGCATGGTCCAGGCAGGTAGAGAGGGGCATGGCCCAGGCCGGTAGAGAGGGGCATGGCCCAGGCCGATAGAGAGGGGCATGGCCCAGGCCGGTAGAGAGGGGCATGGCCCAGGCCGGTAGAGAGGGGCATGGCCCAGGCCGGTAGAGAGGGGCATGGCCCAGGCCGGTAGAGAGGGATCCTGGCCCAGGCTGGTAGAACTATAGGAGACAGGTGGAGGAGGGGGGTCCTGGCCCAGGCTGGTAGAACTATAGGAGACATGTGGAGGAGGGGGGTTCTGGCCCAGGCTGGTAGAACTATAGGAGACATGTGGAGGAGGGGGGTCCTGGCCCAGGCTGGTAGAACTATAGGAGACAGGTGGAGGAGGGGGGTCCTGGCCCAGGCTGGTAGAACTATAGGAGACAGGTGGAGGAGGGGGGTCCTGGTCCAGGCTGGTAGAACTATAGGAGACAGGTGGAGGAGGGGGGTTCTGGTCCAGGCTGGTAGAACTATAGGAGACATGTGGAGGAGGGGGGTCCTGGTCCAGGCTGGTAGAACTATAGGAGACAGGTGGAGGAGGGGGGTTCTGGTCCAGGCTGGTAGAACTATAGGAGACAGGTGGAGGAGGGGGGTTCTGGTCCAGGCTGGTAGAACTATAGGAGACAGGTGGAGGAGGGGGGTCCTGGTCCAGGCTGGTAGAACTATAGGAGACATGTGGAGGAGGGGGGTTCTGGTCCAGGCTGGTAGAACTATAGGAGACAGGTGGAGGAGGGGGGTTCTGGCCCAGGCTGGTAGAACTATAGGAGACATGTGGAGGAGGGGGGTTCTGGTCCAGGCTGGTAGAACTATAGGAGACAGGTGGAGGAGGGGGGTTCTGGTCCAGGCTGGTAGAACTATAGGAGACAGGTGGAGGAGGGGAATCCTGGTCCAGGCTGGTAGAACTATAGGAGACAGGTGGAGGAGGGGGGTTCTGGCCCAGGCTGGTAGAACTATAGGAGACAGGTGGAGGAGGGGGGTTCTGGTCCAGGCTGGTAGAACTATAGGAGACAGGTGGAGGAGGGGGGTCCTGGCCCAGGCTGGTAGAACTATAGGAGACAGGTTGAGGAGGGGGGTTCTGGTCCAGGCTGGTAGAACTATAGGAGACATGTGGAGGAGGGGGGTCCTGGCCCAGGCTGGTAGAACTATAGGAGACAGGTGGAGGAGGGGGGTTCTGGTCCAGGCTGGTAGAACTATAGGAGACAGGTGGAGGAGGGGGGTTCTGGTCCAGGCTGGTAGAACTATAGGAGACAGGTTGAGGAGGGGGGTTCTGGCCCAGGCTGGTAGAACTATAGGAGACATGTGGAGGAGGGGGGTTCTGGTCCAGGCTGGTAGAACTATAGGAGACAGGTGGAGGAGGGGGGTTCTGGCCCAGGCTGGTAGAACTATAGGAGACAGGTGGAGGAGGGGGGTTCTGGTCCAGGCTGGTGGAACTATAGGAGACAGGTGGAGGAGGGGGGTTCTGGCCCAGGCTGGTAGAACTATAGGAGACAGGTGGAGGAGGGGGGTTCTGGTCCAGGCTGGTAGAACTATAGGAGACAGGTGGAGGAGGGGGGTTCTGGTCCAGGCTGGTAGAACTATAGGAGACAGGTGGAGGAGGGGGGTTCTGGTCCAGGCTGGTAGAACTATAGGAGACAGGTGGAGGAGGGGGGTTCTGGTCCAGGCTGGTAGAACTATAGGAGACATGTGGAGGAGGGGGGTCCTGGCCCAGGCTGGTAGAACTATAGGAGACAGGTGGAGGAGGGGGGTTCTGGTCCAGGCTGGTAGAACTATAGGAGACATGTGGAGGAGGGGGGTTCTGGTCCAGGCTGGTAGAACTATAGGAGACAGGTGGAGGAGGGGGGTTCTGGTCCAGGCTGGTGGAACTATAGGAGACAGGTGGAGGAGGGGGGTTCTGGCCCAGGCTGGTAGAACTATAGGAGACAGGTGGAGGAGGGGGGTTCTGGTCCAGGCTGGTGGAACTATACATGCCCATAGAAACTCACCCACTATCCTTCTGTAATTCAGTGGAAACAGAAGCAGTGATTGACACTAGACTATCAAATATTAAAGCTGTTGTGTCTCTAGCTGTTGTGTCTCATCAGCTACCATGCTGTCAGAGCTAGCCAAACAAATAACAACAATGGTATTCATTTCAGCTGTGATCAAATAAGGATCATATAATCAAATCCTGACCTGAAAATGGATCCCATAATTCAGTTTGTGCTAAATTGCATTTTATCACCCTGGTGGTGTTTCTAGAAAACCACCAGCTTCATCCCTCAATCATTTAACAAAGGATCTGATCATACAAACAGTTCAAGATGCATATCAAATGTTTATATGCATGAATATGTCTCTTCATAAACGTTAAGTGATGTAAATGTCCGCTGTGTTGTATTTAAATGATGGTGAGATGGCTGTGTTTTGAGATAACATATCTTTCATCTTTTAAAGAGGGTTTGGAAGGAGCACCTGCTTGTGTATCAGACTGATGTTATCATAATCTCCAGACTAGAACGGTGTGAAGTCTGACACATAGTCAGCCAGTCAGTCAGCCAATCAGTCAGCCAGTCAGTCAGCCAGTCAATCAGCCAGTCAGCCAATCAGTCAGCCAGTCAGTCAGCCAGTCAGCCAATCAGTCAGCCAGTCAATCAGCCAGTCAGTCAGCCAGTCAGCCAGTCAGCCAGTCAGCCAGTCAGCCCGTCAGTCAGCCAGCCAGTCAGTCAATCCATCAACGATGCACATGTTAATAACATTAACCATCATGCACCACAGTTTTCAGTCTAAATACGCTGATAATGAATCTCATCATGATAAAAGTTATCAGCAAGACCACTGTGACCACTTTGATTGATCATATTTCAGCAGCTCCTTTAGACTTTCTGCTACATTCATTGATGATTGAGCCGATGAGCTAATATGATTTTGAGAAACTAATTAGTGCTGTTAGAAAGCTTTTTATCACAGCAGCAGTCTGAATGGATCCATCAGGCGGCCTCTTCCTGTTCCTTCCCGGCTCAGTCAGCACTCTGCTGGAGCACTCAGTGACATCATCAGTAAGTGGCTGACCAGCAGGAAGCATGACAGGGCATCATCACATCGACCCAACATGCAGCCCTGACTCAAACAGACAGGCCATGAGGCAAGCCAAGGGTTGGAGGGTCCAGTGGGGTTGAAATTGGTTGCCACAGATTTCAGAAGACTGGGTGGAAAGGGAGGAATTAGTAGTGATGACAGTACCAGTAGGATGATGACCCCTCCATAAAACTGTGTGTCTAATGAGACCCCGTTCATGCTCTGAGGAGCCATAAGTGGTTTACATCCAGAGGCCCAGGGTTAGGGATGAGCTCAGTCACACACACTGCCAGGAAACCATGTGAACACTAGAGGACTAGAGGATGACATCATGTGTGTATGGAAGTACTGTGCTTTCTATCCCTCAAAGATACTTATCATCACATCTGGTAAATCACAGCTGCTCCCCGCACCACATGTATGTGTGTGTGTATGTTTGTGTTTGTGTGTATGTGTGCGTGTGTGTGTGTGTGTGTTATTGCACTTTGCAAGGTGACACACCCCTCTGGCACACCCCTCTGACCGACTGCAGGAGATAAAGAGTTACAATTGTTTCAGGGGCTTTTCATGCGGGTTACACTGTATGAAAACAAAGATGGCGTGAACGCTGAGGGTGTTGTAGAGCCTGTGTAGGCATGTGGGGTCTGAACATTGTCGCCATATTTATTGTATGACGTGGATGAAATTGGAGGTTAGTGGGTGGGTATGGAGGTTAGTGGGTGGGTATGGAGGTTAGTGGGTGGGTATGGAGGTTAGTGGGTGGGTATGGAGGAAGGTGGGTGGCTATGGAGGTTAGTGGGTGGGTATGGAGGTTAGTGGGTGGGTATGGAGGTTAGTGGGTGGGTATGGAGGTTAGTGGGTGGGTATGGAGGAAGGTGCGGTGTGAGGTTGGGGTGGTTCAAACAAAAAGACATGACCTGGATTTCCTTTATCCGTTCTCCCATCACTATGGTTACCACAGCCAGTTACCTTTTGTGCAGAGTAACAAGTAGCCTGTTCTGTTTACCCCATTTTCTAATGAAGAGGTTTGGAGAGGGATGACAGCACACGCTGCATGCTCACAGGGGGACCGGAGGGGCATGAAAAGAGAACGTCCATTAGGATGTCGTCTCAGACTGAAACCCCCTCCGCCCTCCACCCTGCTGGCAGTTTGACAGTACTATGTAGACAGAGTGGCATTAGTCTGTTATTTCACCCACTGAATGTCAGACTCACTGAAAGCCTCTAATTTAGACACTGTTTAGGAAAATAGTTCGGGCAGAGGGAGCACACAGCCTTTTGAGAAAAAATAGGAGTTCAGACAGAGGCTTGGTAGGAGTTCAGACAGAGGCTTGGTAGGAGTTCAGACAGGCTTGCTAGGAGTTCAGACAGAGGCTTGCTAGGAGTTCAGACACAGGCTTGATAGGAATTCAGACAGAGGCTTGCTAGGAGTTCAGACAGAGGCTTGCTAGGAGTTCAGACAGAGGCTTGCTAGGAATTCAGACAGAGGCTTGGTAGGAGTTCAGACAGAGGCTTGCTAGGAATTCAGACAGAGGCTTGGTAGGAGTTCAGACAGAGGCTTGCTAGGAGTTCAGACAGAGGCTTGATAGTGTAACGGCAGCCTTCCCTCTCTTCACTAGAAGAGGGGGTGTAACAGGGATCGGACCAAGACGCAGCGTAGCTCGTGTTCAACATGATTTTAATTACGTAAATACTGAACACTAAACAAATACAAAATAACAAATGTGGCTTACCGATACAGCCCTATCTGGTGCAGAGAAAACACAGAGACAGGAAACAACCACCCACAAATCCCCAACACAAAACAAGCCACCTATATATGATTCTCAATCAGGGACAACGATTGACAGCTGCCTCTGATTGAGAACCATATTAGGCCGAACACAGAAGCAGACAAACTAGACACACAACATAGAATGCCCACCCAGCTCACGTCCTGACCAACACTAAAACAAGCACAACACACAAGAACTATGGTCAGAACGTGACAGTACCCCCCTCCTGAGGTGAACGCACCCCTAAAACTCAAGGGGAGGGTCTGGGTGGGCATCTGTCCGCGGTGGCGGCTCCGGCACAGGACGAGGCCACCACTCCACCATTGTCTTTGTCCCCCTCCTTAGCGTCCTTTGAGTGGCGACCCTCGCCCCCGACCTTGGCCTAGGAATCCTCACCAAGGTCCCCACTAAATTGAGGAGACAGCTCAGGACAGAGAGGTAGCTCAGGACAGAGAGGTAGCTCAGGACAGAGGGGCAGCTCCGGACTGAAGGGCAGCTCCAGACAGAGAGGCAGCTCTGGACTGAAGGGCAGCTCCGGACTAATGGCAGCTCCGGACTAATGGCAGCTCCGGACTGAGGGGCAGCTCCGGACTGAGGGGCAGCTCCGGGCTGAGGGGCAGCTCATGACTGAAGGGCAGCTCCTGACTGAAGGGCAGCTCATGACTGGAGGGCAGCTCATGACTGGAGGGCAGCTCATGACTGGAAGGCAGCTCATGACTGGAAGGCAGCTCATGACTGAAGGGCAGCTCATGACTGGAGGGCAGCTCATGACTGGAAGGCAGCTCATGACTGGAGGACAGCTCATGACTTGCGGGCAGCTCTGGCAGCTCCTGACTGGCGGGCGGCTCTGGCAGCTCCTGACTGGCGGGCGGCTCTGGCAGCTCCTGACTGGCGGGCGGCTCTGGCGGCTCCTGACTGGCGGGCGGCTCTGGCGGCTCCTAACTGGCGGGCGGCTCTGGCGGCTCCTGACTGACTGGCGGCTCTGGCGGCTCCTGACTGACGGACGGCTCTAGCGGCTCCTGACTGATGGACGGCTCTAACGGCTCGGGACAGACGGGCGGCTCTAACGGCTCGGGACAGACGGGCGGCTCTGATGGCGCTGGGCAGACGGATGGCTCAGATGGCGCTGGGCAGACGGGTGGCTCAGACGGCGCTGGGCAGGCAGGCTGCTCAGACGGCGCTGGGCAGACGGGCAGCGCAGGCGGCGCTGGGCAGACGAGCAGTGCAGGCGGCGTTGGGCAGACGGCCGACTCTGACCTGCTGAGGCGCACAGTAGGCCTGGTGCGTGGTACCGGACTGGAGACACGCACCTCAAGGCTAGTGCGGGGAGCAGGAACAGGGCACACTGGACTCTCGAGGCGCACTATAGGCCTGGTGCGTGGTACCGGCACTGGTGGTACCGGGCTGAGGGCACGCACCTCAGGGCGAGTGCGTGGAGGAGGAACAGGGCTCTGGAGACGCACTGGAAGCCTGGTGCGTGGTGTAGGCACTGGTGGTACTGGGCTGGGGCGGGAAGGTGGCGCCGGATATACCGGACCGTGCAGGCATACTGGCTCCCTTGAGCACCGAGCCTGCCCAACCTTACCTGGTTGAATGCTCCCCGTAGCCCGACCAGTGCGGGGAGGTGGAATAACCCGCACTGGGCTGTGTTGGCGAACCGGGGACACCATGCGTAAGGCTGGTGCCATGTACACCGGCCCGAGGAGACGCACTGGAGACCAGACGCGTTGAGCCGGCTTCATGGCACCTGGCTCAATGCTCAATCTAGCCCGGGCCGGGGCGGGGAGGTGGAATAACCCGCACCGGGCTAAGCACACGTACAGGAGACACCGTGCGCTCTTCCGCATAACACGGTGTCTGCCCGTACTCCCGCTCTCCACGGTAAGCATGGGAAGTTGGCGCAGGTCTCCTACCTGCCTTCGCCACACTAACCTTTAGCCCCCCCCCCCCCCCCCCCCCCAAGACATTTTTGGGATTTCTTCTCGGGCTTCCAGCCATGCTTCCGTGCTGCCTCCTCATACCACCGCTCCTGGGCTTTAGCTGCCTCCATCTCTTCACGAGAGCGGCGATATTCTCCAATGTGAGCCCAGTGTCCTTTTCCCTCCAGAATTTCCTCCCATGTCCAGGAGTCCTGTGTAGTGGGTCGCTGCTGCTGCTGCTGCCCGTACTCACGCTGCTTGGTCCGAGTTTGGTGGGTGGTTCTGTAACGGCAGTCTAGCTCTTCCTCCTCCTCGGACGAGGAGAAGCGAGAAGGATCGGAGGACCAATGTGCAGCGTGGTAAGTTTCCATGATTTAATATACACGAAGACAAGACACTATACAAAATAACAAACGAACTAACCGTCACAGTCCCGTGTGGCACCAACACTGACACAGGAAACAACCACCCACAAATCCCCAACACATAACAAGCCACCTATATATGATTCTCAATCAGGGACAACGATTGACAGCTGCCTCTGATTGAGAACCATATTAGGCCGAACACAGAAACAGACAAACTAGACACACAACATAGAATGCCCACCCAGCTCACGTCCTGACCAACACTAAAACAAGCACAACACACAAGAACTATGGTCAGAACGTGACAGATAGGAATTCAGACAGAGGCTTGGTAGGAGTTCAGACAGAGGCTTCTAGGAGTTCAGACAGAGGCTTGGTAGGAGTTCAGACAGAGGCTTCTAGGAGTTCAGACAGAGGCTTGCTAGGAGTTCAGACAGAGGCTTGCTAGGAGTTCAGACAGAGGCTTGCTAGGAGTTCAGACAGAGGCTTGGTAGGAGTTCAGACAGAGGCTTGGTAGGAGTTCAGACAGAGGCTTGCTAGTGTTTTGTGTCTTATAGTGTCAAGTGAATAATAGAAGAGGAGCAAAGCTCTTACATATTTACAATGCCTTAGGAAAGTATTCAGACCCCTTGACTTTTTCCACATTTGGTTACGTTACAGCCTTATTCTAAAATGGATTAAATACAAAAATACCCTCATCAATCCACACAAAATACCCCATAATGACAAAGCGAAAACAGATTTTTTAAACATTTTTGCAAATGTATTAAAATAAAAAACAGAAACACCTTATTTACATAAGTATTCAGACCCTTTGCTGTGAGACTCCAAATTGAGCTCAGGTGCATCCTGTTTCCATTGGTCATCATTGAGATGTTTCGACAACTTGATTGGAGTCCACCTCTGGTAAATTCAATTGATTGGATATGATTTAGAAAGGCACACACCTGTCTATATAAGGTCCCACAGTTGACAGTGCATGTCAGAGTAAAAACCAAGCCATGAGGTCGAAGGAATTATCCGTAGAGCTCCGTGACAGGATTCTGTCGAGGCACAGATCTGGGAAAGGGTACCAAAACCTTTCTGCAGCATTGAAGGTCCCCAAGAACACAGTGGCCTCCATCATTCTTAAATGGAAGAAGTTTGGAACACCAAAGACTCTTCCTAAAGCTGGCCGCCCGGCCAAACTGATCAATCGGGGGAGAAGAGCCATGGTCAGGGAGGTGACCAAGACCCGATGGTCACTCTGACAGAGCTCCAGAGTTTCTCTGTGGAGATGGGAGAATCTTCCAGAAGGACAACCATTTTTGCAGCACTCCACCAATCAGGCCTTTATGGTAGAGTGGCCAGACAGAAGCCACTCAGTAAAAGTCACATGACAGCCCGTTTAGAGTTTGCCAAAAGGCACCAAAAGACTCTCAGACCATGAGAAACAAGATTCTTTGGTCTGATGAAATCAATATTGAACTCTTTGGCCTGAATGCCAAGCATCACGTTTGAAGGAAACCTGGCATGGTGGTGGTAGCGTCATGCTGTGGGGATGTTATTCAGCGGCAGAGACTGAGAGTCTAGTCAGGATCGAGGGAAAGATGAACGGAGCAAAGTACAGAGAAATCCTTGATGAAAACCTGCTCCAGAGCGCTCAGGACCTCAGACTGGAGCGGAGGTTTACCTTCCAACAGGACAATGACCCTAAGCACACAGCCAAGACAACGCAGGAGTGGCTTCGGGACATGTCTCTGAATGTCCTTGAGTGGCCCAGCCAGAGCCCAGACTTGAACCCGATCAAACATCTCTGGAGAGACCTGAAAATAGCTGTGCAGCGACGCTCCCCATCGAACCTGACGGAGCTTAAGAAGATCTTCAGAAAAGAATGGGAGAAACTCCCCAAATACAGGTTTGTCAAGCTTGTAGCGTCATACCCAAGAGGACTCGAGGCTGTAATCATTACCAAAGGTGCTTCAACAAAGTACTGAGTAAAGGGTCTGAATACTTATGTAAACAATATTTATATTGTTTTAATTTGCAAAAATGACCAAAAAAACTGTTTTTACTTTGTCATTATGGGGTAATGTGTGTAGATTGATGAGGGGAAGAAAACATTTAAACCACTTTAGAATAAGGCTGTAACATAACAAAATGTGTAAAACGTCAAGGGGTCTGAATACTTTTCGAATGCACTGTACATTAGGGGGAGAAAGTCTTTGTTGTACATCAGCACTTCTCACGTAGTAGCTGACTCCAGGCCAACACTGGATGTGATGAAACAGCCTCCAGGTCAGCTATTAGGACGACAGGTAGTCTAGGGGTTAGAGGGACAGTAACCGAAAGGTCGCTGGTTTGAATACCCTTGCTGACAAGGTGAAACTTATGTTGATGTGCCTTTGAGCAAGGCACTTAACCCTGATTTGGTCCAGGGGCGCCGTACTACTATGGCTGACCCTGTAAACAACATATTTCCCTGTACCTATTCAGTGACAATAAAACCTTTTTTTATTATGCTGCCTTGATGTCAAATATGAACACTCTCCTAATATCCTAAAAACACAGAAAGGGAATATGAAAGCATATCTTATTCCGGGGGTCAGACAAAAGGACAGTGGTAGTTCAATCCCATGTTGACCACGACACTACTAGAAATACTAATCAAAAGAAACCTGGATCTTGCCTGGGTACCAGTTTGTTTGTGACAACATTCCACTCTTTTCCACTCCTTGCGCTTTGTGACAACTGCTGATGTAAAAATGGCTTTATAAAATATGAATTGATTGATGCCAAACATACTGTATGACACAGAGTACAAGGAGTGGAATACTAAGACAAAACAGGTCTGGATTCAGACTAACCTGGATCATGTTAGATCCACAAATATTGGAGGAATTAAATAACATTCAAAGCTGTGGGATTTTGTGTGCAGAAGGCAGCTGGAGCCAACACAACACAGCCTCTCCTCCACTTGAGATGCCAGACAAAACAGTAGCATGTTATTATGGTGGCACAGGGCTGGCACCCTATTGTCAGCGTGCGCCCACGTGCCTCCCTAATCTTAACTTTCCATGGAAACATTTCAGGGAGATGTTGTTATGCTGGCGTTATCAGCTGTATTATGGTTTATCATTTGTGTCATATTCACTCTAAACTTCAAATGGATTAAAATAACTATTTTTATGATGAAAATAGGATCTGTGATTTAAAAAGTGTATAGCCATTAGATGACCCAGTTCAGGGATTACACAACAAATACAACCCTCACTCACCCAGCAGGCGACAACTAACTTAGCTGAAAGGAAAAAGGGTATTCCTACTGAGCGGAACAAAAATGAACTGGTGGAGCATGAAGGCTTTGCCACAAAACAATCTATATTGTGTGGATAGTGGATACTCACTTTGTCAGTCCTCTTTGATCAATAGCTGTGCCCTCAAAGTATTAGTGAGGACTCTCTGTTTGACATTAAATGAAACACAAAAAGTGGACACTGGACAAAAAACATCACAGGTGAGTTCAAACTGACGTCACAGATCAAACAGGCAAGGACTCAGGACTCCACCCAGCCACGCCTTGCCTCTGACCTCTACACAATAAAATGGTTTCACATGAAGGAGAAGATCAAAGATTGACAAATAAACTCTCTAGAAGAAGCTCAAGGCTCTTTGTAACAGAGGGTCAAAAGAGAAAGGCACCCATTGTTTAGGGACATTATCTCTCTCAACCAGTGCTCTCAATCCCAGAAACACCAAAGGAAGAGACATTTACTACTATCTGTTTTATCTTGACATATCTAAAGCAAAATTATCCATCATATGAGGATCAATACCCGTAGCCCAATAGAAATGCTTGATTTTTACCACAGACAAGATTTCTAGTAGTGAGATACAGCATATGATCACAAGGGCCAAGCATCACTTGCGATGTGCTAATTGTGAGACTGAAGTTCCACCTTGTGGACAATCTAAAAACTGCACTCGCCTTTTTCTTCCTTACATTTTACGAGCAGAAGGACAAAAGTACAAACATGATCCGTTTAATCCCTTAATGATCTGCTCCAAGATAATATTAGGTACAACATAAATAATAAGAAAAAATATATATATATTGTCACATACAACGGATAGGTGCAGTAAAATGTGTTGTTTTACAGAGTCAGCCATAGCAGTACGTCACCCCTGGATCAAATTAGGGTTAAGTATTTTGGCCCTTTTATTCTGTGATCACTTGTCAGCAATTAGGTAGTGTGGGCTAATGAGTTGACATATTAAACCAGGATGTAATCTATGAGTGATTGTAAGCTATCTTTTGAGTCTTGGTGAATCTTCGAACACGGTGATGTTATTATTGCCAGAGCCTGTCAGATAAGCTGTTCTAGTGCCCCCTGGTGTGAAGGCTCATAACCACACTCCATATTAGCCTCTGGAGGCCCCACTGAAATATTATGAGTGGTGTAGCCTAAAGCGCAGGCGAAATCTGTGTGGACTAAAAAGCGTTGCTGCACTAATCTAAAACCCGGTCATATGTACAGTGCATTCGGAAAGTATTCAAATCACTCCACTTTTTCCTATTTTGTTACATTACAGCCTTATTCTAAAATTGATTAAATTGTTTTTTCCCCTCATCAATCTACACACAATACCACATAATGACAAAGCAAAAAACTGTTTTTTAGAAATTCTTGCACATAAGTATATCACATAAGTATTCAGACCCTTCACTCAGTACTTTGATGTAGCACATTTGGCAGCGTTTACAGCCTTGAGTCGTCTTGGGTATGACGCCACAAGCTTTGCACACCTGTATTTGGGGAGTTTCTCCCATTCTTTTCTGCAGATCCTTTCAAGCTCTGTCAGGTTGGATGGGGAGCATCGCTGCACAGCTATTTTCAGGTCTCTTCAGACATGTTCGATCGGGTTCAAGTCCGGGCTCTGGCTGTGCCATTCAAGGACTTGTCCCGAAGCCACTCTGCCATTGTCTTGACTGATTGTTTAGGGTCGTTGTCCTGTTGGGAGGTGAACCTTTGCCCCAGTCTGAGGTCCTGAGCGCTCTGGAGCAGGTTTTCATCAAGGATCTCCCTGTACTTTGCTCCATTCATCTCGAACATGACTAGTGTCCGAGTCCCTGCCACTGAAAAACATCCCCACAGCATGATACTGACACCACCTTGCTTCATTGTAGGGATTGTTCAATCTTGGTTTCATCAGACCAGAGAATCTTGTTTCTCATGGTCTGAGAGTCCTTTAGGTGCCTTTTGGTAAACTCTAAGCGAGCTGTCATGTGCCTTTTACTGAGGTGTGTGTTCCGTCTGGTCACTCTACCTTAACTTCTTATGGCTGGGGGCAGTATTAAGTAGCTTGGATGAATAAGGTGCCCAGAGTAAACTGCCTGCTACTCAGGCCCAGAAGCTAAGATATGCATAGCATTAGTAGATTTGGATAGAAAACACTCTGAAGTTTCTAAAACTGTTTGAATGATGTCTGTGAGTATAACAGAACTCATATGGCAGGCAAAAACCTGAGAAAAAATCCAACCAGGAAGTGGGAAATCTGAGGTTTGTAGGTTTTCAAGTCTTTGCCTATCCAATATACAGTGTCTATGGGGTCATATTGCACTTCCTAAGGCTTCCACTAGATGTCAACAGTCTTTAGAACCTTGTTTCAGGCTTCTACTGTGAAGGGGGAGAGAATAAGAGCGGATTGACTAAGAGGTCTGGCAGAATGCCATGAGCTCAGTCAGGCGCGCGCCCGTGAGAGGTAGCTGTGTTCCTTTTCCTTTCTAAAGACAAAGGAATTCTCCAGTTGAAACATTATTGAAGATTTATGTTAAAAACATCCTAAAGATTGATTCTATACATCGTTTGACATGTTTCTACGAACTGTAATGGAACTTTTTGACTTTTCGTCCGGCCTGCGCCTCGTGAATTTGGAATTGTGAACTAAACGCGCGAACAAAAAGGAGGTGTTTGGACATAAATTATGGACTTTATCGAACAAAACAAACATTTATTGTGGAACTGGGATTCCTGGGAGTGCATTCTGATGAAGATCATCAAAGGTAAGTGGATATTTATAATGCTATTTCTGACTTCTGTTGACTCCACAACATGGCGGGTATCTGTATGGCTTGTTTTGGTCTCTGAGCGCTGTACTCAGATTATTGCATGGTGTGCTTTTTCTGTAAAGCTTTTTTGAAATCTGACACAGCAGTTGCATTAAGGAGAAGAATATCTATAATTCCATGTATAACACTTGTATTTTCATCAACATTTATGATGAGTATTTCTGTAAATTGATGTGGCTCTCTGCAAAATCACCGGATGTTTTGGAAGCAAAACATTACTGAACATAACGCGCCAATGTAAACTGAGATTTTTGGATATAAATATGAACTTTATCAAACAAAACATACATGTATTGTGTAACATGAAGTCCTATGAGTGTCATCTGATGAAGATCATCAAAGGTTAGTGATGAATTTTATCTCTATTTCTGCTTTTTGTGACTCCTCTCTTTGGCTGGAAAAATGGCTGTGTTTTTCTGTGACTAGGTGCTGACCTAACATAATCGCATGGTATGCTTTCGTCGTAAAGCCTTTTTGAAATCGGACACTGTGGTGAGATTAACAACAAGTTTATCTTTAAAATGGTGTATAATAGTTGTATGTTTGAGGAATTTTAATTATGAGATGTCTGTTGTTTGAATTTGGCGCTCTGCACTTTCACTGGCTGTCGTCATATCGATCCCGTTAACGGGATTTCAGCCGTAAGAAGTTTTAAGAATGATAGAGACCACTGTGTTCTTGGGGACCTTCAATGCTGCATACATTTTTTGGTACCCTTCCCAAGATCTGAGCCTCAACACAATCCTGTCTTGGAGCTCTACGGACAATTCCTTTGACCTCATGGCTTGGTTTTTGCTCTGACATGCACTGTCAACTGTGGGACCTTATATAGACAGGTGTGTGCCTTTCCAAATCATGTCCAACCAAATGAATTTACCACAGGTGGACTACAATCAAGTTGTAGAAACATCTCAAGGATGATGAATGGAAACAGGATGCACCTGAGCTCAATTTCGAGTCTCATAGCAAAGGGTCTGAATACCTGTTTTCACTTTGTCGTTATGGGTTATTGTGTGTAGATTGATGAAGAAAATGTTTTATTTCATACATTTTAGAATAAGGCTGTAACGTAACAAAATGTGGAAAAAGTCAGTCGGTCTGAATACTTCCCGAATGCACTGTATATGCCCAAGCCAGCAATAACTGTCAAGGCAGGTTCCCCCTGAGAATACCTGGCAGCAACCATCGCTTATTTTTGACTGAATGTGACCACATGACTCAGAGGGGCCCAAGACAGCAAGTCATTTAGGCTCCCGGAATGCTCAGGGGTTTCATTCCCCTCTATTAATCTGGGAACTTGGTGTCATGTCCTAACAGTCCTCAGATTTGCTCACTAGACCTTGCTACCTGCTCTGGCATAAGGTGATGACGTAAGCATCTCTCTAGGGCCAGAGAGCAAGCAATTATGGGGAGAAAGAAAAGGGAAATGGAGCAGCAATTAAAGCCATCTGAGTCAATAGAGGGGGAGAGATGGACTGTTCCGCCATCCCTGCCGAACAGACAGTGAGTTTCTGTGTGGATTGGCTACTCCGACTGGGAGGCTGTGGTACTACATGGCTCCTGAGCATCAGGTGTTTCAGGTAAAACACTGATTTCAAAATGCCTAAAATCAAGGAAGACGTTTACAATCCTGCTGATCATTTAATCAAAGTAGTAGCATCAGTCACATGAGAGAATTGAGAGGTGTGCACCAAAAGCAGGAAAGTCCTTACAGTGCAATGACACAACATGAGAGATAAAAGTGCCAATGGTGGTCATAGAACGATACATAGGACACACAAAGACATTGATACGGAGGCAGAATAATGCATTATATTACACAGATACCAACAGTACAATCCAGAAAGCAGACACATTGCGTAAAAAAAGAAGGCTGAATTGTATAAATATGGTCCATGTTACATTCATCCTGTTATTCTAACATAGATGAGCCAACGCCTCAGACTAGCTGGGCAGATCCCCAGCGGTGTTCTAGCCTGCCTGGAGTCTGCCCCTTAGTGATCATGTCAGTCAGGCTGTCATGTCAGGTGACTGACTCTTCACTGCTGTGGATCCTGTTATGCAAAAGATGCTACAGGTGAGGTTGTAGGGGGGTGGGGGGGGCTCTCACCACAAGAGGGCAACTCACTCTCTGCCTCAATTAGCTTTCATGTACTGGAGAGTAGTGAGGCTTGGTCCATTATCTTCCCACCACCACAGCTCAGGCACCGGACTGATCTTAGAGTAATACAGGAATATTTTAATGTTAATTTACTGCGGGAGCTTTAATTAAGCATTTCATTAAAACATGACAAAAGAAAGTGTACTTGAAAAAGATGTGTCTAACCCCTGTATGCAAAACATCGTAGCAAGTTAACCCTGTAGGGGAACCTACACAAGAAATAAGCAAATAAATGCTCTCCGATCTGATTCATTGTGTTGGGTGAAATAATGGCTCTGTAATATCAATGTTACAGAAACAATCTGCAGGTGTTAAATGTTAAATGTGGAGATATTACATGTCAAAAGAGTCAAAACTAAATTCAAGATGACAAGTATGGCACTATTTTCTGACATCAATATGTTCCACTCCTTCAATGATCCAGAATTTGTTGACAACTCTGTTTAGTTAGCACTTGCCATGTTGCCTTCTACTACTGAGTAAGGTGAGAGAAACTGTGCAATATCATTATCTGTTTATCAAAAAGGAAACCCAGTTCATAAGACAGGTCCACAGAACATAAGATAACGTTTTCCTTTGGTTTATATTTTCTAAACATTGTTAGAACGTTTTAAGTCAAGCATAATAAAAATGATCTGCCACAAAAGAAAGTGCTTAAAATGTTTCACATGTAAAACAAAGTATTTGACAGGTGTAAATATTTATAGCATATAAATCACAAAACAATTTATTAGACTAGTAATTTATACTATAGTTTGATCAGCACAAAGGTGATGAGAGAGGCAAGACGATGCGTCCGAGTGGGTTCCGATCATCCGAAACAGCTACACGGCGGCCAGTTCAACATCTGGAAACATTTCCATATGACCTGCATTCTCCATATCTGTGGTCAACGGAGCAATTTTGTGTTTCATTCGGTAAAGCATTACGATCAACATGACAAGCAAAAATAAGAACAAACATACAAAAAGTCCAACGTATGTCGATAAACTTGGTAGCGTTGGGTCTTGACGTTCTATTTGCGCGACAGTTGTTGTCCAGATGTGCTCCTCGCTGGAGTTGAATACAATTTTGGAAAAACCATCACGTCTTGGAGTAAAAAAAATCCTCCAGATTATTTGGTGATTCATCATGGTGAATATTACAATGGTGTCATCAAGCTGTTGACTGCGGGTTTCACGTGAACGAATGGTTTATGTCCAGTCGCGCAATGCCCAATGTATGTCCCAATTACATTTGAATGTGCAATCGTCGACATAATTCAAACGGTTTGGTGAATGAAGACCGTTGGCCAGTCCGAGGACAGGTTTCTAGGATACACCGTGACGGTAGTAGACGTTAAGGTGTGCATATAAGCACACGGGCGCGCATATAAACACACGGGCGCGCGGACTTGTGTCACGCCTGTGAGTGCGCTCTTCGCGTTTTCTCGGTAGGATTACGTCGCCCTTATAATGAGAGCAAATGCATGACACAAAGCTTACGAGGAGACCGCTGTTTATTTGAATGGATTTAAAATTGACTTCTAATATACTTTACATTTAAAATATATACATTGCCTAGGCTTTTTGCGCACTGTCGTGGCCGCGGTTATCTTTGCCTCCTCCCAGTGACATTAAACAAATTCATGAACGGATGAGTTTTGTGTCATAAAAATAGAAGCAGTGACCTTGCATCCTCTTAAAAATACCCCGAACGTCGAAACATTGACTGAAGGCATTGATTGGGAGGCTGGAGCACAACGGTTAAGAAATTCATTTATGGTTTTATTCTTCAGAAATTACAATCACGTTTGATGCTCAGTATTTTAAAATATGATCTATCTTCTGGTTGTGGCGATGGGTGGGGGGTCCTCTTATTTGGCCATTTACTGTAAATAGACTATCCTTGAAAGCTAGAATCCGCAATTGAAACAATAACAAAGCGTATTCCCTGCCTCAGTTTTGGTTTTAAAAAAAGCTGATGGATGGGTTGGAGAAATGTTACCACTCTTAAATTAATTGGCAGAGGTATGGTTGCAAGGACTGACCATTCATGATATCAAAATTATAGTTTTAACCATGGTATGAGGCTATATACAGTGTTGGTTTACATTATATTGTTTACAAACTTTGGAGTAAAACCAGCTAATATTTCGGGTTCTGATGGGGTAGGACAGTTGAACTAAGCTCATGAGGCATTTATAAGTTATATTCTTATGATTATTCTAAACGGGGAAAACATGGAGGGGGAGGTGGAGAGGGATGGGTTTAGCGTGGGAGAGACAAGGCAAATTTAGCTATACTACAATGTAAATGTTATTTATTTTTGCGACTTGCAAACCTGCTGTAAAATGAACAATAGATCTGTATAGATAGGGAGAGGATGTCAAGTCATTATTTCTTGTTTGTTATTATAGCTAAGATTCAATGGTGGTTATTGGTGAGAGTGGAGAGGGGCTCTATCCGGGGGATAGGGTGACTGGGAGGGTATCTAAGCCGTGTCTGAATCCTGAATCCTGAATCCTGGCTTAGGAAGGCCACCAAAAATTCTGAGATTTCCATACCCAACTATAACATTTTCCATCAAGATAGAACTGCCAAAGGGGGAGGAGTTGCAATCTACTGCAGAGATAGCCTGCAAAGTAATGTCATACTTTCCAGGTCCATTCCCAAACAGTTCAAACTTCTAATTTTAAAAATTAATTCTCTCCAGAAATAAGTCTCTCACTGTTGCCGCCTGCTACCGACCCCCCTCAGCTCCCAGCTGTGCCCTGGACACCATTTGTGAATTGATCGCCCCCCATCTAGCTTCAGAGTTTTTTCTGTTAGGTGACCTAAACTGGGATATGCTTAACACCCCGGCAGTCCTACAATCTAAGCTAGATGCCCTCAATCTCACACAAATCTTCAAGGAACCCACCAGGTACAACCCTAAATCCGTAAACATGGGCACCCTCATAGACATTATCCTGACCAACTTGCCCTCCAAATACACCTCTGCTGTCTTCAATCAGGATCTCAGCGATCACTGCCTCATTGCCTGTATCCGCTACGGGTCCGCGGTCAAACGACCACCCCTCATCACTGTCAAATGCTCTCCGAAACACTTCTGCGAGCAGGCCTTTGTAATTGACCTGGCCCGGGTATCCTGGAAGGATATTGACCTCATCCCGTCAGTTGAGGATGCCTGGTCATTCTGTAAAAGTAACTTCCTCACCATCTTAGATAAGCATGTGTTACGCCCCTGAAAAAGGGGAGAAATAATCACAAGAGTGATACGGTAATGTTTACTCATTGAGAACTTTTAGTGCAATCATTTTACAAAAGTAACACATTTTACAGAATAACAGATCTACAGGAAATAGAGTTTTGTAGGGTACAAGGCTTATTCAAGTCATAACAGTATACACTGTAATTCACTGAAACAGACACTAATTTCAATATAACTGTCAAGCACAAAGCTTTAACTCAGTAAACCATAACTCAATTTATCAACAGGCAATAAAGTGTTTGAAAAACCATTATACAAATAACACCGCAAACTCTCTTATTAACAACGCACATGTTCATTCACAATCGACATAAAATGGCAGCTACTCTCAGTACGAAGCTATTCTTCGTTGCAACCGAGCAGGGCTCATATTTCTCTCTGCAAACTTAACTAACTTCCTCAATATGTTACTAAGACACACCTTAAACACTCTTGACATGTTAGCGAGTTATTACATTTAAATTACTCTTTTTAATCATCAATAACGTACCTGAAAAAGGGGAGATATATGATACGGTAATGTTTACTCATTGAGAACTTTTAGTGCAATGAGAAAAGACCGCGGTTTCGCCGGGAACTTGAGTGGAGACCAGAGCAATCGATCTCAGGCTTATAGATTAAGAGCATTTAGTAGATCACAGATTAACACTTTTACCCAAGACAAAATAAAGTCATCAACATAACATTTACACATTCCTCTCACAATTCGTACCCTTTGAACGCTTGACGGATTTTAACACAATTATATGAATGTTATCAATCTCTATCAACTAATACTGAATGCATGATCTTCTTAACCTTAGATGTTTTAAGATCCTCATATACTATGAACTTACTAATACTTTTTAATGCATAACAGGCTATTAGTATTTCCTTTAACCTGTCACACATGCCCCGTTCAAAAAATGCAGAACTAAGAACAGATATAGCCCTTGGTTCACTCCAGACCTGACTGCCCTCGACCAGCACAAAAACATCCTGTGACAGACTGCAATAGCATCGAATAGTCCCCGCGATATGCAACTGTTCAGGGAAGTCAGGAACCAATACACGCAGTCAGTCAGGAAAGCAAAGGCTAGCTTTTTCAAGCAGAAATTTGCATCCTGTAGCTCTAACGCCAAAAAGTTCTGGGACACTGTAAAGTCCATGGAGAACAAGAGCACCTCCTCCCAGCTGCCCACTACACTGAGGCTAGGTAACACGGTCACCACCGATAAATCCATGATAATCGAAAACTTCAACAAGCATTTCTCAACAGCTGGCCATGCCTTCCACCTGGCTACTCCAACCTCAGCCAACAGCTCCGCTCCCCCGCAGCTACTCGCCAAAGCGTCCCCAGCTTCTCCTTTACCCAAATCCAGATAGCAGATGTTCTGAAAGAGCTGCAAAACCTGGACCCATACAAATCAGCTGGGCTTGACAATCTGGACCCTCTATTTCTGAAACTATCCGCCGCCATTGTCGCAACCCCTATTACCAGCCTGTTCAACCTCTCTTTCATATCGTCTGAGATCCCCAAGGATTGGAAAGCTGCCGCGGTCATCCCCCTCTTCAAAGGGGGAGACACCCTGGACCCAAACTGTTACAGACCTATATCCATCCTGCCCTGCCTATCTAAGGTCTTCGAAAGCCAAGTTAATAAACAGATCACTGACCATCTCGAATCCCACCGTACCTTCTCCGCTGTGCAATCCGGTTTCCGAGCCGGTCACGGGTGCACTTCAGCCACGCTCAAGGTACTAAACGATATCATAACATAAAAGACAGTACTGTGCAGCCGTTTTCATCGACCTGGCCAAGGCTTTCGACTCTGTCAATCACCATATTCTTATCGGCAGACTCAGTAGCCTCGGTTTTTCTGATGACTGCCTTGCCTGGTTCACCAACTACTTTGCAGACAACTACTCTGGCAGTCTCTATGGGGGTACCACAGGGTTCAATTCTCGGGCCGACTCTTTTCTCTGTATATATCAATGATGTTGCTCTTGCTGCGGGCGAGTCCCTGATCCACCTAAACGCAGACAACACCATTCTGTATACTTCTGGCCCTTCCTTGGACACTGTGCTATCTAACCTCCAAACGAGCTTCAATGCCATACAACACTCCTTCCGTGGCCTCCAACTGCTCTTAAACGCTAGTAAAACCAAATGCATGCTTCTCAACCGTTCGCTGCCTGCACCCGCCCGCCCGACTAGCATCACCACCCTGGACGGTTCCGACCTAGAATATGTGGACATCTATAAGTACCTAGGTGTCTGGCTAGACTGCAAACTCTCCTTCCAGACTCATATCAAACATCTCCAATCCAAAATCAAATCAAGAATCGGCTTTCTATTTTGCAACAAAGCCTCCTTCACTCACGCCGCCAAACTTACCTTAGTAAAACTGACTATCCTACCGATCCTCGACTTCGGCGATGTCATCTACAAAATAGCTTCCAATACTCTACTCAGCAAACTAGATGCAGTTTATCATAGTGCCATCCGTTTTGTTACTAAAACACCTTATACCACCCACCACTGCGACCTGTATGCTCTAGTCGGCTGGCCCTCGCTACATATTCGTCGCCAGACCCACTGGCTCCAGGTCATCTATAAGTCCATGCTAGGTAAAGCTCCGCCTTATCTCAGTTCACTGGTCACAATAACAACACCCACCCGTAGCACGCGCTCCAGCAGGTATATCTCACTGATCATCCCAAAAGCCAACACCTCATTTGGCCGCCTTTCCTTCCAGTTCTCTGCTGCCTGTGTAACAGTATAACTTTAGACCGTCCCCTCGCCCCGACACGGGCGCGAACCAGGGACCCTCTGCACACATCAACAACAGTCACCCACGAAGCGTCGTTACCCATCGCTCCACAAAAGCCCTTGCAGAGCAAGTGGAAACCCTACTTCAAGTCTCAGAGCAAGTGACATAACCGATTGAAACGCTATTAGCGCGTACCCGCTAACTAGCTAGCCATTTCACATCCGTTACACTCACCCCCCTTTCGACCTCCTCCTTTTCCGCAGCAGCCAGTGATCCGGGTCAACAGCATCAATGTAACAGTATAACTTTAAACCGTCCCCTCGCCCCGACCTCGGGCGCGAACCAGGGACCCTCTGCACACATCAACACCGGTCGCCCACGAAGCATCGTTACCCATCGCTCCACAAAGGCCGCGGCCCTTGCAGAGCAAGGGGAAACACTACTTCTAGGTTTCAGAGCAAGTGACGTAACCGATTGAAACGCTATTAGCCCGTACCCGCTAACTAGCTCGCCATTTCACATCCGTTACACTCACCCCCCTTTCAACCTCCTCCTTTTCCGCAGAAACCAGTGATCCGGGTCAACAGCATCAATGTAACAGTATAACTTTAGTACGTCCCCTCGCCCCGACGCGAACCCTCTGCACACATCAACAACAGTCACCCACGAAGCGTCGTTACCCATCGCTCCACAAAAGCCGCGGCCCTTGCAGAGCAAGGGGAAACCCTACTTCAAGTTTCAGAGCAAGTGACGTAACCGATTGAAACGCTATTAGTGCGTACCCGCTAACTAGCTAGCCATTTCACATCCGTTACACCTGTGACTGGAACGAATTGCAAAAATCGCTGAAGTTGGAGACTTTTATTTCCCTCACCAACTTTAAACATCTGCTATCTGAGCAGCTAACCGATCGCTGCAGCTGTACATAGTCCATCTGTAAGCAGCCCACCCAATTTACCTACCTCATCCCCTTACTGTTTTTATTTATTTACTTTTCTGCTCTTTTGCACACCAGTATCTCTACTTGCACATGATCATCTGATGATTTATCACTCCAGTGTTAATCTGCTAAATTGTAATTATTCGCTCCTATGGCCTATTTATTGCCTACCTCCTCATGCCTTTTGCACAGAATGTATATAGACTCATTTATTTATATATATATATTTTTTCCTACTGTGTTATTGACTTGTTTATTGTTTACTCCATGTGTAACTCTGTGTTGTTGTCTGTTCACACTGGTATGCTTTATCTTGGCCAGGTCGCAGTTGTAAATGAGAACTTGTTCTCAACTAGCCTACCTGGTTAAATAAAGGTGAAATAAATAAATCAGACATTTCTCTGAGGTGAGTGTGGGGCCTCCACTCATCTCACTTCAGTCTCTAGGTGGTCCTACACTCCAAGTTTCTTAAATATAGCCTCAACGTACATAGAAGTACTTTATGTTATATTTTTGTTTTCTGTTAAATTTCTGCTCAGCCCACACTGTAAAAAATGACCCACAGGCTTAGTAAATATTGCAAAAAAAATTATGATTTTTATTGAAAATAATAGGTTTCTGGTTTTACTTGCATTTTTGAATATAGTACTTCATTTATATGTGTTGAAAAAGACTGGCATTTGCAAATAAAAATCCAAGGTAATATGCTGCTAAATTTGAACGAATATTTCTAAGTAACAACCAACAACTTAAAAATATGATATTCAAATTATCATTATTATGTTGGACTGACATGCTAGATCTAACGTTAGTTATGAACGTCAATTGTGCTTGGAACATTTCAACGGATGTCTCTTGATCTTTCTCCTCTGGAATGGCCATGCGGCAGGTAAGGACCAAATTATAACTTGGAATGTAGTTTGGATCTCTATACACATATTTTCGACGAAATGTCAAAACTATTGGTGGAAAACGTTAAAAAATATTATTCAAGTTCGAAAAGCCTTTAGCTAGCTATATTGCCAGAGTACGTTATATATTTGCACGTTGATAAGCTAGCTAGTTAACGGCCGTGATGTCTGTATAGTTAGCTAGTGGTAGGCATGCTACTAGCTAGTAAGTTAGCAGTACATTTACTCGCCTCAGCGCTGTTTCTAACGTTTGTCATTTTTGTGTAAGTTTTATATTAACCGAAATAGCTATTTAACATATTAGCTACCTAGTTTACCAAAAAATGCATCGTCAGCAAACATTACAGTAGAACTGAACACGTGCCCCTGCAATTTAATGTTTGCCTGCTAGGCAAGCTAACGTTACCCAGGAAGAGACGGGTAGGAACAATACGTAGCTAGCTAGCTAACTACACCTAGCTATCTAGCTACACCTGTCCTTGCAGAAACCTTGTTGTTGTTCACGTATTCACAACATGTTCAAGGCAGCACTGCAAACATTGACCTTGTGCAGTAGTTATCCAGTCAATATCTAACAGACAAACTAGCTAAATTAAATAACTGTGCTGCTAGTAAGATAGACAACAATCAGCTCTTCCAAGTCAGCTTGGATTGCGATGTTTCCATTTTTTAGCTAGCTAGCTATCTAAAGCTGAAGTCATTGAAGTTTTATTTTCCTGACATTGTCATAGATTTTAATACAACTTCTCTTCTATAGATATAGGTATTCAGACGTTCCTGAGTACTGGACAGACCATATTTTCCAGAATACATTGACAAGGGATGTCAATATATTCAAATGTCTGTGTGTTTTCACTGTAACTCACATTAGGGCTTGTAGGGCCCCATGATTTCCGCAATGCCTAAAACTCAGACGGAATCCTATGGAATCCAGAAATGTAAACAGAATACAGGTACCCCTCGGACAGGATACACAGGATATTTTTATTACAGTAACCCAACATTAGTGTGAATAGTAGGTATTAGATATATACTGTATTTTCAAATCAACCAAATGGATTGAACACATTAGGCAACAAAAAGTTCACACGGAATTCCGGAAAATAAAACAGCATTTGGGGGAAAAGAACAAGGATTCCATAGGGCCCTATTGGTGTTTTATGCGTTGTCTCCCAGGCAGGTATTGACAATGTGTGTCTTCCTTATTTTAGAATGAGATAGCATATGGGGGCAGCAGGTAGCCTAGTGGTTAGAGCATTGGGCCAGTAACTGAAAGGTTGCTGGATCGAATCCCTGAGCTGACAAGGTCAAAATCTGTCATTCTGCCCCTGAACAAGGCAGTTAACCCACTGTTTCCCCATAGGCTGTCATTGTAAATAAGAATTTGACTTGCCTAGTTAAATAAAGGTTACACAAGTAATAATATGTTTGTGCTTATGTATACACAAAACATGAATTGATGATATCTTAATTCTGTAGGGATCAGGCGACACATGCAATGCAATGTATTCAAATACAAATACGTGACAACCACAACATTGTGAGTGCCAAAATGGAAACGACCTTCTCATATCAAAGACAAGATGTCGTTCAGGCCCTTCCAGGGAAGGACTTCAAAGAAAGATGCCCAGCCCTGTTTGAGCCCACTCAGGTACAAAATACAGCTGAATGAAAATAGTCAATGTAGGTAATTTGTTTTATATTCATTTAAATATTTTGTAATATAATAATAATAATAATAATATAATATCCTATTCTACAATTATATATGCATTAAAGATTAGTCTGAACATTCTCACTCTGCACATGCTTTTGGAGGTGTTTCCAAATAGCATTCTGGCTCTCAGATCATCTTTTCACATCTGTTCAGAAGATGTTTCCTCCCCCTTCTCCTCTCTCTCTCAGATTAAGGAAGTTCAGAAGAATTACAACTGTTTCTCTTGAGTCCACCTTTATCCAGAAGCTGGACGAATTTACACCAAAACTATTGGACTTGTTTAAGTCAAAAGGAGGTGCTGTAAAGGTATGAATGCCGAAGATCTTTGAAGTTCTGTACGGGGTATGCACAGTAACACCTTCACAATAGTATATAGGTTATACTGTATGTATTTAGTTGGCGATATTAAATGCAATTATTTGTATAACATTATATTACAGTGAAACACCATCCAGGAAAGAAGAGAGTGTGATCCGTGGCCTGATCATATACCTCGGTGAGAGGGTTGAAGACCTTATTACAGAATACAAGGTAAAGGTTTTTGTTTTTGTATCCTTATTTTATTTATTTTTTATTTTTTATTTTATTTTTATCCCATTTTCTCCCCAATTTTCGTGGTATCCAATCGCTAGTAATTACTATCTTGTCTCATCGCTACAACTCCCGTACGGGCTCGGGAGAGACGAAGGTCGAAAGCCATGCGTCCTCCGAAGCACAACCCAACCAAGCCGCACTGCTTCTTAACACAGCGCGCCTCCAACCCGGAAGCCAGCCGCACCAATGCGTCGGAGGAAACACTGTGTACCTGGCCCCCTTGGTTAGCTTGCACTGTGCCCGGCCCGCCACAGGAGTCGCTGGAGCGCGATGAGACAAGGATATCCCTACCGGCCAAACCCTCCCTAACCCGGACGACGCTATGCCAATTGTGCGTCGCCCCACGGACCTCCCGGTCACGGCCGGCTGCGACAGAGCCTGGGCGCGAACCCAGAGACTCTGGTGGCGGAGCTAGCACTGCGATGCAGTGCCCTAGACCACTGCGCCACCCGGGAGGCCGTATCCTTATTTATCTCTAAATTAGGTATCTTCCTTTGTTTCCCTCTCCTCCTCAAGTTGCACAGTTAATGTAATAGCCTAGTCTGTTATTTCTTAATTGTCTCTGTTACGTTCCCCAGTTTCTGTGTTGTGGTTTTGTTTGTATGTGTGTGTTTCAGGATGGCGTCCTGAAATTCCCCCAAGCAGCTGATTGGTCGGCCCCATTGATGATTGGAGCTGACCCCGCCCTCTCGTCAGAAACAGCTGTCTTCAATTACCGACTCCTTCTGAAGATAGAAAAGCAAGTGTTCCTTTGTTAGGAAAAAGATGATTGATATGTCCTGTGTTGGTTGTTGCTGAGAGAGAGCTGATGGTTATGTCCTGTGTTAGTTGTTTCTCAGAGTTTTTTGTTGTTGTTGTTGTTGTTGTGAAGTAGTTTGTATTATTCTGTTTCATTTGTTCCCAGGGGGGAAGGGACCTAGGGTGTGCTTAGGCAAGAGGCCTGCGGGCATACATAACCCGTAGTATTTACTGTCTATGCACACTAGGTAAGACCTGGGACGGACCACCCCCTGTATTTTGTTTAGCGCACCAGGTGGTGCTAAAATAGGTAATTAGTGGGTAGGCAGGTAAGGTAGGAGAGGGGGCTTTGACTTTTATTTTCTTTGCTTTGGTTCCGTCCAGCCCCTTTTCCCCAAATTACCGAGTGATGGAATAAATTCCCAGTAAACGATAAATTCTCTGCCTTTTGTCATCCTTACTCGCACCTACAGTCCCATACCTCTTTCACACCACGGGGAGTTGAGTTGTAGCAGGGTGTTGCATTCCCTCTTCCTAGAGGCGTATATAACATAATGGGGGCTCATCCGGGATCTCATTAAACCCACCGGACCCTGCTGCTCTGAGCTCTCTGTGGTTAGTGATTGAGGTGTGATGGTAGGTTGTGAGTTTGGATGACTTGTTTAGTTTGTACACTGTTCAGTAGGCTGCAGTGTACAAAATGGCTGCCTCAGCCATATCCAAGTTTATTGAAGCGCCCTCTGTTGATTGTTTGGTGGGGTTGCGGAAAGTAGACCTTTTCGCTATAGCTGACCATTATGGACTCTTCGTCCTTGAGAAAGCCCTAAAGGCTGAGCTTTTGGTGCTAGTCAGGGAGGGTTTATAGAGAAAATGACTTTTCTCATTGAAAGATGAGGAGAGGGAGGCGAGGGAGAGGAGACGGGTAGACCTTCCGATGCCAAGTCGGAGGACGGTGCGGAGGAAGGGGTTGCTCGTACCCCCTTTACATTGCCCCGATTTGACCCTTTATCTTCTGCTTCTGGTCGTTCAAACAGGACAGCTAGGCTAAAAGTGTGGCTGGCCCGTTTGGAAATGGAGTAAAAAGATAAAGAGAGACAGAATAAGTTCGATCTAGAAATTAGGAAAATGGAAATCGACAAGGAGGTGAGGGTCCGACAACTGGAGCTAGACACTAGCTCTACACTACACCCTGCTCATCATCCAGCCCACTTCGATGTGTGTAAAAATATAGCTTTAGTCCATCCATTCCGGGAGTCGGAAGTTGATTCCTATTTCTCTCCGTTTGAGCGTGTGGCCGCTGCGCTGCATTGGCCACTCGAGGTTTGGCCGCTCCTGTTGCAATGTAAATTGTCTGGGAAAGCCCAGGAAGTAGTAGCTGCTCTCTCTCTGGAAGACAGTTTACTCTATGATACAGTTAAAACAACTGTTGCGGGCTTATGAGTTGGTGCCTGAAGCTTATAGGCAGCGCTTCAGGAACCACAAAAAACCCTCTCACCGTACTTATGTTGAGTTTGCAAGGGACAAAGAGTCTCTGTTTAATCGCTGGTGTTCAGCCAGCAAAGCTAACACCTTTGCTGATATTCGGGAGTTGGTGCTGTTGGAGGATTTTAAAAGCAACCTCCCTGATAGAATTGTAGTTCATTTAAATGAACAGAAAGTGGTGACATTGGCCCAGGCAGCAGTGTTGGCAGATGAGTACGCTTTGACACACAAGACTGTCTTTGATGCGCCTCGTTTTGAAGGCCGAACGATTACGTCATCAGTGCCTTGTTCAGGTCGCTTTTCCTCTGACAACCCTAAGCCTTTTCATAAAATCCGTGAATGTTTTTACTGCCACCAAAAGGGTCACGTGATTGCGGACTGCCCGGTTTTGAAAAATAAACCGAAACAGTCCCTGTCACCGTCCCCTAAAATGAAAAGTGTGGGTTTAGTCAAGTCTTTGGCTCGTCCGTTGGACCGAGTTATTGATTCAACATGTGGGAAACCGGATCCTATCTATGCTCCGTTTATCTCTGCCGGTTGTGTTTCCTTAACTGGAGAACAAGCTGATCAAAAGCCCATACAAATCTTACGAGACACCGGGGCGGCGCAGTCAGTAATTGTTACTGATGCTTTACCCTGTTCTCCTGAAAAGTATTGTGGCTCGCATGTCATATTACAGGGTATAGAGACAAAAACCATACCTATACCATTACACTGGGTCCACTTAGGGTCAGACTTGGTATCAGGACGTTTCCGTGTTGGTGTAGTGTCTACACTGCCAGTAAAAGGAGTCACATTGCTACGAGGGAACGATATTGCTGGTGGTAACGTCACTCCTGTGTTAGAGGTAGTAGACAACCCAGAAATCAAAACAGCAGATGATAAATTGGTTCAAGCATTTCCATATGTTTTTCCTGCTTGTGTGTTAACGAGGGCACAATCTCGCAAGCTCCCGGGTGGCGCAGTGGTCTAGGGCACTGCATCGCAGTGCTAGCTGCGCCACCAGAGTCTCTGGGTTCGCGCCCAGGCTGGGCTGGGTTCGCGCCCAGGCTCTGTCGCAGCCGGCCGCAACCGGGAGGTCCGTGGAGCGACGCACAATTGGCATAGCGTCGTCCGGGTTAGGGAGGGTTTGGCCGGTAGGGATATCCTTGTCTCAGTATGTAAAAATGTAATAAAATGTATGCACTCTACTGTAAGTCGCTCTGGATAAGAGCGTCTGCTAAATGACTAAAATGTAAAATGTAGGAGATGTGGTGGAATTGGCTAGTTCCATTTTTGAGAATGTTGAGGTAGAAGACAATGCACCGAGTATTTCTTCTGCAATGCCTACAGTTTTTACCCCCGTAAAAACTAAGGCAGGGAAAAGCGAAATCGCGCCCCCATTACATTCTTTTGTCTGTCACCCCCGAGAAGGTGATTGAATGTTAAAAAGGAGACACCAGTCTTCGCAAGTGTTTTGCTTTGGTCATTTTTATTGAGGAAGCTAAAACTAGAAAGACCTTCTACTTTATGGAAGCAGGAGTTTTGATGTGTAAATGGGTAGCACCGTTAGTGACTCATGACACCGTTAGTGACTTGAGTGAAGTGTGTCAAGTGGTTGTTCCTACACCGTTCCGACAGCAGGTGCTGTCACTCGCCCATGACCAGGCGTGGTCTGGACACTTGGGGATCACAAAGACTTATAACCGAGTCCTTCAACATTTTTTCTGGCCAAGTTTGAAGTCTGACGTTGTCCAATTTTGTAAAACATGTCATGTATGTCAACTCACTGGGAAAGCGAATCAAACACTTCCTCGTGCGCCGCTCTGCCCGATTCCTGTGGTGGGGGAACCGTTTGAAAGAGTGATAATCGATTGTGTAGGTCTGCAGGTAACTGCAGGTAACCAGTTCTTACTAACAATAATGTGCAGTGCTACTCGATACCCAGAGGCTATCCCTCTCCGTACTATAACAGCTAAGACTGTGGTGAAGGCACTAATGAAGTTCTTCTCTACGTCTGGACTCCCTAAAGTAATCTAAACTGATCAGGGAACCAACTTTATGTCAAAACTGTTCTCAAATGAGTTAGACGCTGTGTATTTCCCATCAGGTCTCCAGTCCGTATCATCCGGAGAGTCAAGGGGCCCTTTAACGGTGGCATCAGATGCTAAAGGCAATGCTACGCAAGTATTGCATGGATACCAGTACCGATTGGGATGAGGGGGTGTCCTTTGTCCTATTTGCTATTAGGGAAACAATACAAGAGTCCTGAGGGTTCAGCCTTGCTGACCTTGTGTTTGGACACACCCCACGGGGTCCGCTAAAAGTTTTGAAGGGGCATTTCTTATCTCTTACACCCAGTAGCACCCCTAAAAATGTGTTGGATTATGTCAGTAAGATGCGGGAGAGAATGCACGCCGCATGTGCGTTAGCCCAAAAGTCTCTCTCCTCGTCTCAAAAACGCATGAAGTTGCATTATGACAAAAAGGCTGTTGGCTGTTCTTTTGCACCAGGGGATCAAGTTTTAGTTTTGTTGCCAATCCCTGGTTCATCTGTCGGCACGTTTTTTTTGGGCCATCTCTTGTGGAAAAGAAACTCAGTGACACCAATTATGTGATAAAGACCCCAGATCGGAGGCGTTCTTCCCGTGTGTGTCATGTTAACATGCTGAAGGAGTCCTGGGAGTGCATTCCGACGAAGATCAGCAAAGGTAAGTGAAGATGTATAATGCTATTTATAACTTTTGTTGACTCCACAATTTGGCAGGTAACTGTATGGCTTCCTTTTGTGGCTGAACGCTGTTCTCAGATTATTGAAAATTGTGCTTTTGCCGTAAAGCTTTTTTGAAATCTGACACAGCGGTTGCATTAAGAACAAGTGTATCCTTAATTCTATGTAAAACATGTATCTTTCATCAAAGTTTATGATGAGTATTTCTGTTATTTGATGTGGCTCTGCAATTTCTCAGGATATTTTGGAGGCATTTCTGAACGTGGCGCCAATGTAAACTGAGGTTTTTGGATATAAATATGAACTTTATCGAACAAAACATATATGTATTGTGTAACATGAAGTCCTTTGAGTGTCATCTGATGAAGATCATCAAAGGTTAGTGATTAATTGTATCTCTATTTCTGCTTTTCTTTACTCCTGTCTTTGGCTGGAAAAATGGCTGTGTTTTTCTGTGATTTTGCGGTGACCTAACATAATCGTTTGTGGTACTTTCGCTGTAAAGCCTTTTTGATATCGGACACTGGGTGTATCTTTAAAATGGTGTGAAATACTTGTATGTTTGAGGAATTTTAATTATGAGATTTCTGTTTGAATTTGGCACCCTGCACTTCACTGGCTGTTGTCATATCGATCCCGTTAACGGGATTGCAGCCCTAAGAAGTTTTAAGTATATCGAACTTATAACATTAGTTCTGGGACTTGAATGACTTAAGCAGGTCAAACAAAAAAAAAATGTTTTGAACCTGATAAAATTAAGTTGAATGAAAGGAATTTTTGAGATCCTGTTTGCACTTAAGATTTTTATGGGCTTTTTCTGAAATAGTGATTTATTTTTCTTTCATTTAAATTTCTCTCAGATTGAGTTTTTGCCGAGTATGAGATTATCATTATCCTAATGTACACCGATCCCGTGGAGGTTAAAAGCATCTGCTGTTACTACAGTAGATGGCAGCATAGGCCTCTCCAACCCACCTACTCCTGCAAGAAAAGTACATCTGCTGACAATCTCTAAGTGTTCAACAACTATATGCACCTTCCATGTAATAAATTGGATTTAGTTTGTCTTTACTTGTATACAATCAAAGTTAACATTGTCTGTTCCGTCTATCATTGAAAACTGTGATAAAACATTTTAGCAGACATGTCGTATGAGGGCTGTGGGCATTCCATGAAATGGGAGAGTCATAGTATGAATACATAGTTATTGTATACATTACATATATAGAGCATGTGCACTGTAAAAAATATTGTGCTCCTTTTACTTTAAAAAAAATGTAGGTAACTATTTGTCAGCCTTTTAAGTAAATCCAACAAGGAGGATCTTTTAAGTATAATATACTTCGCTTTTAGTGCATTATAAACTCAAATATATTAAACCTGTCTAGGACAGGGGTTCCTCTAGCGCCACTCCTCCCACATTCCACTGAATTTTTTTTAAAAATATTTAACTTTCACACATTAACAAGTCCAATACAGCTCATGAAAGATAAACATCTTGTGAATCCAGCCAACATGTCCGATTTTTAAAATGTTTTACAGCGAAAACACCACGTATATTTATGTTAGCTCACCACCAAATACAAATATAAAAGCACAGACATTTTTCACAGCACAGGTAGCATGCACAAAACCAACCAAACTAACCAAGAACCAACCAAACTAACCAATAAACAACTTCATCAGATGACAGTCTTATAACATGTTACACAATAAATCTATATTTTGTTCGAAAAATGTGCATATTTGAGCTATAAATCAGTTTTACATTGCAGCTACCATCACAGCTACCGTCACAAATAGCCCCGAAGCAGCCAGAGTAATTACAGACACCAACCTGAAATACCTAAATACTCATCATAAAACATTTCTGAAAAATACATGGTGTATAGCAAATGAAAGACAAGCATCTTGTGAATCCAGCCAATATTTCCGATTTCTTAAGTGTTTTACAGCAAAAACACAATATAGCATTATATTAGCTTACCACAATAGCCAGAAACACAAGCCATTTACCAGTAGCAAAGGTTAGCGATCGTAACAAACCAGCAAAAGATATATAATTTTTGACTAACCTTGATAAGCTTCATCAGATGACAGTCCTATAACATCAGGTTATACATACACTTATGTTTTGTTCGAAAATGTGCATATTTAGAGCTGAAATCAGTGGTTATACATTGTGCTAACGTAGCATATTTTTCCCAGAACGTCCGGATATTTTTCTGACTCTCACATATTCTGACCAAATAACTATTCATAAACATTACTAAAAAATACATGTTATATAGGAAATGATAGATACACTAGTTCTTAATGCAATCGCCGTGTTAGAATTCTAAAAATAACTTCATTACGACATCCAGCTTACGTTATGGCGAGAGTGCCCAAAATCTGGGCGCAAACTATTAGTAAACATGTTCCGACAGATATATGAAATAGCATCATAAATGGGTCCTACTTTTGTTGAGCTTCCATCAGAATGTTGTACAAGGGGTCCTTTGTCGGGAACAATCGTTGTTTGGTTTTAGAATGGCATTTTTCCCTCTCGAATGAGCAAGCAAAACAAGCTAAGTGGCGCTAAGCTCTCCTTCATCACCAAACGCAAAGAACGCAACACGTCTAAACTCCCGAAAATAATTCAATAATCTAATAAAACTATATTGAAAAAACATACTTTACGATGATATTTTCACATTTATCAAATAAAATCAAAGCCGGAGATATAAGACGTCTATAACGATTGCTTTTCAGAAGCCAATACTGGTGACCGTTATGCGCTTTCTGAACAAACGAATTCTGGGGTCATGTCATTCCAAGCTCTCTCTTTTGACCATAGAAAGAGATTGAGACCCCATTTCACCTCGCACAGCCTATTGACATCTAGTGGAAGGCGTATGAAGTGCATGTATAGTCATAAATCTCAAGCAAAATGATAGGGGGGGCCTGGAACAGAGCCTCGATTTGAGATTTTTCACTTTCTGACAGGAAGTTTGCTGCAAAATGAGTTCTGTTTTACTCACAGATATAATTCAAACGGTTTTAGAAACTTGAGAGTGTTTTCTATCCAATAGTAATAATAATATGCATATTGTACGAGCAAGAATAGAGTACGAGGCCGTTTAAATTGGGCACGATTTTCCCCCAAAGTGTAAATAGCGCCCTCTATCCTCAACAGGTTAACCTGTCTGGCTCTGGCGTTCCGCCAGCGGAACTCCTCCCACATTCCACTGAAAAGGCAGAGCGCGAAATTCAAAATATATTTTTTAGAAATATTTAACTTTCACACATTAACAAGTCCAATACAGCAAATGAAAGGTACACATCTTGTGAATCCAGCCAACATGTCCGATTTTTAAAATGTTTTACAGCGAAAACAGCACGTATATTTATGTTAGCTCACCACCAAATACAAAAAAGGACAGACATTTTTCACAGCACAGGTAGCATGCACAAAGCCAACCTAACTAACCAAGAACCAACCAAACTAACCAACAAACAACTTCATCAGATGACAGTCTTATAACATGTTATTCAATAAATCTATGTTTTGTTCGAAAAATTTGCATATTTCAGGTATAAATCATAGTTTACATTGCAGCTACAATCAGAAATTGCACCGAAAGCAGCCAGAATAATTACAGACACCAACGTCAAATACCTAAATACTCATCATAAAACATTTCTGAAAAATACATAGTGTACAGCAAATGAAAGACAAGCATCTTGTGAATCCAGCAAATATTTCCGATTTCTTAAGTGTTTTACAGCGAAAACACAATATAGCGTTATATTAGCTTACTACAATAGCCAGAAACACAAGCCATTCCCCAGTAGCAAAAGTTAGCGATCGTAACAAACCAGCAAAAGATATATAATTTTTGACTAACCTTGATAAGCTTCATCAGATGACAGTCCTATAACATCAGGTTATACATACACTTATGTTTTGTTCGAAAATGTGCATATTTAGAGCTGAAATCAGTGGTTATACATTGTGCTAACATAGCATCTTTTTCCCACAACGTCCAGATATTTTTCTGACACTTTTTCTGACACACATATTCTGACCAAATAACTATTCATAAACATAACTAAAAAAGACATGTTGTATAGGAAATGATAGATACACTAGTTCTTAATGCAATCGCCGTGTTAGAATTCTAAAAATAACTTCATTACGACATCCAGCTTAGGTATAGCGAGAGAGTACCCAAAAGCTGGGCGCAAACGACTAGCACAACATGTTCGACAGATATATGAAATAGCATCATAAAATGGGTCCTACTTTTGCTGATCTTTCATCAGAATGTTGTACAAGGGGTCCTTTGTCGGGAACAATCGTTGTTTGGATTTAGAACGGCCTTTTTCCCTCTCGATTTAGCAAGCACACTTGCCAAGTGGCGCGAATCTCTCCATCGTAAACAAACTCAGAGAATGGAACGCGGCAAAACTCCCGAAAAAATTTCAATAATCTGATTAAACTATATTGAAAAAACATACTTTACGATGATATTGTCACATGTATTAAAATAAAATCAAAGCCGGAGATATTAGTCGTCCATAACGACAGCTTATCAGAATGCAAATCCAGGTCCCTTCTCGCGCTCTCCAGAAAACAGGAAACTGGTGACACGTCATGCCAAGAGCTATAATTCGAGCCCAGATCAAGTTACACACTCAATTTCTTCTCTCACTGCTTGTCGACATCTAGTGGAAGATGTATGAAGTGCATCTAAACTAATAAATATCAAGGACTTTAATAGGCAGCCCCTAGAAGAGTGCATCGATTTCAGATTTTCCACTTCCTGTCAGGAAGTTTGCTGCAAAAGGAGTTCTGTTTTACTCACAGATATAATTCAAACGGTTTTAGAAACTAGAGAGTGTTTTCTATCCAATAGTAATAATAATATGCATATTGTACGAGCAAGAATTGAGTACGAGGCCGTTTAAATTGGGCACGATTTTCCCCCAAAGTGAAAACAGCGCCCTCTGTCCTCAACTTAAGGAAGAAAATACAATTTCTGAATTTAAGCAGAAATATGATATTTTACTTTAGAAGAGAACCAACAACTACAACTACAGGTTAAACAACAAAAAAATCATACTATTTAATGGCAAATAAACCTGGTAAATATCTCGCAGTGCTCACAAAACGAATACACGCCAAACCAGTATTAGTTTTAAAAGATAAAGATACAAATGCGTCAATTAGAAACAACAGTGCTATTAATTACAAATTTAAAAGCTTCTAAGAAAATCTATATAAATCAGAACTATTAAATAGTTGGACTGATCCTACAGACTTCTTAGACTCAACAATCCTGAAGCAATTATCAGCAGACAAAAAAGAATCACTAAAAATAGAGATCACCCAAGAATAAATATTGGATACTGTTAAAACATACTTGCGGAGAAAAGCACCAGGAATTAACGACTTTCCCAAACATTTTTATTTAACATTCTGGGACAAAGTAGCGCCCCTATTTACTCAAATGACGACACACATGTCACTCAATTCAGTGCTTCCTAGGTCCTTGTATCAAACAGTTATTTCAGTTATATTAAGACATGGAAATTCTGGAGAGTCCCCTGCTGATCACAGACCCGTAACTTTAAAAAATTGTGACAAAATAATAACAAAGAAATAGAATGACACAAGTCTTTCCCAGACTTCATACATATCAATCAAACAGGGTTTATTAAAATATAAACTTACAAACAAATACAAGAACATGTTTCAGCTTAATACAATATGCTAAAAAACAAGATATAGATTGATCAATAATGGCTGTTGATGCCAAAAAAGGCTTTCGACCATCTTTGAATCCAAGATGGCGTAGCAGTGTAGGCGTGTTTTGTTTCGTCCTCTCATGTACTTTTGTATTTTTCGTATTTTTTGTATATATATTATTTTTTTAATTCTATCTCTTTTCGATTTTTAATTCGATTATACCTTCCGGTAACCTACCTCACCCAATATGATACGGAATTGCTATTATTTTTTAACTTTGGAACACATTCAAGAACCTCCAGTAGCTAACCAGCTAATCAGTTACAAGCTATTTAGTCATTTTTAGCCACTGCTAGCAGCGTTTACCTTCTGCACAGACACCAGCCCTGTTATTAGCCTGGATATTACTCACCAATTTACCAGCATCGGACTGTCTCTCCACAACAACGCAGGATTCCTGCCGTAATCCCTGAGCCACTACTTCTGATCCTCACAGCTAGCTTGCAGCTAGCGCCACTGCCACGAAGCTAGCACCAGTTAGCAAACAAATTCTACAATACCTCTTTCGCCATCTGGCTTGGATTCTGTCGACACGGCGCCCCGCCGCACCACCACGTCTGGTCTGCCGACGAATACCCCATCCGCTGTGCCGTCAACCAGCCTCCGTCTGAGCAGACCTCCTCCGTCTGAGCAGACCACCCCCGGGCTACTAACTTTAAACGCCGCATGCTAGCGTAGTGGCGGCTTCCCTGCTCCATCTACGGCTGCCCCCTGGACACTATGATCACTTGGCTACATAGCTGATGCCTGCTGGACTGTCCATTAATTCACGGTACTCCATTCTGTTTATTTGTGTTTTATCTGTCGGCTCTGTGTTTTAACTCAGGCTCTGTGTGTAGTTAATCCGACCCTCTCTGCCTAGTCATCGCCATTTTACCTGCTGTTGCTTTGTTAGCTGACTAGCTGCTGTTATCTCACCTGTTGTTTTAGCTAGCTCTCCCAATCAAGACCTGCAATTACTTTATGCCTTACTGTATGTCTCTCTCAAATATCAATATGCCTTGTATACTGTTGTTCAGGCTAGTTATCATTGTTTTGGTTTGCAATGGAGCCCGTAGTTCCACTCCCCGTACCTCTGATACCTCCTTTGTCCCACCTCCCACACATGCGGTGACCTCACCCATTGTGACCAGCATGTCCAGAGATACAACCTCTCTTATCATCACCCAGTGCCTGGGCTTGCCTCCGCTGTACCCGTGCCCCACCATACCCCTGTCTGCACATTATGCCCAGAATCTATTCTACCACGCCCATAAATCTGCTCCTTTTATTCCTTGTCCCCAACGCTCTAGGCGACCAGTTTTGATAGCCTTTAGCCGCACCCTCATCCTACTACTCCTCTGTTCCTCGGGTGATGTGGAGGTAAACCCAGGCCCTGCATGTCCCCAGGCACCCTCATTTGTTGACTTCTGTGATCGAAAAAGCCTTGGTCTCATGCATGTCAACATCAGAAGCCTCCTCCCTAAGTTTGTCTTTCTCACTGCTTTAGCACACTCTGCCAACCCTGATGTCCTTGCCGTGTCTGAATCCTGGCTTAGGAAGGCCACCAAAAATTCTGAGATTTCCATACCCAACTATAACACTTTCCGTCAAGATAGAACTGCCAAAGGGGGAGGAGTTGCAATCTACTGCAGAGATAGACTGCAAAGTTCTGTCATACCTTCCAGGTCTATGCCCAAACAGTTCGAACTTCTAATTTAAAAAATGAATCTCTCCAGAAATAAGTCTCTCACTGTTGCCGCCTGCTACCGACCCCCCTCAGCTCCCAGCTGTGCCCTGGACACCATCTGTGAATTGATCGCCCCCCATCTAGCTTCAGAGTTTGTTCTGTTAGGTGACCTAAACTGGGATATGCTTAACACCCCGGCAGTCCTACAATCTAAGCTAGATGCCCTCAATCTCACACAAATCATCAAGGAACCCACCAGGTACAACCCTAAATCCGTAAACATGGGCACCCTAATAGACATTATCCTGACCAACTTGCCCTCCAAATACACCTCTGCTGTCTTCAATCAAGATCTCAGCGATCACTGCCTCATTGCCTGTATCCGCTACGGGTCCGCGGTCAAACGACCACCCCTCATCACTGTCAAACGCTCCCTAAAACACTTCTGCGAGCAGGCCTTTCTAATCGACCTGGCCCGGGTACCCTGGAAGGATATTGACCTCATCCCGTCAGTTGAGGATGCCTGGTCATTCTTTAAAAGTTACTTCCTCACCATCTTAGACAAGCATGCTCCGTTCAAAAAATGCAGAACTAAGAACAGATATAGCCCTTGGTTCACTCCAGACCTGACTGCCCTCGACCAGCACAAAAACATCCTGTGGCGAACTGCAATAGCATCGAAGAGTCCCCGCGATATGCAACTGTTCAGGGAAGTCAGGAACCAATACACGCAGTCAGTCAGGAAAGCAAAGGCCAGCTTTTTCAAGCAGAAATTTGCATCCTGTAGCTCTAACTCCAAAAAGTTCTGGGATACTGTAAAGTCCATGGAGAACAAGAGCACCTCCTCCCAGCTGCCCACTGCACTGAGGCTAGGTAACACGGTCACCACCGATAAATCCGTGATAATCGAAAACTTCAACAAGCATTTCTCAACGGCTGGCCATGCCTTCCTCCTGGCGACTCCAACCTTGGCCAACAGCTCCGCCCCCCCGCTGCTACTCGCCCAAGCCTCCCCAGCTTCTCCTTTACCCAAATCCAGATAGCAGATGTTCTGAAAGAGCTGCAAAACCTGGACCCATACAAATCAGCTGGGCTTGACAATCTGGACCCCCTATTTCTGAAACTGTCCACCGCCATTGTCGCACCCCCTATTACCAGCCTGTTCAACCTCTCCTTCGTATCATCTGAGATCCCCAAGGATTGGAAAGCTGCCGCAGTCATCCCCCTCTTCAAAGGGGGAGACACCCTGGACCCAAACTGTTACAGACCTATATCCATCCTGCCCTGCCTATCTAAGGTCTTCGAAAGCCAAGTCAACAAACAGATCACTGACCATCTCGAATCCCACCGTACCTTCTCCGCTGTGCAATCCGGTTTCGGAGCCGGTCACGGGTGCACCTCAGCCACGCTCAAGGTACTAAACGATATCATAACCGCCATCGATAAAAGACAGTACTGTGCAGCCGTCTTCATCTACCTGGCCAAGGCTTTCGACTCTGTCAATCACCATATTCTTATCGGCAGACTCAGTAGCCTCGGATTTTCTAATGACTGCCTTGCCTGGTTCACCAACTACTTTGCAGACAGAGTTCAGTGTGTCAAATCGGAGGGCATGTTGTCCGGTCCTCTGGCAGTCTCTATGGGGGTACTGTGGGGTTTTATAAGGTTTTTTGACATGCTTAACTAACTATAAGCTAGTAGGGCTTCTTATGCATTAAAGTTTGAATTACTGACTCATGTGAACCTGTATTTTCCATTAGTCTCTACTCTTACCAGTGCTCTGTCTAACCATGAGGCCACAGCCTGAAATATGTGTGTGTATGAAATATGTGTGTGTATGCAAAAAAATGTATCAGTAGTGTGAAGCTGTACTGTGTGACCGAGACTGTGCTAATCTTAGAGAGACACAGGAGGGGGTGAATCAGGAGACTGCTGACTGTGGTGTACAATGGACAATAACAGATATGTTCTTCGTGTGTATAGCTTATGTGAGGTTCTGAGTAATACTATAACAAACGTGATTGAATATTAGCAACTGTATTATATGTGATTGAATACTATAACAAACGTGATTGAATATTAGCTAACTGTTGGTCTGGGCGCCTGGATGTCTGTGTGTGTGTGCTGGAAGTAACAGTTAGCTCAGATAAGAGTGCTGGGAAGCTGTAGTTAGCCTTGAGCGAGAACAGTGGACAATGTATACAGGTGCAGATATCTCAGACAATGTTATAAAACTGTCTGACCCCATTCTCTGGGGTGAGGGAGCGTAATCCACACAGCAACAATGAAAGGACACCAGAAAGCGCAAAGAAGCTGGGACCAGCTTATGTGCCAACATCAACGATAGGCTGGGTGAGTCTAAACCACGCCCAGTCTCTACTTTGACAGGCCGGCTCGGAAGTGGGAACTAACCTCTGTCACGAGTATAATATACTATCTTTGTCAGGAACAAGTGTCTTCTCTGTTCCACCCTGCGGGGTGGTGCAGTGAACCCGTATATACGAAAAATGTATTTGCCATTTATTAACTTTTGAATTAAACAATTATTTTAACCAAGTTCAGGTGTGCTACTGTTCCTATCTCAGTTGAACTTTCGCAACCCTAACAGTACCACAGGGTTCAATTCTCGGGCCGACTCTTTTCTCTGTATATATCAATGATGTTGCTCTTGCTGCGGGCGATTCCCTGATCCACCTCTACGCAGACGACACCATTCTGTATACTTCTGGCCCTTCCTTGGACACTGTGCTATCTAACCTCCAAACGAGCTTCAATGCCATACAACACTCCTTCCGTGGCCTCCAACTGCTCTTAAACGCTAGTAAAACCAAATGCATGCTTTTCAACCGTTCGCTGCCTGCACCCGCACGCCCGACTAGCATCACCACCCTGGACGGTTCCGACCTAGAATATGTGGACATCTATAAGTACCTAGGTGTCTGGCTAGACTGCAAACTCTCCTTCCAGACTCATATCAAACATCTCCAATCCAAAATCAAATCTAGAGTCGGCTTTCTATTTCGCAACAAAGCCTCCTTCACTCACGCCGCCAAACTTACCCTAGTAAAACTGACTATCCTACCGATCCTCGACTTCGGCGATGTCATCTACAAAATAGCTTCCAATACTCTACTCAGCAAACTGGATGCAGTTTATCACAGTGCCATCCGTTTTGTTACTAAAGCACCTTATACGACCCACCACTGCGACCTGTATGCCCTAGTCGGCTGGCCCTCGCTACATGTTCGTCGTCAGACCCACTGGCTCCAGGTCATCTACAAGGCTATGCTAGGTAAAGTGCCGCCTTATCTCAGTTCACTGGTCACGATGGCTACATCGCTCCAGCAGGTGTATCTCACTGATCATCCCTAAAGCCAAAACCTCATTTGGCCGCCTTTCCTTCCAGTTCTCTGCTGCCTGCGACTGGAACGAATTGCAAAAATCTCTGAAGTTGGAGACTTTTATCTCCCTCAACAACTTTAAACATCTGCTATCTGAGCAGCTAACCGATCGCTGCAGCTGTACATAGTCCATCGGTATATAGCCCACCCAATTTACCTACCTCACCCCCATACTGTTTTTATTTATTTACTTTTCTGCTCTTTTGCACACCAGTATCTCTACTTGCACATGATCATCTGACGATTTATCACTCCAGTGTTAATCTGCTAAATTGTAATTATTTGATTTATTGCCTACCTCCTCATGCCTTTTGCACACATTGTATATAGATTCTCTTTTTTTCTACCATGTTATTGACTTGTTTATTGTTTACTCCATGTGTAACTCTGTGTTGTTGTCTGTTCACACTGCTATGCTTTATCTTGGCCAGGTCGCAGTTGCAAATGAGAACTTGTTCTGAACTAGCCTACCTGGTTAAATAAAGGTGAAATAAAAAATACAAATAAAAAAAAATCTTGAATGGCCATTTCTATTCAACTTTGGAAGCTTTCCACTTTCCAGCTGAAATAATACATTTAATAAAAAATACTATATAAATGTCCTAATGCAAAAATATACATAAATAATACATTATCTGATTACATTTCTTCAGAAAGGGGCACAAGACAGGGATATCCTCTCTCCCTCCTCCTGTTTGTACTGGCAATTGAACCGCTTGCAGAAAGAATTAGACAGGACCCAAACTTAACAGGTATCAGTATTGGTAAACATGAATATAAACTAAACTTATTTGCAGATGATCTCCTGATATACCTGACCAATATTGAAAACTCAATGCCCCCTTGCTAAAATCTCAGGATATAATATTAACATGGAAAAAACAAAATGGCAATAGGATTTTTTTTTTTTTTTAATAACTCATGATTTACAGCAATCCTTTAAGTGGACTACAAAAAAATATAAACTACTTAGGATGCTTAATAAGTGACAACAAACAACAAGTATATCAAGATAAAATTATCCCATTACTCAACAATATGAAAACAGATCTAATTAAATGGAACAATCTTCCAATAACTGTTAGAATAAACCTCTTCAGAATGGCTTCTAAAGTTTTTATATTTATTCTTGGTAATACCAATTACCCCGCTAAAGACATTGTTAAAAAATATATACTTGGCGTCGTGGTAATTTTCTGTATTACTCAATAAAGAGAGAGAGAGAGCCAACCACACACAAGTCAGAGTTAAATTATATATTCCATCTTTAATATATATATACAAGCTTCACCAAAGCCCTTTAATGACTCTCAGATCAATTCAGTGTCTATAAATGAATTCTCTGAGAGTGCTTACAAAACAATTCTTAGTTTCATTTATAGCCAAGGTACACCCCTCTCAACTTACAAAGAATCCTTTACCCGAAAGAGGAGTATCCTATCGCTAGACAGCATCAGCTATAAATCATCGTTCAGTTTGATCTCCCAAGACAAGGTTTAAATCTCATGCTTGATACTTCCCTGTCTACCAAAACATTACCTCATCCAATGGCATATATCAATTGTCATTTCTAGATACTCCCAAACCTGGACAAACTCAAAATCAGACAGTGAGCCCCTTAGGTCAAATACTAGGTCAAGATAAGGGCAACCTCAGAGGGGACATACAATGGTTCCAAACACGGCCAAACTCCTTCCCCCTATGAGAAAAGTAGGGAGTGACTAGCGTACAGACATTGTATGAGATAACTAACTGGTTCCCCAATTAATAACTCCATCCCATGATTTAGGAATAGTTACAAACAACGTTCCCATAAGAAACCAACATTCCACTCTGTCCTCCTCCCCTTCTAATATTCTACTTAGCACCACATGGTTTAACAGATACATTGACTTATTAAGACAAGCCTGACCTCTCCCCTCTCTGGCCCCAAGTTACCAATCCCTAGCTCAGAAGATTCTAATGACAAGTATCTCACAAGCATATGATGAAAATAACATCTTATCTATCTATGTTACTTAGCTAAATCTGATTCTGCCACGACATTGGTCATAAGACTTTTTACGGGCAAATAAAACTCATAAAATAAAAAGGAATATTTCACATATTCCTAAATCAGAGGGTGGTTTTAACCTTCCAGACCTGGAATTGTATCAACTCGCCACTTAGGGCCTTTACTTGCTACTTATAGAGGGCATGCAGTTGTGTTACAAATCACCTAGCAACTGCACCAGGCTCCATGTTGGAAGACCAGTCAGTCTGGTGGAAGTCCTTCAATCATCCACATGGCTAGCTGCATTTTGCTATCACCAGAATCTTCGGGAACATTGCCCATTATTTTGTTTTTCTAAGGACCCAGAAAACAAAGGCGGTGGGAGAACCTACAGTACGTTATGAAAGTATTCAGACCCCTCGACCTTTTCCACGTTTTGTTACGTTAGCCTTATTTTAAAATTGATTAAATTGTTTTTTCCCCACCATACCCAATACATTTTGCACAAAAAAAACTGAAATATCACATTTCCATAAGTATTCAGACCCTTTACTCAGTACTTTGTTGAAGCACCTTTGGCAGCGATTACAGCTTTGAGTCTTCTTGGATATGACCCAACAAGCTTAGCACACCTGTATTTGGGGAGTTAATCCCATTCTTCTCTGCAGATTCTATCAAGCTCTGTCGGGTTGGATGGGGAGTGTCACTGCCACAGCTATTTTCAAGCCTCTCCAGAGATGTTTGATTGGGTTTAAGTCCGGGCTCTGGCTGGGCGACTCAAGGACATTCAGAGACTTGTCCCGAAGCCACTCCTGCATTGTCTTGGTTGTGTGCTTAGGGTCGTTGTCCTGTTGGAAGGTGAACCTTGGCCCCAGTCTGAGGTCCTGAGCGCTCTGGATCAAACTTTCATCATGTACTCTGTACTTTGCTCCGTTTAGCTTTCCCTCGATCTTGACTAATCTCCCAGTCCCTGCCGCTGAAAAACATCCCTACAGCATGATGCTGCCACCACTACCAGAATCTTGAGCAGGTGGGTCTGGGCAGGGGTGATGTCGTTAATGTATGTGTGCATCTATATTTTGTAATTTATGTCTTTGTTTTGTATTGTAAAAAATAAAATCCTAACTAATAAATAACTAAATAAAAAATAAGTTATATTCTTCTAAAATCATAATTTAAAAGTAAAAATTTGATGTAGAAACTAAGGACTAGCTTTAAATAGTCTATTAAAAATATATATTTGGCCCACCTCCACCACATTCACCCCCATCCCCATTCCCTCATGGGAGGACAACCTCATTATTTATTTGTTTTTTTAAAAACATGTTGCAAATTCATCACTTATGGAATATATAAAAACCAGAACACCAGGCACCAAATACTATCTAGTGTCCTCTCGATCTCTAGTGTCCTCTTGAATCCCACTCCCATCCACAACTCCTCCACCGCTTAACCTTCCCCATCCCATGTACATACAACTGTATTAAAGTGAAGGTAGGTAGTCTATTAAAAATCTATTTACTAAAACAGACTTGGATAACTAGTTTTGATTGAAATCTAAATTGCATAAAATAATTTGTTGGACTCAGTCTGTAGTTAGCCTATGTTAGATCTATATTCAGACATAAGGATAGGCTAACGTTACAGTGCTTGTGCTCTCTTCAAGCCTACTGTGTTTGTGAGAACAATATGGATGGGATTCTGATTACCTTTCAACAGAGTTTGATGTCAATGTGTAGGATGTGTTTACATATTCAATTGGGAATAATAAGAATTATAAACCAGGTAGTTTGGGTCCTGGATGCTGTTTGGCTGAAAGCTGTGGTATATGAGAATATATACCACGGGTATGACACAAAAATACTTGTTTACTGTTCTATTTATGTTGGTAACAACCAGTTTATAATAGCAATAAGGCACCTCGGGGGTTTGTGGTATATGGGCAATATACCATGGCTACCCAGCTAGCAATGAGGAATCGGCCCAGAAGCGGCCCTCTTCTGGAGGGCCGGAACTGATTGAAATCGGCCCGGAATCGGGTGTCGGACTCGGCCCGGAATCAAAATGAATGACTGCCCTTTGTACATCGGGCCGTTTCCATCTACCGTAATTCAGCCGACTTTGCCGGCATCTTACCAGAATCCCACCAGAAGTGGCCCAATGCAATTTTAAATAAATGCATGCAAAATTATTATTCTTTTTTTTAAATATTACTATTATACATTTTATCCATACAAATTATACCCATCCACAATTTTTTTAAATAATTGTATTTTACCCCCTTTTCGTCATGTCCAATTGTCTTGTCCCATCGCTGCAACTTCCGTACGGCTTCGGGAGAGGTGAAGGTCGAGAGCCATGCGACCTCCGAAACACGACCCACCAAGCCGCACTGCTTCTTGACACACTGCTCACTTAACCCGGAAGCCAGCCGCACCAATGTGTCGGAGGAAACACTGTACAACTGGCAACCGTGTCAGTGTGCATACGCCCGGCCCACCACAGGAGTTGCTAAAGTGCGATGGGACAAGGACATCCCAGCCGGCCAAAACCTCCCCTAAACCGGATGACGCTGGGCCAATTGCGCTTCGCCTCACGGGTCTTCCGGTCGCGGCCGGCACATGAATCGAACCAGCATCTGTAGCAACGCAGTTTGAACTGCGATGTAGTGTCTTAGACTTCTGCGCCCCTCGGGAGGCCCCATCCACAAAGGTTTTAATGCTTATCAATTGCCTTGCACAAAGTATCAAAATACTAAAATACTACTTAAACAGTACTCCAAAGTACGTTCATCTCTAGGAGACAACGCGTCTCCTTCCTGAGCGGTATGACGGCTACGTGGTCCCATGGTGTTTATACTTGCGTACTATTGTTTGTACAGATGAATGTGGTACCTTCAGGTGTTTGGAAACTGTTCCCAAGGATGAACCAGACTTTTGGAGGTCTACAAAAAAAAGATCTGAGATCTTGGCTGGTTTCTTTTGATTTTCCCATGATGTCAAGCAAAGAGGCACTGAGTTTGAAGGTAGGCCTTGAAATACATCCACAGGTACACCTCCAATTGACTCAAATGATGTCAATTAGCCTATCAGAAGCTTCTAAAGCCATGACATCATTTTCTGGAATTTTCCAAGCTGTTTAAAGGCACAGTCAACTTCGTGTATGTAAACTTCTGACCCACTGGAATTGTGATACATAGAATAACTGAAATAATCTGTCTGTAAACAATTGTTGGAAAAATGACTTGTGTCATGCAAAAAGTAGATGTCCTAACCGACTTGCCAAAACTATAGTTTGTTAACAAGAAATTTGTGGAGTGGTTTAAAAACGAGTTTTAATGACTCCAACCTACAGTGGGGCAAAAAAGTATTTAGTCAGCCACCAATTGTGCAAGTTCTCCCACTTAAAAATATGAGAGAGGCCTGTAATTTTCATCATAGGTACACTTCAACTATGACAGACAAAATGAGGAAATAAAATCCAGAAAATCACATTGTAGGATTTTTTATGAATTTATTTGCAAATTATGGTGGAAAATAAGTATTTGGTCAATAACAAAAGTTTATCTCAATACTTTGTTATATACCCTTTGTTGGCAATGACAGAGGTCAAACGTTTTCTGTAAGTCTTCACAAGGTTTTCACACACTGTTGCTGGTATTTTGGCCCATTCCTCCATGCAGATCTCCTCTAGAGCAGTGATGTTTTGGGGCTGTTGCTGGGCAACATGGACTTTCAACTCCCTCCAAAGATTTTCTATGGGGTTGAGATCTGGAGACTGGCTAGGCCACTCCAGGACCTTGAAATGCTTCTTACGAAGCCACTCCTTCGTTGCCCGGGCGGTGTGTTTGGGATCATTGTCATGATGAAAGATCACCATTTTAAACTTTGATTTTTAACAAGAGTAATAGTTAGTATATTACATTTGCGCAAATCATGAATGCTTTTAAAAATATATTTATTACTTTCCAAATAAACTTTATATTTCCATGGAAATACATGGGTCCCCATAAGAAAGACCCCCCCCCCCCCCCCCCCCAATAGCGATCAGGGCGCAATCGGGCAATGTAGGCTTGTACACAATTGCCCAACCTTAACACACACAGTGTGTGTGTTAAGGTTGGGCAATTGTGTACAAGCCTACATTGCCCGAATGCGCCCCGATCGCTATAGGGGGGGGGGGGGTCACTGTGTGTGTGTGTGGTTACAGTAGACTAACATTTGTCAATGGCTTTAGGAAGAGTAGTAACATCAGGCAGGATTTAGGCTACCAACTGCCTAGCCAGTTGTAGCTCAATCTTGGGTGCAATGATCACGTTCCCGCACTGACTGACTGTGTGGAGGCTCATTGATTTAACGTTACGTTAGCCAACATGCTACACTGGAAAAGTAATGAATGATATAGCTGTCAGCTATATTAGCCACGACTTACCTTTCTTTGTGCAGCTTCAAATGTCGAACAAAGTTGAAAGTTGTTGCGCCTTTGTCTGTAATTTTCTTCCCGCATGTTTTGCAAGTTGCAATCCGTTTTTTGTTGATACAGCGTAGTCTTTATATCCGAAAATAATAATTTTGGGTATCATCTTTCCAAGGGCTCCATCTGAATTCACTCGCCGACGTTCCTCTGCACTGCCATGTGCAACTTTTTCTCAGCTAGCACAATTTGATTGGCTGCTGTCCGATTAAAACTGTAATCCGTTAAATTAAGAGTTGATGCGCTGCACACTTTTTTTTAATAGCATCATTTTTTATATTTGGCTTGGGGAGGGTATCAAGTCAGTTCGAGTCAAAAGGCTCAAGTCCTAGTTAAGTCACGAGTCATTGGTGTTAAAGTCAAAGTCGAGTTGCAAGTCATCATATTTGTGACTCGAGTCCAAGTCATGTGACTCAAGTCCACACCTCTGAGTACTTGTATGAGGTGGCTACCTCAAGCTCTAAACCCTCAGAGGTAGTAATCACACCTGTGTGGAGAGGGGCATTCTTTTTACCAAACCACATGACCTTTGTTTTGGAGGTGTTCAGAACAAGGTTAAGGGCAGAGAACGCTTGTTGTACACTAAGAAACCTTTGTTTTAGAGCGTTTAACACAAAATCAGCTGGAGGGGCCAGCTGAGTATAAGACTGTATCATCTGCATATAAATGGATGAGAGAGCTTCTTACTGCCTGAGCTATGTTGTTGATGTAAATTGAGAACAGCGTGGGGCCTAGGTTTGGGCCTTGAGGTACACCCTTGGTGACAGGCAGTGGCTGAGACAGCAGATGTTCAGACATTATACACTGCACTCTTTGAGGGAGGTAGTTTCAAACCAGGCCAAACACCCCTCAGAGACACCAATAGTCCTTAGCCGACCCACAAGAATGGAATGGTCTACCGTATCAAAAGCTTTGGCCAAGTCAATATTGCTTAGAATCAAGGGCAATGGTGACATCATTGAGGACCTTTTAAGGTTGCAGTGGCACATCCATAACCTGAGCAGAAACCAGATTGCAAACCAGAGAGAATACTATAGACATCAAGAAAGCCAGTCAGTTGATTTGACAGGTTTTTCCAACACTTTTGATAAACAGCACAAAATAGAAATATGTTTGTAACAGTTAGGATCAGCCTGATCTCCCCCTTTAAATAAAGGACGAACCGTGGCTGCCTTCCAAGTAATGGGAACCTCCCCAGAGAGAAGAGACAGGCTTGGCGATTATGGGGGCAGCAACCTTAAAGAAGAAAGGGTCTAAACCATCTGACCCAATGTTTTTTTGGGATCAAGTTTAAGGAGCTCCTTTAGCACCTCGGACTGACTGACCGCCTGCAGGGAGAAACTTTGTAGCGGGGCAGGGGAAAAAGAGGGAGGTACATCGGGGCTAGACGCATTAGAAGGTGTGGGAGATGAGGAAATGTTGGACGGGCAAGGAGGCAGGGCTGAATCAAATAGGAATCCAGACTTAATGAAGTGGTGATTAAAGAGCTCAGCAATGCGCTCCTTGTCAGTAACAACCACATCATCAACTTTAAGGGACATGGGCAGCTGTGAGGAGGAGGCTTCATTCTCCAGGTCATTAACCATTTTCCAGAACTTCTTGGGGTTTAGACCCAGAGAGAGAACTCCTCCTTAAAGTAACTAACTTTGGCCGGATAGCCTGAGTGCACTGAGTGCACCAACACATCTGGATTGGAGCTGTGAACCCACACTTTCAATTGATCCATTTTAGGTAATAAGCTTCTAGTGTTAACGTGCAGAAACCCCAGGCTTTTACGACAGCAGAAATCAGTGAAGCACATATTAGAGCACAAGTCAGAATTAGGGCTAGAAACAGTAGATGGGCACATTTTCAGATATCATCAACAGTAATACAATCAAGGTACAGCAGAGGACAGGGAGAGCTCTGCAGTGCTGATTTATGACATCTGAATGTGCATCAGATGGCAACAAGATCATATGATACAGCAATTTCATCAGGTACCATGAAGTTGCCGAAATGCCACGTGTCCATTTATATGCCCATGTCCTCACATGGTCTCTCCTATCATTGCTATGCAGACGACACACAATTAATCTTCTCCTTTCCCCCTTCTGATAACCAGGTGGCGAATCGCATCTCTGCATGTCTGGCAGACATATCAGTGTGGATGACGGATCACCACCTCAAGCTGAACCTCGGCAAGACGGAGCTGCTCTTCCTCCCGGGGAAGGACTGCCCGTTCCATGATCTCGCCATCACGGTTGACAACTCCATTGTGTCCTCCTCCCAGAGCGCTAAGAACCTTGGCGTGATCCTGGACAACACCCTGTCGTTCTCAACTAACATCAAGGCGGTGGCCCGTTCCTGTAGGTTCATGCTCTACAACATTCGCAGAGTACGACCCTGCCTCACACAGGAAGCGGCGCAGGTCCTAATCCAGGCACTTGTCATCTCCCGTCTGGATTACTGCAACTCGCTGTTGGCTGGGCTCCCTGCCTGTGCCATTAAACCCCTACAACTCATCCAGAACGCCGCAGCCCGTCTGGTGTTCAACCTTCCCAAGTTCTCTCACGTCACCCCGCTCCTCCGCTCTCTCCACTGGCTTCCAGTTGAAGCTCGCATCCGCTACAAGACCATGGTGCTTGCCTACGGAGCTGTGAGGGGAACGGCACCTCCGTACCTTCAGGCTCTGATCAGGCCCTACACCCAAACAAGGGCACTGCGTTCATCCACCTCTGGCCTGCTCGCCTCCCTACCTCTGAGGAAGTACAGTTCCCGCTCAGCCCAGTCAAAACTGTTCGCTGCTCTGGCACCCCAATGGTGGAACAAACTCCCTCACGACGCCAGGTCAGCGGAGTCAATCACCACCTTCCGGAGACACCTGAAACCCCACCTCTTTAAGGAATACCTAGGATAGGATAAAGTAATCCTTCTAACCCCCCCCCCCCTTAAAAGATTTAGATGCACTATTGTAAAGTGGTTGTTCCACTGGATATCATAAGGTGAATGCACCAATTTGTAAGTCGCTCTGGATAAGAGCGTCTGCTAAATGACTTAAATGTAAATGTAAATGTATATCAGTACATTCGTAACAACCTAACCATGATGCAACTTCTATTCTGTCAAATAAGCATCAGATATCAAATTATCAAATCAAGTTTTGTTGACCAATTTCGACACCCCATTGCCCTCCATACAAAAATTCCTCACTTAGTAGGGTTATTGTCAAGGACAGATTTTGGGCGGAATAAAACCTCTCGCTTCGCCTCTTTATCTCTGAAATAACCAAACCACAGATGATCCATTATATTGGCCAGATACTCCATTGGCCGCTCTAACAATAAATACATTTAAGGCAGTCTGGTTGAGGCAAGGCCAGGTGGGACCATTCTAGCCAATGAGAGGGCAGATATGAGTGTGATAACAGGCACTACTCTGATATAAAGTGTTTTTGTCTCTCATAGTTCCCAGGATGTCACATGTCCTACTTATACCAGTACAGTTGTAACAACCTAAGCATTCCGAAACTTATATTCGAGCAAATAACCCATTACATTTTTTGTTAACTAAATTTGACACGCACTCATTGGTAAGCGAGAAGACAGATTTTAGGCCCAGTTATCCCTCTCGCTTCGCCTTTTCCTCTCTGACCAAACAGAACTCAGGTGAGCTAATTTATAGCCTGCGGTCCAAACACTTAAAAGACACACCCTCGTCCACTTACCCTCGCCTTATGCCCTTGGGGGAATCCCCGTTTTTAGTTGGCTTTGCGAGTGTACAATTATGTTCACTCCGGGGCCTGAAACTCTCCATTAATTCAAATCGCGACTTTTGTACATCCGCTAAGACATACAAGTGTAAGTAAAAACGAATGCAAGTAAGTTAGAAATTGTGCTACTAATGCACATGACAGCACAAACACCTCTCTTAAAAGAGAATATGTTTTTGTTTGGTTATCTTTTGGAAATTGTAGAAATAAAACATTTTCCTTCAGCAAGTTCCAGCCAAGGGTGGTCCATTTAAAAGTAATTCCTTCCTCCCTCCCCCATCGCCCTGCAAGTGTATACTCGTCAGACGTCATGTTACGTCATCAGAAGTGTCCACTTAATTTGAGGGAATATGGTGTCTTTTAAGTGTTTGGACAGCAACCATAGATTTGAGGTCCAGCCTCTGACCAGGTGGTCGTTATGGAACGGTCATGTGACCTTGTTAGAGGTGTTAGGCGACCAATGACTGGCGGGATGGTCCAATGTGGGGAGGAATTTGGGATTTTGATTGGTTTCCAGTCCATGGTATCCAAAACGCCTCCGTCTGTAATCTCGGTTAACCCAGAAGTAAAATCTCGAGTAATTTGGTCAACTACACGCATAATCTGCCCACAGGAGACTACTCCGTATGTAATCATTCTTATATTGATGGATCGTATATTTACATCCTTATCTCAACTGTAGTAGTGAAATTAGTTCCGCAGTGACTGTGGGAGCTGCCATATCAGTTGTCCAGATGGGGGCGCACGGGATCTGAGTAAAGCGCATTGTGAGCACAGACAGACGCGGGGAGGAGAGGACTTTATGAGGGGTTGCACCACAACTTGCTGTAGTCGATTCTGAACTTTCGGATCTGATCGTGCTTGAGGACCCTGTCGCAGCTTTTCTTTTCTCCTCAATTTCAACACGCGTGGATCCAAGTCAACTTAATATGAAAAAATGTCGATAAATGAAGTGTACGTTTTCCGACCGTTCAAATTGATTGCTTTACTTTGTGTATTTCTGGCATTGTGTCTGGACATCGTAGCGTTATTGAGCCCCGCTTGGGTAACGGCAGAGCGTTTTTCTTTGTCGCTATGGGAATCATGCACTGAAACAGAGGCTGGCTGGAGATGCCTTTCCACCCTCACATCTGGTAAAAAGCGATTAACGTTTTTTTCCTAAAATTATTCTGTATCTTGATGTAAATCACGCCTTTCAAGTGGTTTTCTGTCCAGATGAAAAGGGGTCCCCATAATTAGTTATAATCCTTTGACTCCCAAAATCGTGGGGAAGTAGGCCTTTGTTGGCATAGCATGATTTGGGACTATAGGAACCCAAACATTGTGATATTGGCCTTTAAAAAATATATATTATTTCCCATCATCTGTTGTAAAACACGTTATAGAACCTGGCTATAAAGCCTGCCTTCATGCTGTGGCATGGACACTGGGGGTCATCTGTTGTAAAACACGTTATAGAACCTGGCTATAAAGCCTGCCTTCATGCTGTGGCATGGACACTGGGGGTCATCTGGTGCAGTTTATTTATTTCACCTTTTATTTGACCAGGAAAAGCCCACTGAGACCCAGAGTCTCTTTTTCAGTTGTTTCTCTTTATCAAAGTTCTAGCATAGGCT